>NC_140579.1:247210821-247810821 GCF_964204655.1 Triturus cristatus
CAGCCCCCAGCCTGCTGTTCTCTCTACTAAATTAACACTATGCACCCTAGGTGCATAACCAATTGGAAGTGGATCACCCTGTCAGCCCCTGTACCAGTGTACACTAGGTACCCAGGGCATTGGTGTACCCAAGGCCTGCCAGGGGCTGAAGCATGTATTATGCCACCCCAGGCTTGGCCTAACAATCTGACACAACTGGCTGATCACTCAGCTGGGGTAAGTTGGTGTAATCACCTTTTACTTAGGTGTAGTATACCTATACCTAACCTTAAATGGGACACCTGGTAACCTATAAGTCACTCCTATGGCAGGCCTTAACAATCCAGAAGGCAGAGTGCTTGGTTCCATGTGAGATGGTGCTCTGGCATGAGCTGAGCCTGTCTGCAGTGGTCGGAACAACATCCTTCTACTGTTTCCAGATATCGTCATACCATATACTCTTAAGTGCATTATGAACCTCGCGGTTAAATGCTATCTTTGGTTTGGCTTTATCAAAACATGTCGAGTAAGGTGTCATACGAATTGGAATACTAACCCCTCCCCAATTCTGGCGACGGGGTAAGCATTCCACCCTTCTAGAGGGACACGACATGTACAGTACCTGAAACCCGGGTAAAATCAGACATAGCCTCAGCTCCACAAAATGGATGCTGCCACCACAGACACAAGTCTGCCCTCCTGCTGCTGGGAGTCCTTCCAGCTCGGGAGGTGTGGACAAAGGGTTTCCTGCCAGGGGAGGTGCATGCACCACCCCAGACAGGATTTTGTGTATTGGTCAGGTAGGGCTTGAAAGAAACCAGACATGCCTGTGGCTCACAAGGAGCCTCGGTGCATATGCCAGTTCAAACCGGTCCTGGGGCACACCAGTCCCGGGCCTGGGGCGAGCTGGACAAAGGATTGGGGGTGTAACCACCCCCCTTCCTGGTCCCACCCATAGGGAGGGACTTAGCAGGTAGTCCGGCCCCTAGAATCCGCTGAAAGGTAGGAGCTGTGTCCTAAGACTTCAGACATCCTGGAATCAACTTGAAACTAAGAAGAAGACGGGAACTTCGACATTCTGCTGCACAGAAGACTGATGGAAATCTCCCCTGTGGTCAGGGAGTGACCACCTTGCTAACGCAAGCACCATCCAGCGAATCAACGTCTGCTTTGCCGCCGCCTCCTGCCGGAGCCCGAGCCCAGAGACTGACAAGACCTGGACCTCCAGACCTCTCACCGCCCGATCCACAGTCCCTGAAAAGAGGAGACCCGTGGAGGCACCGAGACACGTGGAGCCAGCCATCTTGAAACGACCACGACAAGCTGACAAGTGCAACAACCGAGGCTCCCTCCAAGTCGTGCTTTGGGATCTGAGAAGCCCAACCCTCGAGCAGCATCTGCACCAAAGGTGAGCCCTCCAGCATCTCCACGATCTGCGTGGGGCCCTTCTGCATTTTGCCACTCGACGCGCCTAACCGGTTGCTGGCCCGCTGACTAGTAGCCATCTTGGCGACGAACTTTACGAAATACACCGCTGGTCTGGTTGCTCCAGACTGGCCCTTGCTCCCCTCCAAAGGAGCAGTCCCTCTGACCTTGCTGGTCAGAACCATCAGCTTATTTCATCTCCTACAACAATTGCTTTTGCCAAGGCTTGTTTGCTTCGATCAAGTCGCCGACACCGCTGACAGCGAGAGCCTGCGTGGGACAGCTCGTGAACCGACTCCTGGACGTCGTCGACCTCCAGGGACCACGTGGCTGCAGAGACAAGCTACACCTTTCTTCCTGTTTGCACCCGACATTGCCTGGTACCCAGCTGGTGCCACGCTGGTCACTGGCTAGTGACTGTGAACACTGTCCCCTCTGCTTACAGGTCTTCAACATCTCCGATCCACTCTTGGATCCACCGCATCTCTCCCGGACCGACCGCCTGCAGCATCTTTGTCCACAGGCTCCACGGAACAGATAGAAGAAACCCGACGCACTTCGAGGCCCATGCACCTGCTTCCTGTGGGTGAGGTAAAGCTGGCACTCCTGTGCCCAAGTGTAGTATTACATCTCTAGTGCCTGTGTTCCAAATCTTGAGTTCCTAGTCCATCCGGAAGATCCTCTTTGCAGTAACTTTGTACTTTTTACGCACCCATTGAAACCTATGGGAGCACGCGTGTGACTATTTGCTCTGCACACGCCACCCGTGGACCTCCTGGTCACTAACTGAAGTTAGCTCCTTGTAGGCCCAGCGATTCTAGAGGCCCTAGGCCTTTTCCCTTTTCTGTTCGTGGTACTTATACCACTATTTTAGTATATGGTTCGAGCGGCCACCAGGGCCTATCCATATAAAGTGCAACTTCTGTGTATTCTACTGTAATCTTGTTTGACGATTTGTGCTCCTGTGCTCATAAAGAGACTAGGGGTTACTTTGAGAAATAAATACATATATATTTTGAATATATATCTGTGTGGTGTCCTTTCATTGGTATAAAAGGGGGTTGCATTTGGTAAAACAGCTGGCTTAACACGCTTCACGAGTTAGCCTCAAAGACTGCTTAGCCTACGCTACCACTAGGGCAGCTAGTCCGAAAAGGTTGACTTACAACCACACCATAAGGGTTGCTTGACATGGTACAAGGTGATCACTTTAACTAGTGAGCATCATATACCAGGCCAACTTCTCACATTGGTGGCAGCGGTGGGATTTGAGCTTGCTGTGTTTTACCATTGTAATCTCTTGGTTACCAATTGAAAGATCACATAGGTACCTGTAGGTACATATAAAACAAGATTAGATATACATAAGTTCTACTGAACTTAGTTGTTGTAGAGCAAAGGGAGTAGCACACCCTGACTACAACTACTAGATAGGTTTAGTAGGTAAACCCAAGTGTAGGTAGATTGCAACACATCCACCCACACTTAAGAGCAATGGCTGGGGCAGAGGGGTCCACTGTACCCATCTCTGTTGAGAGTGACCCCCAGAGGGCACCATCCATCTTTGCTACCCTTAATCAGAATGAGCTCAGGCATTTGGCAACTCTTAGAGGCCTTAAACAGCCCAAGAACCCTACCTCTGCTGAGCTCAGAGAACTCTTGCAAAATGATGAAAATCAGAGAGAGCTCAAGAAAGCTTCCCAGTTAGCCCCCTTAGGGTCAGGAACAGGAGGCCCCCCTTCTGAAGATGCCACAGAAGTACCCCTTTCCAATAGCCATCCCTTAGATGAGAACCATACTACAGAGGAGGAAAGTGGGGAGGATACAGAAAGTAGTGATGATGAAGGGAGAACTAGCCCAGTGCCAAGTGTTATACTTGGCCCAGCTAAACTAAGGCTATTGGGGACTGACAATGGGATCATCCCATTGGATCTCCCCAGTGGACTTAACCAGGGGCTTGGGAGGCAAAGGAATCGCTCAGGTGACTCTAATGCTTCTCATGCCTCTAGAGGCTCTCAAGGTCACTCCAGGAAAAGGATGACCACCCCTCAGAGGAGGGAACATGAGGCCAGAATGCAGGAAGCCCAGCTGAGGATCAGGAAGCAGGAGCTAGAGGTAGCCCTGATGGAAGAGAAACGGAACAAGGCTAGGCAACCTAGAGAGAGTGGGTCTATACCCACTGGTGGCAGCATTGTCCCTAAGGACCAAGATAGGGTCTTTGATAATAGGAACCTGTCTAAGGTTGTGCCCCCCTACAAAAGTGGGGATGACATCCACAAATGGATAACTGCTCTTGAGAGAGCCTGCAAAGTACAGCAGGTTCCTGAAGACCAGTGGGCAGCAATCCTCTGGCTCTCCTTTGAAGGAAGAGGCAGAGACAGACTCCTCACTGTTAGAGAAGAGGATGTCAGAAATTACAGAGTCCTGAAGAGTGTCCTAGTTGATGGGTTAGGCTTAACCACTGAACAGTACAGGTTAATGTTCAGAGACACCCAAAAGACACAGACTCAGGACTGGTCTGAATACATTGAATGTGCCACTAAGGCTTTGGAGGGTTGGTTGCTGGGAAGTAAGGTATCTGATTTTACAGGATTGTATAATTTGATGATGAGAGAACAGATTTTAAATAACTGTCAAAACCAGCAACTGCATCAACACTTGGTTGACTCTGATCTGACCTCTCCCCAAGAATTGGGAAAGAAGGCAGACAAATGGGTCAGAACCAGGGTTAAGCAAAAGAACCAGAACCAGGGCCAAGGGGGTGATCAGAAGAAAACAGACCAAAAGGGTGGAGATCAGAAATCTAAAGACCAGAAGTCTTCAACAGGGCCCCAAACTACTGCTAAGGAGGGTGGGTCCCAACAACAATCCAAGGGAAAGAAGAAAGAATGTCAAAAGAAACCCTGGTGCAATCATTGCAAGAATACAACTCACTGGACTAGTGATTGTAAGAAGGGTGGAGCCCCCAACACTGTTGCCCCTAAGGCACCTGCTCCCAGTACAACTGTTAGCAGTGTTGGTCCCCAGACAAAGGGTGTAGTGGGAATCACTATGGGAACTGAAGGAGATTCTGACTTAGACAGAACCCTGACACAGGCAGTCTTGATCTGTGATGGGGACATTGATTTGTCCCTGACTGTGAGCCCCAGTAACCTGGGCAAGTACAGACAGACTCCTTTAATTAACGAAAAAGTGGCTCAAGCCAACAGGGACACCTGTGCCAGTGTCACTATGGTGACACCAGGCTTTGTGGACCCTGGACAGTACATACCAGGTGAGAATTACCTGGTGACCAATGCCAGCAATGCCACTACTTCACATAGTGTGGCAGTTGTTAACTTCTCATGGGGAGGGTTAACTGGCCTCAAAAGGGTTGTGGTTAGTGCAGACCTCCCAGTAGAATGTTTGTTGGGCAATGACCTAGAGAGTTCTCTATGGTCAGAAGTGGAGTACAGGACTCATGCAGAGATGTTAGGTATATCATCACATGTCCTTGCTGTGACCAGGTCACAGGCCAAAAAGTGCCTCACTGAACCTCAGGTCTTGGATCCTGGAACAATGGACCAAGCACCTACCAAGAAGAAGAACAGGAGGGTCAAGGCTGTGCCTTCCCCCCTGCCTCAGAGTGATGATCAGCCTTCCCAGGAAGCTGATCTAGAGGACCCTGAAGGAACTGTCCCTGAAGAGCTTGAACCTGATCAGGTTGAGTTTCTGGGGACAGGGGGACCTTCAAGGGCTGACTTGAGGCAGGCTCAGTTATCCTGTCCCTCTCTTGAACCCCTCAGACAGCTGGCTGCTGCTGGGGCTGCTGGGAATGCTCAAGGTACCCATAAAGTGTATTGGGATGAAGGGCTCCTTTATTCAGAGGCTAGAGACCCCAAGCCTGGTGCTACCAGGAGGTTGGTTATACCTCTGCAATTTAGGGGCTTCCTTCTTACCTTGGCCCATGATATTCCTTTAGCAGGACACTTAGGCCAGAACAAGACTTGGGACAGGCTTGTCCCTCACTTTCACTGGCCTCACATGAATGAAGATACAAAGGAGTTTTGTCGCTCCTGTGTGACCTGCCAAGCCAGTGGCAAATCAGGTGGCACAACAAAGGCCCCCCTAATACCACTACCTGTGGTGGGGGTCCCCTTTGAAAGAGTGGGAATAGATATAGTGGGTCCCATGGATCCTCCCACTGCATCTGGGCACAGATTTATACTGGTGGTAGTGGATCATGCCACCAGGTATCCAGAGGCAATTCCCCTTAGGACCACTACAGCTCCTGTTGTGGCCAGGGCCCTGCTGGGAGTATTCTCCAGAGTGGGGTTTCCTAAGGAGGTAGTTTCTGACAGAGGTACCAACTTCATGTCAGGATACTTGACAGCTATGTGGAAGGAATGTGGTGTCAACTACAAGTTCACCACTCCTTATCACCCACAATGCAATGGGCTTGTTGAGAGATTCAACAAGACCCTAAAGGGTATGATCAAAGGATTACCTGAAAAGCTCAGGCGAAGATGGGACATCCTTCTACCCTGCCTTCTGTTTGCTTACAGAGAGGTCCCACAAAAAGGAGTTGGCTACAGCCCCTTTGAATTGTTGTTTGGGCACCCTGTAAGAGGCCCACTGTGTTTGGTGAAGGAAGGATGGGAGTTACCTCTCAAAAAGCCTAAGCAAGACATAGTGGACTATGTACTTGGTCTCCGCTCCAGGATGGCTGAGTATATGGAGAAGGCATCCAAAAACCTTGAGGCAAGCCAGGCCTTACAGAAAGCTTGGCATGACCAAAAGGCTGTCTTGGTTGAGTTTCAGCCAGGACAGAAGGTATGGGTGTTGGAGCCAGTGGCCCCAGCAGCACTCCAAGACAAATGGTCTGGACCCCATACAATCCTGGAAAAGAAGGGAGAGGTCACCTACTTGGTGGACCTAGGAACTCCCAGGAGTCCCCACAGGGTACTCCATGTTAACATGCTTAAAGCATATGTTGACAGGGCAGACATGGGCTTGCTCATGGCTACAGATGAGGGACAGGAGGAAGAGAGTGACCCTCTCCCAGACCTGTTGTCTCAGAACCCTGAAAATGGCTCAGTTGAAGGAGTGACCCTTGGAGGCAACCTCACTGCCCATCAGCAGACTGAATGTAGACAGGTTCTACAATCATTTTCACATATGTTTTCCTTGATACCTAGTCAAACTGACTGGTGTACCCATGTGGTGGACACTGGTAATAGTCTGCCTGTAAAGAACAAGCTTTACAGACAACCTGACCACGTCAGGGACTGTATAAAGGCTGAGGTACATAAAATGCTGGAATTAGGTGTCATTGAACCCTCAGAGAGCCCCTGGGCTAGCCCAGTGGTTCTGGTCCCCAAACCTCACACCAAAGATGGCAAGAGAGAGATGAGGTTCTGTGTGGATTACAGAGGACTCAATGCTGTCACCAGGACAGATGCACACCCTATTCCAAGGGCAGATGAGCTCATACATTACGAGCGTTGCGTGAAGTGAGTCCTGAGGCGGAAAGCCGGGACTGGTATGTCGAGTGTGTGAATTGCATTCAATCGTGCTTTTAACCTTTTAAATCTTCACTGTAAATAATTTCTGGGCACTCAGACTGCTCCTGAACCCTAATCTGTCAGGTCCTATCGCTCTTTCCTCTACCACCACCTTGGCGCTTACCTGCTCAGGCTCCCCGGCAGCTGAATACACGCTGTTGGGGGTGTGACTCGCCTCGGCTTCCGCCATCTTGGGGGTGAATTTCGAGAGCGGTCCAGTCTTCGGCCCCTCTCTCGCACTACTGCATAAATTGCCACTTCCCCACCACACCGCTGATTACGAGCGTTGCGTGAAGTGAGTCCTGAGGCGGAAAGCCGGGACTGGTATGTCGAGTGTGTGAATTGCATTCAATCGTGCTTTTAACCTTTTAAATCTTCACTGTAAATAATTTCTGGGCACTCAGACTGCTCCTGAACCCTAATCTGTCAGGTCCTATCGCTCTTTCCTCTACCACCACCTTGGCGCTTACCTGCTCAGGCTCCCCGGCAGCTGAATACACGCTGTTGGGGGTGTGACTCGCCTCGGCTTCCGCCATCTTGGTGGTGAATTTCGAGAGCGGTCCAGTCTTCGGCCCCTCCCTCGCACTACTGCATAAAATGGCCCCTCCGTACAGGAAG
Source organism: Triturus cristatus (assembly GCF_964204655.1). Classification (NCBI taxonomy): domain Eukaryota; kingdom Metazoa; phylum Chordata; class Amphibia; order Caudata; family Salamandridae; genus Triturus; species Triturus cristatus. The sequence goes on from NC_140579.1 coordinate 247,218,387, forward strand.
CGCAGCGGACGAGCGCAGCGGGCGCGCCGAACGCGTGCCAAAGGCAAGCCCGTCTGCGCCCGTCCGCGCCAGTTCCGCACCTAGCGCCGGAGACCCTGACTTTTTTAAACGTATCCAGCCTCTCCAATACTCAAACACTCAACTGTTAAAATTGAATCAATTCCCCTGTACTCGTTTGAAAAGAATAAATTTAGCTGACCCTTGTTTCACACTCAGCTGTGACTCCTGTGGCCAACTAAGGTCCAATAATCCCCCTCTTCAACCTCACATACCACGCACCCCACCCAGCTGTCCTAACTCTCATACCCCTCCACGGGCCAACAACAACGATAACTGTCAACCTAACCGCCTGACAAGCGGGGAGAGTTCCCTAAAGTGTATTTTACTGAATACCAGATCCATGTCTAAACACAAACATGAAATTTCTGCTCTTATATTGGATCACAACATAGATCTAATGTTCTTAACAGAAACATGGGCATCTGAGACCTCGGGCCGGACTGGAATGATGCAGTTCCTGAAGGCTACCTGGTAGAATATGTAAACAGGTCAGCAGCAGTGGGCGGTGGCATTGGGATAATCTTCAAATCCCATCTAAAAATACTCGCTTTACCAGAACCGGGTCTAGAAGCAGAAGCCATGAGTTTTAAAGTCAAAAGCAACAACTGCCTAATATTCACAGGCCTTCTTGTGTATCGCCCCCCTGGGCCAAGAGCACCATTTACTGCGGCGTTACTCACTTTCCTAGAATCCACATTTGACTCTACCTCCTACACTATTCTGGGTGATTTTAATTTTCATTTAGAGGCTAACAACGACTCTGACTCAACCACACTAATAGATAACTTTCTTAGCTTTGGCATGACTCAGCTAGTATCTGGCTCTACCCATACCGCCGGACATACCCTTGATGGTATTTTTACCAATAATAACCACATTAATATTACCTCGATCCTAGCACTCCCCTGGTCTGACCATTATGCCATCTTTTTTAATCTGCCTTATAACAACTCATCCAACCACCGAAAAGGCCTTTCACTCCCTGTCAAAACGCGCCCCTGGAACAAACTTGAACCTATTAGTCTAGCTAATGCACTTACAGAAAACCCCCCGAATTTTGGATCCGGCAATACCAATAGGGGAGCGGTTATATTTCAAAACTGGATCAGTCAGGTGGTTAATCAACTAGCGCCGGTTGAAATAAAAAAAGCAAGAAGACGGTCTGCAACCGCGCTATGGTACTCTGCAGAAGTGAAACACATAAAAATCAAATGCCGGCGACTTGAGCGGGTGTGGCGCTCGGATTATAGTGCCCTAAACAAATTAATATACACAAAAGCCCTACAGGAGTATAAGACAGCAATAGTTCAGGCCAAGTCATTATATTTTACAAACAAAATTCAGGCAGCCTCTAATACCACCAGAGAACTATTTAAAACGGTCACTCAACTGACTAAGAGCCCCCGCGACACTGTTTTTACCCCTAACCAGGACCTCGTGACCAATATTGCAACCTTCTTCCAGCAAAAGGTCCAGAATGTCTATGATGATTTGAGCTCATCTGCTTTAACTATACCTAACGACAATGTCGACACTGCCCACTCGTCTGGGCCTGGCTATTCCTGTTTTCCGCTGCTGGAGGAGACTCAGGTGGCAGACCTAATTGCTCTGATGAAGTCGGGGTCCCCTCTAGACCCTTGTCCACCACGCATTCTACACCTGATCCCTCAAACGGTAGCAGCTGGCCTGACCCCGCTGCTCAATAACATCATCTCCTCTGGTGACTTTCCTAGCTGCTGGAAAAAGGCTTGTATCCGACCGATTCTCAAAAAGGACTCCTTGGATCCAATGGTACTAAAGAACTACCGGCCAATATCCTGCCTCCCCCTGCCAGCTAAGATTCTTGAAAAAGCTATAAACCAGGAAATGATGAGATATGTGGACCAAAACAAACTCCTGGATCCCTCTCAGCATGGTTTCCGCCCTTATCACTCGACAGAGTCCGCCCTTATTATGGCCACTGAAAACATCCGAAGGGAAATGGACGAGGGCGGCAGAACGGCTCTGGTCTTACTGGATCTTACGGCGGCTTTTGATACCGTAAACCACTCCATCCTATTAAATAGACTCAAAACTTTAGGCTTCACGGGCACTGCACTTACCCTGTTAACCTCCTTCTTAGACTCTCGTATCCAACAAGTACACTGGGCAGGTTTTCACTCTGACGAATTCTCCCTTCCAGGTGGGGTCCCTCAGGGCTCGGCACTGTCGCCTACCCTTTTTAATCTGTATGTCACTCCCCTGGCTGCCCTAATTCGATCTCATGGCCTTCAATTAGTGTCTTATGCCGATGACACTCAAATCATAGTGTCAGTGTCCCAGTCCATCGAAGCTACGGCAGAACGCTTCAAAAACTGCCTTCTGGATGTTAGAAACTGGATGAGTTGTAATTTTTTTAAATTAAACGCGGACAAAACCGAGATAATTGAGTTCGGTCAGAAACCATCTGTCTGGAGCAACCTATGGTGGCCTCAGGAGGCAGGCCCCTGCCCCAATCCGGTTGATAAAGTCAGAAATCTTGGCTTCTTGATGGATAAGGATCTCTCCTGTAAAACGCAGGTAAACCAGGTCACTTCCACTTGTTTCTACAACATTAAAGTCCTAAAGAAAATCCTACCCTACATCCCCCCTACTCTAAAGAAGACTGTAATGGCTGCCCTGATAATGTCCCGAGTGGATTATTGTAATGCACTCTACTTGGGCACAGGTGAAAAACAAATTAACAAACTCCAGGCAATTCAAAACGCAGCAGCTAGGGCTCTACTAAATCTACCCTACCGTCACCCTACGTCAAAAGCTATTAGGGAACTTCACTGGCTTCCAGTTAAAGCCAGAATACAATTTAAGGCCCTTTGCCTGGTCCAGAAATCTTTGTATGGCACTGGACCTGATGACCTGTCTAAACTTCTCCCCCGCTATGTGCCATTGCGTGCACTAAGGTCAGCCAACCATGATCTAATATGCCACCCAAGAATAAGAAGAATGCGATGGGGCGGCAGGTCTTTTTCATACCAGGCCTCCAGATTGTGGAATTCTCTACCCTCCCACCTGCGCTCACAAAAATCTAAACAATGTTTTAGGAAAGCATTAAAAACTTGGCTTTTCTCTCCTCATCAATGATCCACTCTCACCATTCTCTACGTTATCTCAGCGCCAAGACGCCTCGGCATTCGAGCGCTTTATAAATATTTCAGTATTCAGTATTCAGTATAGACAAACTAGCTTCTGCTAAGTTTTTGAGCACATTTGACTTAACAGCTGGCTATTGGCAAATCAGATTAGCTGAGGAGTCTAAGGCCAAAACAGCATTCTCAACCCCAGGTGGGCACTACCAGTTTGTGGTGATGCCCTTTGGTCTGAAGAATGCACCTGCCACCTTCCAAAGGCTGGTGAACCAAGTCCTTACTGGGTTGGATGACTTTTGCGCAGCATATCTTGATGACATTGCTGTCTTTAGCTCCACCTGGGAGGATCACCTGATCCACCTGAAGAAGGCTCTTGAGGCTCTGCAAAGGGCAGGCCTCACTATCAAGGCTACTAAGTGCCAGATAGGGCAGAGTAAGGTTGTATATTTGGGCCACCTTGTAGGTGGAGGCCAAGTTCAGCCACTGGAGAGTAAGATACAATCCATCAAGGACTGGTCCCCTCCAACCACCCAGACTCAAGTTCGAGCTTTCTTGGGCTTGAATGGGTACTACAGGAAGTTTGTTAAGAACTATGGGTCCATTGTGACTCCTCTTAATGAGCTGACATCCAAGAAGAAGCCCAAAAAGGTTCAGTGGACAGTAAGCTGTCAAAAGGCATTTGATGACCTGAAGGAGGCCATGTGCTCTGCACCTATCCTGAAAAGTCCTGACTACTCCAAAGAGTTTATTGTCCAAACAGATGCTTCTGAGTTGGGTGTGGGAGCTGTGCTGTCACAACTTAATGTAGATGGTCAAGACCAACCCATTGCTTTTATTAGCAGAAGGTTGACCCCCAGAGAGAAGAATTGGTCAGCTATTGAGAGGGAGGCCTTTGCTGTGGTGTGGGCCCTGAAGAAGCTGAGGCCATACTTGTTTGGCACTCACTTCAAGATTCAGACCGACCATAAGCCCCTCTTATGGCTAAATCAGATGAAGGGTGAAAACCCCAAACTGCTTAGGTGGTCCATTTCCCTACAGGGGATGGACTTTACAGTGGAGCACTGTCCAGGTACTGACCATGGGAAAGCAGATGGTCTCTCCAGGTACTTCCACTTAGGACATGAAGACGAGACTGGTCCAGGCTAGTTTAATGTCCCAGCGTTTGGGGGGGGGGGGGGGGTTGTGTAGGAGAGTAGGGTCTGCTATCCTATGGTCACCCCAAATTTTTGCTTTTTGCTTCACTGGTTTTTGACATATTGAGGCTGTGGGCCTGCCAATCAGACCCCCAGCCTGCTGTTCTCTCTACTAAATTAACACTATGCACCCTAGGTGCATAACCAATTGGAAGTGGATCACCCTGTCAGCCCCTGTACCAGTGTACACTAGGTACCCAGGGCATTGGTGTACCCAAGGCCTGCCAGGGGCTGAAGCATGTATTATGCCACCCCAGGCTTGGCCTAACAATCTGCAACAACTGGCTGATCACTCAGCTGGGGTAAGTTGGTGTAATCACCTCTTACTTAGGTGTAGTATACCTATACCTAACCTTAAATGGGACACCTGGTAACCTATAAGTCACTCCTATGGCAGGCCTTAACAATCCTGAAGGCAGAGTGCTTGGTTCCATGTGAGATGGTGCTTTGGCATGAGCTGAGCCTGTCTGCAGTGGTTGGAACAACTTCCTTCTACTGTTTCCAGATATCGTCATACCATATACTCTTAAGTGCATTATGAACCTCGCGGTTAAATGCTATCTTTGGTTTGGCTTTATCAAAACATGTCGAGTAAGGCTGTCATACGAATTGGAATACTAGCCCCTCGCCAATTCTGGCGACGGGGTTAGCATTCCACCCTTCTAGAGGGACACGACATGTACAGTACCTGAAACCCGGGTAAAATCAGACATAGCCTCAGCTCCACAAAATGGATGCTGCCACCACAGACACAAGTCTGCCCTCCTGCTGCTGGGAGTCCTTCCAGCTTGGGAGGTGTGGACAAAGGGTTTCCTGCCAGGTGAGGTGCATGCACCACCCCAGACAGGATTTTGTGTATTGGTCAGGTAGGGCTTGAAAGAAACCAGACATGCCTGTGGCTCACAAGGAGCCTCGGTGCATATGCCAGTTCAAACCGGTCCTGGGGCACACCAGTCCCGGGCCTGGGGCGAGCTGGACAAAGGATTGGGGGTGTAACCACCCCCCTTCCTGGTCCCACCCATTGGGAGGGACCTAGCAGGTAGTCCGGCCCCTAAAATCCGCTTAAAGGTAGGAGCTGTGTCCTAAGACTTCAGACATCCTGGAATCAACTTGAAACTAAGAAGAAGACGGGAACTTCGACATTCTGCTGCACAGAAGACTGAAGGAAATCTCCCCTGTGGTCAGGGAGTGACCACCTTGCTAACGCAAGCACCATCCAGCGAATCAACGTCTGCTTTGCCGCCGCCTCCCGCCGGAGCCTGAGCCCAGAGACTGACAAGACCTGGACCTCCAGACCTCTCACCGCCCGATCCACAGTCCCTGAAAAGAGGAGACCCGTGGAGGCACCGAGACACGTGGAGCCAGCCATCTTGAAACGACCACGACAAGCTGACAAGTGCAACAACCGAGGCTCCCTCCAAGTTGTGCTTTGGGATCTGAGAAGCCCAACCCTCGAGCAGCATCTGCACCAAAGGTGAGCCCTCCAGCATCTCCACGATCTGCGTGGGGCCCTTCTGCATTTTGCCACTCGACGCGCCTAACCGGTTGCTGGCCCGCTGGCTAGTAGCCATCTTGGCGACGAACTTTACGAAATACACCGCTGGTCTGGTTGCTCCAGACTGGCCCTTGCTCCCCTCCAAAGGAGCAGTCCCTCTGACCTTGCTGGTCAGAACCATCAGCTTATTTCATCTCCTACAACAATTGCTTTTGCCAAGGCTTGTTTGCTTCGATCAAGTCGCCGACACCGCTGACAGCGAGAGCCTGCGTGGGACAGCTCGTGAACCGACTCCTGGACGTCCTCGACCTCCAGGGACCACGTGGCTGCAGAGACAAGCTACACCTTTCTTCCTGTTTGCACCCGACATTGCCTGGTACCCAGCTGGTGCCACGCTGGTCACTGGCTAGTGACTGTGAACACTGTCCCCTCTGCTTACAGGTCTTCAACATCTCCGATCCACTCTTGGATCCACCGCATCTCTCCCGGACCGACCGCCTGCAGCATCTTTGTCTTCAGGCTCCACGGAACAGATAGAAGAAACCCGACTCACTTCGAGGCCTATGCACCCGCTTCCTGTGGGTGAGGTAAAGCTGGCACTCCTGTGCCCAAGTGTAGTATTACATCTCTAGTGCCTGTGTTCCAAATCTTGAGTTCCTAGTCCATCCGGAAGATCCTCTTTGCAGTAACTTTGTACTTTTTACGCACCCATTGAAACCTATGGGAGCACGCGTGTGACTATTTGCTCTGCACACGCCACCCGTGGACCTCCTGGTCACTAACTGAAGTTAGCTCCTTGTAGGCCCAGCGATTCTAGAGGCCCTAGGCCTTTTTCCCTTTTCTGTTCGTGGTACTTATACCACTATTTTAGTATATGGTTCGAGCGGCCACCAGGGCCTATCCATATAAAGTGCAACTTCTGTGTATTCTACTGTAATCTTGTTTGACGATTTGTGCTCCTGTGCTCATAAAGAGACTAGGGGTTACTTTGAGAAATAAATACATATATATTTTGAATATATATCTGTGTGGTGTCCTTTCATTGGTATAAAAGGGGGTTGCATTTGGTAAAACAGCTGGCTTAACACGCTTCACGAGTTTAGCCTCAAAGACTGCTTAGCCTACGCTACCACTAGGGCAGCTAGTCCGAAAAGGTTGACTTACAACCACACCATAAGGGTTGCTTGGCATGGTACAAGGTGATCACTTTAACTAGTGAGCATCATATACCAGGCCAACTTCTCACATATAGGAACCTATACCTCAGTGAGGAGTGATAACAATACCTCACACAGGCTGCAGTAGCAGGCCTGTGGTGTCAGATTGTGAATGCTTCCCAGGGGTGGCATAATACATGCTGCAGCCCCTGGTAGGCCTGTGAAGTACCAATGCCCTAGGTACCATATACTAGGGGCTCATAAGGCACCACAGTATCCAATCACTAATGCATCTAATATGCACACCAATCATTTAAGGGAGTAAGCAGATAGGCTGGGGTCCTGGATAGCAGGATCCCAGCCAGACTAGTCAAAAACCATTCAAACACCAGGAAAAAAGTGGGGGCAACCATATAGTCAGATTCCACCTTCCTACAGTCCTTACTAGTGAGCCCCAGTAATCTGGTCAAATACATACAGCAGCCTGTAATAAATGGCAAACAGGCTTTGGCATTCAGGGACACAGGTGCTAGTGTCACCATGGTGGCAGAGGATCTTGTGGACCCTGGGAAGATTATCCTGGCTGAAATGTACCAGGTTACCAATGCAAGCAATGTCAGGACCAACCATAGTCTGGCAGTTGTGAATTTCTCCTGGGGAGGGGTAACTGGCCTCAAGAAAGTAGTAGTCAGTACAGACCTCCCTATCGAATGTCTATTGGGCAATGATCTAGAGACTTCAGCCTGGTCTGAAGTAGAGTTATGGACTCATGCTGAGATGTGTGGCATCCCTGCAGAGGTATTTGCTGTGACCAAGTCACAGGCCAAAATGCATAACATTGAACCAGCTCTGGATCCTGAAACTATGGACCAGGTGCTTCACAAGAAGAGGAGCAGTAGGGTTAAGGCAGTGCCTTCCCCTCTGTCTCAGATCACAGATTCACCTCTTGAGGGAGGAGACGCAGATTATGAAGAAGGAACTGCCCCAGAGGGACTTGAGCCTGATCAGGTTGAGTTCTTGAGGGCATGGGGCCCTTCTAGGGAAGATCTGAGTAAGGAGCAACAGTGTTGCCCCTCTCTTGAACCCCTCAGACAACAGACTGCTGGGAGTGCTAGTGGGTCCCATAAAGTTTATTGGGATGAGGGACTCCTGTATTCTGAGGGTAGAGATCCAACCCCTGGAGCCACCAGGAGGTTGGTAATTCCTCAGAATTTTAGGGGGTTCCTCTTGACCCTAGCACATCACATCCCTTTAGCAGGACACTTGGGCCAAAACAAGACCTGGGACAGACTTGTTCCACATATGGGGACACCAAGGAGTTGTGTTGCTCCCGTGTCACTTGCCAAGCCAGTGGCAAGTCAGGTGGCACAACAAAGGCCCCCCCTGATACCACTACCTGTGATGGGGGTACGCTTTGAAAGGGTAGGGATTGACATTGTTGGTCCCCTTGACCCTCCAACAGCATCTGGGCACAGGTTTATCCTGGTGGTAGTGGATCATGCCACCAGGTACCCAGAGGCAATTCCCCTGAGGACCACCACAGCCCCTGTGGTGGCAAGAGCCCTCATTGGAATTTTCTCCAGAGTGGGTTTCCCAAAGGAGGTCATATCTGACAGAGGTACCAACTTCATGTCAGGGTATCTAAAAGCAATGTGGAAGGAGTGTGGTGTAACTTATAAATTCACTACTCCCTATCACCCACAATGCAATGGGTTGGTTGAACGTTTCAACAAACCCCTAAAGGGAATGATTAAAGGCCTCCCAGAAGAGCTTAGGCGAAAATGGGACCACCTTCTTCCCTGGCTTCTGTTTGCATACAGAGACATGCCACAGAAGGGGGTTGGTTACAGCCCATTTGAACTTCTGTTTGGGCATCCTGTAGGAGGTCCATTATGTTTGGTGAAGGAGGGCTGGGAGTTACCTCTCAAACCTCCCAAACAGGATGTGATGGATTATGTACTTGGTCTCCGCTCCAGGATGGCCGAATACATGAAGAAGGCAACTTAAAACCAGGAGGCCAGCCAAGAATTACAAAAAACTTGGCATGACCAAAAGGCCGTGCTGACTGTGTACCTGCCAGGACAGAAAGTGTGGGTGTTGGAACCTGTGGCCCCAGCAGCCCTCCAGGACATATGAAGTGGCCCCCATACCATTGTTGAGCAAAAGGGAGAAGTCACCTATCTGGTGAATCTTGGAACTCCGAGGAGCCCCCTAAGGGTGCTCCAAGTCAACAGATTGAAACCATATGTGGACAGGGCTGACATGGGCTTGCTGATGGCAACTGACGAGGAACATGAGGAGGAGAGTGACCCTCTCCCTGGCCTGCTCTCACAGAACCCTGATGATGGGTCAGTAGGTGGTGTTGCTTTGGCAAGCAGCCTCACTGACCATCAGCAAACTGAATGCAGACAAGTTCTGCAGCAGTACAGATATACGTTTAGCCTGACCCCTAGTCAGACTTCCTGGTGCACCCATGAGGTGGACACTGGAGACAGTGTGCCTGTCAAGAGTAAAAGCTACAGGCAACCAGACCATGTCAGGGACTGTATCAGGACTGAAGTCCAGAAAATGTTGGATCTAGGTGTTATTGACCCGTCAGATAGCCCTTGGGCTAGTCCAGTAGTCCTAGTACCCAAACCTCATACCCAGGGTGGTAAGAAATAAATTAGCTTTTGTGTACACTACAGAGTCCTCCATGCAGTCACCAGGACTGATGCCTGTCCAATTCCCAGGGCAGATGAACTGATTGATACTTTGGCCTCAGCCAAGTATCTTAGTACATTTGACCTAACAGATGGGTACTGGCAGATCAGGTTAGCTGATGATGCAAAAGCCAAAACAGCATTTTCAACCCCTGGTGGGCACTACCCCTTTGTGGTGATGCCCTTTGGTTTGAAAAATGCACCTGCCACTTTTCAGAGGTTGGTGAATACAGTTCTGACAGGTATGGAAACTTATTACTCAGCTTATCTAGATGATATTGCTGTCTTTAGTTCAACCTGGCAGGATCACCTGGTCCACCTCAGAAATGTTTTGGAGGCACTGCAAAAAGCAGGCCTCACTATCAAGGCCACTAAGTGCCAGATAGGGCAGCGTCAGGTTGTGTACCTGGGCCACCTTGTAGGTGGAGGCCAAGTTCAACCATTGCAGAGCAAAATCCAGACCATAATGGAATGGGTAGCTCCAACCACCCAGCCACAGGTGAGAGCCTTTTTAGGCCTGACTGGGTACTATAGGAGGTTTGTTAAGGGATGTGTATCTATAGTGACCCCCTTAAATGATCTTACCTCAAAGAAAATGCCAAATGGTTCAGTGGACAGCTAGCTGTCAAAAGGCATTTGAAGACCTAAAGCAGGCCATGTGCACTTCCCCCATCTTACAGAGTCCAGACTACACCAAAAAGTTCATTGTCCAAACAGATGCTTCTGAGCTGGGTGTGGGAGCTGTACTGTCTCAACTGAATGATGGTCAAGACCAGCCAGTAGCTTTTATAAGCAGAAGGCTGACCCCTAGAGAGAAACGTTGGTCAGCTATAGAGAGGGAGGCCTTTGCTGTGGTGTGGGCCCTGAAGAAGCTGAGGCCATATTTGTTTGGCACTCACTTCATAGTTCAGACTGACCACAAGCCCCTCCTATAGCTAAAACAGATGAAAGGTGAAAACCGAAAACTTTTAAGGTGGTCCACTTCCCTACAGGGGATGGACTATACAGTGGAACATAGACCTGGGACCCAACATGCCAATGCAGATGGACTCTTAAGGTATTTCCACTTAGAACACGAAGACTCAACTGGTCAAGGTTAGTTGAGTTTCCCTGCGTTTGGGGCGGGTGGGGGGGTTGTGTAGGATCTGCACTTATGTTGCCCCCACTTTTTCCCTGATGTTAACACTGGTTTCTGGCTATAGACTGGCTGGGACTCTGCTAATCAGGGCCCCGGCCTCTCTGTTCTCTCTAAACAACTTGGAGTGCATATTAGGAGCACTAGTGATTGGATACTTTGGTAACTTATGAGCCCCTAGTATATGGTACCTTAGGTAGCAAGGGCATAGGTACTTCACAGGCCTACCAGGGGCTGAAGCATTTATTAAGCCACCCCTGGGAAGCAGACTAAATCTGACACCACAGGCCTGCTTCTGCAGCCTGGGTGAGGGAGTGTTAGCACTCCTCACTGAGATATAGGTTCCCTATATCTCTCCTTACAAACACATATAAACCTATCAGTCACCCCTAAGGCAGGCCCTATCAATCCTAAGGGCAGGGTGCTTGGTTTCCATGTGAGGGGGTGCCTCTGCCTGAGCAGGGCCCCTCTGCAGCTGGCAGAGTCTATTCTCTGTGGCTGTTTTTGGATGCGGTTAAACCATATACTCTTAAGTGCATGATAACCTCACGGTAAATGCTAACTCTGGGATGGCTGCATCAAAACATGTCGTGTTTGGTGTCAAATGCTTCGGAATCATACCCCCACACCAGTAACTGGTGTGGGAGTATGATCCCACCCTTCTAGAGGGATAGACATGTACCCACTGTGGAAACACAGTAGAATCCTGAAGAGCCCTGCCATCACAAAATGGATATCACCAGTCACAGACACTGGGCTGCCCTCCTGCTGCTGACCAAAACTCTCAGTGGAGGAGGCCCAACAATAGGCATCCTGTCACAGGGAGGTGTAACCACCTCCCAGACAGGATTTAGTGTGTTGGGGCTGGGTGGGTGCACTCCTAGAGTGCTTTGAAGTCCTGCACTGGGGGAGCAGTATGCTCCTCTGTGCATATGCCAGCTCAAACCGGTTCAGGGGCTACCTGCCCCTGCTCTGGCGCAAAACTGGACAAAGGGAAGTGGATATAGCCACCCACTCCCCTGACCCTCCCATAGGTGGGGTCATAGAGCTAGTCCTTCCCTTCCTTCTAGTGTTAGGAAATCCTTGCCATTGCAAACTAGATATCCCTGGACGACGCTCTGAAGAAAAATCCTGTACCTTCGACGTTCCACTACCTCTGGAAGACTGAAGAATCTCCCTTGGAGTCAATGAGTGACTCCCCTGCTTGGCAGGCACCAAAACTTTGAATCAACGGTCCCAAACCTTTCCACTCCCGCCGGAGTCCGAAGTCCCTACAGCCGCGGAAGTGGATTTCCTGACTTCTCCAAGGCCATCGTGAGTCCCCAGCAACGCTGAGGCAAGTGGACCCCACGAGTGACGAGGAACTGCAATACCTGGGTACCGGGCACTATTTTCGAGTGCAACCCCTTCACGATGTTCTACGAACTTAGCCTCCGGCAGGATTTCCACCGAAGATCAAAGGCCTACCTCGTCCCGAGTGACCGTGGGCTCCTGGTGAGTGAATCCTCCCGAGGCGTCCTCGCGATCCCTTGCCAGCTGGCTTGTGGGTCCCCAGAAGACTTTTCTACAGAACCAAAGGGCTCCCCTGGTTGCTCCAGGCCTGCCCTGGCTTACCCTCGCTGGGTGAGTCCCTCAGACCTGGCTGGTATGCACAGCTGACTTTTTACAGTTTCCACGAGACTTGCTGTTGTCAAGGCTTGTTGTCTCCAATCTGGTCGCCGCCACCGCAGTAAGCTGCAGACTTCGGTGGACATGCCGAATCCAGCTCCTTTTCATCGTCGACGCCTCCTGGACCTCGTGGCTGAAGAGTCAAGACACCCGTGATCACCTGAAATCACCCGACGACTGTGGACTTCCATCTTCCTTGCCCCGTGTCACTGCCAAGTGACTTTGAACACTGTCCCCTCTGCTTTCAGGTCTTCCTTCTTCTAAATCCAGCCTTGGATTCCACCGGACACTTCTTCTGTCTAAACAAGCAGCAAGTCTTTTTTGGCTCCCATTGACAATGATGCCGCGACCCGACACCAAAAGACAGCTATGCACCCGGCTTCCCTGGGTGAGGTAACTCCAGCACTACGGTGCTCCTGTGTGTGTTGGCTCTAGAACTACTTACCCTGTAAGTGACTTGCTTGTAGACTCTCCCGAAGTATCCTAAAACTTTAAAATTCCAACCGCGACTTGCTCCATTGAAGTCAATTGGGATCCGCGGTGTATTCTCACACTGCATGCGTCTTCCGTGGGTCCTTTCCTTACCTGCCTTGGGTGGATTAGTGAGGCCCCAGTGCATCTAAAGGCCCTAGGCCTTGTCCTCTCGCAAGTCGTTATTCCTAAGTCTCTTTTTTAGTATATGGTCTGGTACGCCCCTAGGGCCCCAGCCATATTTGTGCTTAACTTGTTGTGAAATGTTGATTTGTGCATATGTCCTTGACTTCTAATCTCATAAAGAGATTAGTAGAGTGTGTCTAGTAATAAATACATATATATTTTATATATTTACCTGTGTGGTGTCCTTTCATTTAGTAATTCAAGAGATAAGGTAAAACAAGCTGCTTTACATTTCTCTAAAGACTTAACCCGAAAGCTGCTCTCCACAGCTACCACTAGGATAGCTTTCTTTAAAAGGTTGTCTTAAACCTATCTACCATAAGAGTCGAATTGTACTGGTGCAAGGTGGCCCCTTTAACTAGTGACCAGCATATACCAGGCCAACTTCTCAGAGCTCCCATAACGCAAAGCTGTATCTTTTTTTTTTTTATTCTACACCTTTAACTTAAAATTTTAAGTCTTGTACTCTTCATTTTGCTGTAGGCAACCAAAGGGCATAGTGCAGTATTTCACTAACGATTTTCAGTAAATTTTTCCCTATTTAAAAAGCACATTTTTAAGCTAACTATCTTTAAACTAAACATGTGATATATAAAATGTATAACCGCGTGTTACATGGTTCAGTGTTGCCATCTGGTGTCATGGACAGAGTAAATACATTTCATTTTATCCGCTGACAGTTTGCAGTCTGACGTTATTATGATCGGGCGCTGTGGGGAACATTACATACTGCTTTGGAGCGGGGACGTTAGCAGAACAGAGTTGCTGCCTCAGTCTGCGACCACCAGCTGCCTTCGCCGCAGACTCTACTCCGGACTAACTCGAGATTTTATTGCTGCCGGAGCCGAGGTCCAAGTAATTATAGACAGTGAATCCCTGATCTTCATTTTCCTCGGGAGAAAGTGTCATCCTCGTTGAAATGTCACTTGTCATAACCCTGAAATTATGAAAACGTCACACATGGCAATCTGAAACCTCAGCAGCTGTGCATCATCGCGCGACACACCCACACATGGCAGGCGACACAGTACTGTGTCCCGACACAGAGTTGGGAAAGCTCTGGTATAGGGCCTTGTCCTGGGAGGAGTTATTGGGTGTGGGCACGACTATGCCAGCCTCTCTTGTGGTTGGTGGCAGGAACCTCTTTTGCTTGACCACTGTGTAGAAATCTCTGTGCCACTAAACATGGTAAAAACAATTGGCAGCCAATCAAGCAGAACGGACTTGCCTGTCTACAAATTGTTTGATAGCTGTCCAGACTTTTGTCCAATATATCCCTTTGTGCAGATGACAGTTTATCAGCACAGAGCAAAAACATTGTGGAGATGGGAGGATGAATGCGCCTTCTGTTGTTAGATAGCATAAGGTATGAAAAATAGTTGCATCTGTCCCATTACTTGTTTAAGGAGGAAAAACTCACATTTATATGGGTTCCAACATTTGGTACAGGCAGTCATTACAAGTCTTTGCTCCCGACGTTTTAGGCGTCTTGTAGAAATATGTGGAAAAAACACAGTATTCAAAACAGGAGAAAAAAACATGGAGCACGGAATCCCAGCATGCTTGATTCGCAGAAGAAAAGTGCTAGCGTAATTGGCAGCACGTATTGGTTGGTGAATCCAGAAGGTCCTGCTGGGTATCTCAGGGAAGCTAACCTTAATTAACCTTTCATTTGAAGCTTTTATTCATACATTATTCTTATTCAGAAAGTGTTTTTTTTTTTGCCCTCAGACAAATTCCAAATGATATTCCATTCATCCATTGTTTAGTAAGTTCTCTACTAAGGATCTATAAAATAAGCTTGGTTTCAATAATGCTTGGCAACTTCAGTGCTTTTGTGTTTCAGTG
The DNA here is from genome assembly GCF_964204655.1 of Triturus cristatus. NCBI lineage: Eukaryota > Metazoa > Chordata > Amphibia > Caudata > Salamandridae > Triturus > Triturus cristatus. The sequence continues at coordinate 247,233,427 of NC_140579.1, forward strand.
CATTGTGGATTGTATCAACACTAGACATCTGCAGGATGAAACAACCATAAGTATGATGTATTTAAAAATGTATCATTTTAAACTATTACTAAAAAAAAGATTTTGCTACTTGTCAAAGAACTACAGGTCACATGTCGGACCATGATCGCTTTGGACCTTGTACATCTAATGCAAACGTTTGTGACTGCTGCGGTACTTTGGCCTGCACACAAGCTCACAAAAGTTTATATTTATATATAGTCCCCCAATCTGATCAGCTACATAGGACTTCTCGTCTGATCACCAGAAAGCTCTTCTTAGGGCTTCATGGCTTTGTGTACCTTTGTCATAATGAATAGTATATTCCACACACAACTTCTTCAGGATTGTCTAGAGCATCAGTTGTTCCTGAAATCCTGAGACTGATCATACATTTTATGTTTAGATGTATTTATTGGCATTTTCAATACAACACCACAGTACACAGACATAGGCATGAACTTGCTGCATGGTTTACAATTCTCGCATGCCCTTGCGCCAAAATGAGCATAGTACCATTGTCGTAGATCATGCAATACGGACAAGTCTAAAGTGGCACGTGCATTGCTGTGTTGAAGGGTCAGCCTAGTACTGCAAAACAAAAAACTTAAACTCCCCCATCCCCCTCCCTGTCCGATTATCCATGATTCATGCCCATCCCTTCCTAACCGTTATGTCCCCTACGGAGCCGTTCAGGGTGGTTGTTGGTCCGTCCCTATATCTGTGAGCTGCAGCACTCTCCGGTATTTGGGTTGTGTTATTTCGTTGAACTCTTTGGAAAGCAATTTCAAGAAGGGGCTCCAAACTTTCTGAAAAGCGTGGCCGATATGCGTTCCATCCCTAATATGTGCCACATTCAATGTAGCCAGCCTACGTGTGTGGGTGAAATGGGTGTCCCCCCAGTGCGTCAGTATGTTCTGTAAAGCTGCCCCCAGTGCCAGCCCCATCTGCCGGCCTCGCATACTTTTGAATGGAAATTGACCATACATTTTAATTGATTTGCTTGCAGCTCCTCAGTCACTTCCCTGTTTTTATTAGAAGGACCAAGTAAAGATTGCTTATCTAGACACCTCTTCCCTCAAAGTCAATATTGATTGTCTCTTTATTGCAGACTTGGGTACCCAGATGGGATATTTGACAGAACAAGGAAGGTGTACAAATACAGTGAAAGTGAAGGCAGTCTGTCTACCTCTGAATTCCTTGCTACTTCCTTTGAACTCCATCCTGAACCAAACAGATAGTACCCCAAAGTGTTACTATTTATGTAAACGCTGACTAAATCCAGAATTCTCTACTGGAAGATGTAAACAATTTGACTGCTAGCTCACAATCGTGACATAATCAGTCCACAGCCTAAAGAACTGCAGAGCACAGTGGCTGAGCAAACATGTACACAGAGGTGCACATATGGGGTCTGACCAGGGAAGTGCTGGAAACAGGTGTCTGTTTAAGGAATGTAGGTCATCTGCTTGTTTGTCACTTTGAGAAACACAGAATGCACATACATGGGCAGATGTTGAGGGAGAGTGCATTGTGGCTTTCCTGCCATTGGTTTTGAATATGAGCCTCTAATATACACCTTCACATTGTACAGATCACATAATTACTCTACTTTTCAGAGCTAGCAAAAGTTGAGGAGAATACTACTTTATGTACTTTAAAATCTGATGTGTCTTGGCATATCTGAAGTGGGTAGAGCTTTCCATTGACCAGCACCGGCTGAGGCATGTGAGCTGGCAACATAAATGGTGTATTAAATCAAGTGAATTGGCTGCTTTGAGATAGATGTGCTGGCAGACAGGCTTAGTCAGAGGGAGAGGCATGATATGCAGCTTGGCTTCCCTGTAGACTTCTGCCAGGTGATGGTGAGAAGTTGATCCTCTACAATAACCTCCTGGTCCCTGCTCACCACCCAGACCACCTCAGCCACCATGTCGTCCATCCACTACGGGGATTGACCCCTGCCCCCACCATCTCTTCAACCTCTGAACCAACCTTAGCATGGAACTCGCCAGCATCCTCAACACCTCCATCTTCACAACCTTCTTGGACAGATGGAAACACGCAGAGGCCAGACGACTCCTAAAGAAACCCTCTGCCGACCCCAGCGACCTAAACAATTATCGACCATCTCCCTGCTCCCCTACCCAGCCCAGGTACTTGAGAAAGCCATCAACCGACAGCTCACCAAACACCTGGAAAAAAACAACCTACTCTATGCCTGTCAATCAGGATTCCATGCCATCTACAGCACTGAGACCGCGCTGATTGCTGCCACAGACCACATCAGAACTCTCCTCGACCATGGAGAATCTGTGGCCCTGATCCTCTTCAACCTTTGTGTCATGTTTGACTCCGCCTCCTACCACACCCTCATCAACAGACTCCACAATGTCGGCAAACATCAAAACTCTCTGAAGTGGATTGCCTCTTTCCTTTCAGGGCGCACACAGAGCATCCGACTGCTTTCCTTTCACCTCTGCACCCAAGTACATCATATGCGACAAACCCCAGGGATCATGCCTGAGCCTCACCCTGTTCAATGTCTGCATGACCCCCCTCCCCCCTCGCAGACATCCTCAGATCCCACGAACTCAACATAATCTCCTACGCAGATGACCCTCAACTCATCCTCTTGCTTACCGAGGACCCCCTCAATCGCCAAAAACAACTTCTTCAGTGCCATGACCGACGTAGCCAAATGGATGAGAGATACCTGCCTCAAACTCCACTCGGACAAAATGAAATAACTGATCTTCGGGAGGTACACCTCCGTATGGGACCACAGATGGTGACCAGCAGAACACGGACCACCACACACACCAACAGACCGCACAAGCAACCTTTGCATCATCTTCGACAGCCAACTGACAATGAAACGACCAGTCAATGCAGTCACCTCCTCCTGTCCTCCACACCATTCGCCTACTCCACAGAATCTTCAGATGGATGTCAATCAACACCAGAAAGACGGTTACGGAGGCACTAGTCACCAGCCGCCTCGACTCTGGCAACGCTCTCTATGCCGCAATTTCCAGCCAGCTCCTCAAAAGACTCCAGACCGTACAGAACACCGAAACCAGACTCTTCCTGGACCACCCCAAACTGACCCACATTACCCCTCACCTCCGAAACCTCCACTGGTTCCCCATCCAGAAGAGATGTCAGTTCAAGATTCTCACGCACGCATACAAAGCTATTCACAATCAATGGCCATCCTACAGCAAATGAACTTCCACCTACCTGCAAGACACCTGTGCTCTGCCTCACTTACATCCCCGCATCCATTGCAGCTGCAGCGGGGGCCACTCCTTCTTGTACATCGCTGCCAAGACCTGGAACAACCTACCCCTCTACCTCAGAACAGCACCCTCCCTGGCGGACTTCAGAAAACTCAAAACCTGGCATTTTGGCTGAGACACAGCACCCTCAGCGCCCAGATAACCCTAGGGGTGACAGTGTTGCACTAGACAAATGATAATTGCTTGATTTGTCACAAGGCTGCCTGTGACTGACTGAGAGTGTGGGGTCCGGATGTTGTGGAGTCCTCAGATGGTTGACTGGCTGGCTGATTGAGGGAGCAGTGGGCATTTATGAAAACATTGTGTGAAATGCTGATTAGAGGGGCCTTGGACTTGGATGAAGTGTCCGCAAGTGGATCAGCCCATGCATTTACCACACAACAGGGGACAGTTGGTGTAGCCAGCTGACTTGCTCATAAAGAGTTGATGGATGGTGGCCATCCCAGCAGGCTGGACTGCATGGTAGGAGGAGCTACAGAGATACAGTAGGGAGGACTTTTGAACAAGGAGGCAACAGGAGATAAGTGGGTAAAGCATGTTATGGACAAGCAACATAGAGCAAGTAATTTACAGCTTATGATTATAAATGATTGCAAACGAAGGGTACAAAGTACAGGAGTGCATGAGAAACCTACGGGGAATAACATGAAAAGTGTACAGAGATGGCAAATTACATAAAATTTGCTCACAGTGTAGTTTTTACAGCACCTGAAATAAAGGAGACCATTATGGGATCTTAAGTAAGCACCGTAGGCCAGGGTAGGCTGTTGGCATGGTACATGATTTGCAAAAACTCTTACAGTGCAGGAGGCAGGGAAGTTTGGGTTGTTTTTGGGCTGAACGCTGGCATCGAATTTCTCCAGCAGTAGATCAAGTATTTGTAGATAATAGAAGGAACTGCTGAAGGCCATTCTTGATGGAAAAATGTAGGTGGAAATGCCAGATGGAACAAATCTAGAGCTTTTTCTCACTTTGAGGTTGTTAAGCTGGCTACAACCTGAAAGCTCAAACAGTTGGAGAGGGCTTTAAGAGCCTTAGTAAAAAGGCCCTCATCCTGGGATCTACCCAAAGAAAATTGCCTTGGTACTGTGGACCAAGTGATTTGTAGCCACTCATTATCATCCAGACGTGCCTCATACGGGCAGGAACGCTTTGTCTTCTACAAGGGAGATTTTCTTTATTACTGTTTTTTACTACTTACTTGAAGACTGAATGGGTAGTTTCCCCTAGAGCAGATAGCCCGGTAGTGACCAGTGAATCCTCCAAGTACTGTCTGGCCGGTGAGTTAGGTATATTGCAAAGCTCTTGCCAGAGCTGGTGATTCAGTGTGTTCAGGGGTGAGTTCCGAATTTTGTGCTAACACGTTATGTAAGAGCCTTGCCAGAAGTTGTTTGGTTAGACCGAACTCTCGCCGAATCTGCTCTGGTGAGGCGTAAGTTGGAAGATTGAACATAACTTTGTAGGCCCTGGCAATGGTTGTGTCCAACAATTTTGCGTCCCTGCCCCTCAGTGCTTCACTGCCCTAGGTGATGGTGAGTAGAATTCTAGCTTGTGCTACCCCGGAGGAGGGGGTAAAGAATAGGGACTGTGAGTTTTGTTTTTAACTGCCTTAGTGTTGTTGCCATTGCCATCCCCTTCCTTCTGACTGTCCCAAGATGGTTGGCAAATTGACCGCCCTCTTCGATGGTTACCCATAAATATTTATAGGCAAGGATATTCACAATTGGTGTTTTTTCCAGGTACCAAGTATAGAACCGTCGTTTGCCGTTTTTAATTGTCAGGGTTTTTGTTTTGTTGAGGTTCACTTCCAAGTGGTTTTCCACAGCGTACTCGTGCATTTTGTTGAGTGAGCGTTGCAAGCCAACTTGGGTATCGCTTACCAGGACAACATCATCGGCGTACGAGATACTGGAAATGGCTTTGCCACAGAGTTGAGGGGGATGAGCGTTGCAGGTTCTGAAGACCGTTTGGTCAGGTGCGATAGCATGACCCAAGCCAAAGAAACCACAAGGTATAGAGCGATGCTAGCGTGGGCAAACTGCTCAGGGTTCCTGCTGTAGTTGGTCTGAAGTACTGGCAACGTGTAATTCTCTGTGGCCTCCTCCAGCGTCGTTAACGGTGTTCTCCTTAAGCGCCAATTTTTACGTGTTTTTGGACCTTAGTCCTACCCCAATCTCTTGATTGGAGTCAGTTCGTGATCTGACTTCTGAGGACATCAGTCTGTATGTTTACCAAGCATTATTGAACGGATTCCAATTCCTGGACTGTGGGTCGAAATTCTCGACCAGTTTGCATGATAGGATCATGACCAACCTTCTCCTAGTCTGTTCTACTTGCTATTCTGAGTTACGGTTTATCAATATTAAATAAAATCATGCAGGAGAAAGCTGCACACCTGTAGCGCTTGTTCTCCCTCATGGATATTTTCTTTGAATTTATGAACAAATTACCTCTTCCAAGGTCCTAGTTAATGTTAATATCTGGGGTTTGTAGATCCTCAACAGCTTAATTGATCCTGCTGTGCATTTGTAGATGGTGCACCTTCAGCAATACTTAAAGTGCTTCTGTTAATATTCACACCTAAATCCTTATGCCTAGGTGTACCACTCTTTATTTCTAAAGACTCTGGGATTCGTATGTATTTTGTGGTGGATGAATTTTATTAATTTCTGCTTTGTCTTAAAGATAGCAAATGTTGCCTTTTTTCTATAGGGTGCCATTTAAAACATGAAATTCCTATTAATTTCAGTTTTTCAGGATCCCACTCATATGCACACATACTATGCCAATTATAATGTTGATGGAAAAGCTCACAAAAAACAGCAAGAAATACAATAAGTAACCTAATTGTCAAACAGTTCTAGGAAGTAAAGCCATTTAGAAGGATCAGCCAGCACATCGTAGGAAAATGCAGATAATCGGGCAAGCAGTGAAGCTGCATTTTTGTTCAGGTGTGGTTTCTGTGTTGTGCTTTGTTGTGTTTACTGAGACAGGAATATGAAAAAGAAAACAAATGTGGTGAAATAAATCCCTCACATGTGCAGCAAATCAAATTGGTTTTGATAACATCAGGGATCGCTGTCAATTTTAGTAGAAGGTCTATTTTTCACGAGATAAACAGTGTCTTCATGTGATAGTGATAGCAATACACTGAGCAGACCTGTACCTGTGCAAGATTACTGAGCATTTTTTAAGAGACAAAATATATATATTTTTTTTATAATGTGATGCCTTTTTATAGATAACTGAATCTTGTGTATATTTACCTGGTTCCATCAGTTAGTGATCCATATAGGAGAACCACAATAAAAGTTAAGGTAGTTGGGGTTAATTAGGCAACAACTTGCAAATCTGAAAAGGCACTCCTACATCATTGTCCTAGAGCCTGTTCTCCCAGCAGAGACAGTTTGTGGCATGTCACCACCATCACTTGAGGTGTGCCTCAGGGGTCTGTTCTCACTCCAATGTTGTTGAGACTTTTGAATAGAACAGCTAAGAATTGTGATGGATGTTTTGGGGGTTGCAGTACACCAGTATGCAATGGCTGACAGACACATAATATACTCATTTATAACATCTGCACTCTAAAAACCAATGCCTCTGCATTCTGCACAAACAGATGTCCAGGTATTTCTTTAGACTCCACCTGGAAACAAGCACTGGGAAAGCCAATGGTTCTGGCTTGCCTTTTGAGTAAAACTTTATTAAAAACCTGTTGCAATACAAAAGCAAGATAAAAAATACCACTTTCTGATTACAATGGATCTACGAGATGAAGAATGAATGTGATGATTCAGTGTACTTTTGGTATGTAAAATAGTCTCAATTATATTGCATTGCAAGCACTACATAGGACGTGGAAAAACACTCTAAATAGCCAGTTGCATGAGGTTTGGGAGATATGGTCCTCTGAGGGAGACAAAACCCACTCTGAATATTTAAAGGACTGGTAACAATATACCTTTCAGACAGCTCATGCTTGTGCTTTGTCCACATGATTCTAAATTTAATATGGTTTTGATGTTTGGATTATGCCTTGATATTACCTCCTGCACTCTAGTTAACGCAGTCAAATTGTTGGACATGTTGTTCGATCCTTACTATCTATGTCCGGTCAGATTAAGCTCACAGGTGTAGCCTCTCTAACTACCCTTCATTTGTTTGAAAACTTAAACCCTTCTTACAAGAGAAAATATCATCAGGTTATTTATTTTTCTTTTATGGTGCCTATTTATAGATTACAAATTTTATGATTCTCTGTATGAATCGAATAAAGATATTGAATCGAATCGATTACAAATTAGGTGAGGTTAGTTAGGCTACAGCATGGCAGCTTCTAATAGGCACTCTTGCACTTTTATGGCAGACAGCAGCTATACTGCCGCTAAATATCTTGTTCTAGCAATTACTCTTTTTTTCCCTTTGTTCTGTGCCTCTTTTAAGCAGGATCCCGGGGCACGGGTGTATGCCCTCTAAACCTTATTCCTGACTTTTTTTATTTAAAAAAAATTAACAGTACGTTTTTTAAAATTTTTATAGTCAATGTTTTTAGGACTCGCCTATGCAGCGCGCATGCGCTGCATAGGACTACCTTTAGCCGTCGTTCAGCTCTTTTTCGAAGCACTTACTCGTGCTTGTGGCTGCATACACCTTGCGGGAGCGCGCAGGGGCGCGCCACAAGCACGAGTGTGTGCTTCGAAATAGAGCAGACTGCTCTCCCAAGCGCGAGTACACCTCGCTCCGCCTCTTCATCTTGCTCGCGCTTCTTGTTTTCTTACTTTGCTTACAGGGGCATATCACAGCCCAGACCGCACCAACGCCATTACCGAGAACTAAAAGACCGGGGGCGGTGTTCACAACTTTATTCAATTTGCCTTCCTTTTGCTTATGGGGCATATTATAGCCCAGACCTCACTAACGCTATAACTAAAAAGTAATTCATCACCATACGTTTTTCCTGTTGTTACCATATGTGTAAGTTAGATTACTTATCTGTGACGCCCCAATTATCGTGTTTTTTGTGATTGACTTATTCGCTGGATCAGGGCGTATTTTAGTTTACCGATCAAAATCACTGGGCACTGGAGGGATCTCTACCAATCTAACTTGTATAACCAGCCCCCTGGTGGTACTTACAAAAATGTATTGTCAATAAATATAAATGAGATTATCCACAATTTAAGTTTCAAATGTGGGTCATAGCCACTCGCTGCGCACCTTCTAGCGATAGGGACATAATGTAGCTCATGATTCTTCAATTGACAGGGTTACTTCACAGTATAAGAAGAACCGGTCTCTTGGTCTTTAACATGACTGATACGTCGTCCCTACCAGGAACTTTTTTTTATGTGAGTCAACTACTTATCTAATTACATAATAATTAACTTACCAACTTGAGTAAATTTGTCAGCTAAGCTCTCGACTCACTTACTCATACAGTATGTTAACCCCTGTGTTTTAACTTCCAGTAATGGACACACCTATTGCCCAGCTAGCCACACGCTAACTGGGCACTAGGTCCGCCATATTCAGGGATCCCATATTCAGGGATCCTTTGTAGCTATCTGACGCTGATACTAGCACTGACCACGTGTTTAACAGTTCTTTAATTTTTCTTAAATTATAATTACACGTTTTCTATGTCTCGAGACTTACTGATATAAATCTTTCACTCAGAACGTTATGAATTCGCCCCGCAACACGGCAACGACTATATTTATCTATGTGAGTCTCCAGCACTCTATTACCTTGAGGATCCATACCATAGTTTTTGCTAAGATTAGAACTTCTTTTTACTGACGCACATCTATAAGACGGAACTGTTCAGTCTCTTTCTTACTAGTATGAACGCTATTTGCTCACATCTACGCATAATGACATCACTTGGTTTGTACAATTTTCAATCTTGGAACTTTACTGCTCTGTATGTTAAACCTGCAATCTTTAGCTATTATGGCTGTTCCACTAGGATGTGACTATATTTGGGTCTTGAACTTTCAGATCTACTTGTCATTACCTCTTCAAATTGGAATGTCATTTTTCTTCGCATTAGTACCGCTATTTGACGGTTTGGGTATATTCTCTCATTTTACTTTGCGTTTTTCCTTTCGTTAGGGCCTTATCCTTCACTCTTCTTGATCTACTAGGAAGCAATGCACTCTAGGTTCGGTACTGGGTTAATTGTAGGACTAAGTTGTTGCACGAAGTTGTGTATTCATACATGTAATTACTATTATTTACAGCCTTGAAAAAGTTCCAGTTGTAATGAAACACGTGTCCGCTGTCATGTTTCTTCATCGTCAGACTGTGTTGTTTTTCCATTGACAAGGACTTCACCCTCCATAACACTATGTCCCTTTGTATTTCCCACGCCCTCCTTGGTAAGCCCTGTTGCATTCCATCACTTTACCAGAAACCAAGAGGGGTGCCCTTAAACGTCAAGCCTCCCATTGGGCCCCTTTCTCAGACCTTTTTGCCCAACATGCTCCTCCTTTTGGGACCAGTCCTTCCTAATATACCCTGCATGCATCTACCTGTAACTTATCTGATTTTTTTCTTTCAGCAATTCCTGAAATGCATTCCTTTTAATGTAAGAATCCTGTCCAAACACTTGTCCGTTTACCGCTCACTGAAAAGCAATCTGATTGGTTGTTCTTCACTGAGGCATGATTGGCCGATATCTGTGCCCTATTCCCAGAAAGTATTTCTTCCGACTCAGTAAGAGCTGGAAGTGAAATCAAGGTGCACAAAAACACCTTTAAGTCTTTCCCCACTACTGATTGACTCCCTCCTTGCCTAGAGCAACTCACTCCATCTATTCACATTCTGCTCTCCTGGCATTCAGCTCTCCTTTCCTGAAACTTGCGATTCTGCTACAAACCTTTGCTTAGCAGTCTGCCTCACTGTCCTTGTTGGCTTATATCACTCCATTAAATCCTTAATCTCTACTTTTGAACTGCAGCAGTTTTATTTGCACGTCATTGGTTCAAACCATTCAGCAACATGACATTTTTTACAGATTACATGATACTAGATATTTTAAAGCCTTCACTTGGAGTGTCCAACTTGCTGTCTTGGTCTTCATTGCTACCTCAGCCTTGAACAAACATACCCTATTAGAGTCCTGATAAGACTCCTCTGCCCATCTTTTCCCTGCTGTACAGTATCACCAGATCAAATATTGCTGTTCCAGCCTCTGATCTGTGACTTGAAGATACAGTAAGTACAACAGCTTTTCCCTCTCTTACCAATACAGGATCTGGAAAATATTTATTGAAAGAGATTGCAACTCTCAATGCTATAAACCAAGCATTTGTATAAGTAAAGTAATGAGACAGGCAACTTAGCCTATCTACCGACCACACTTGAGGATGCACAGGGAAACAACCCTGAAAGTCAAGAGTTATTGTTCCAACTGCCTTTCTTGTGACTCTGTCCCCACCAAGGAACTCTTTGGTATCCTCTCTCAATTAAGAAATGTTGTCTGCACCAGTGAAATGTCCTCACCTGTTCTGTGACTTTCTGGCCAAATGTTTGCCCATTTGACTGCGAAGGTGCCTTCATTTGTTCACCATCTTTCCTTTCCAGCTTCTCCGTTGCTGTTTTCTACTGCTGTAATGTTGATTTCAGTCTACCCCTTCACCCTTCAAATTCAGTGATCGTGTTTCTGATGTGCAAATCTGGACCACTAATGGATTCCTGTTTCCAAAAGTAGTTTATTACAAATGTTCAGTCCACCTACGCGTCAGTTGTATGTCAAACTAGTGCTTCATATCCAAGCAAAATCTGGGGTCAGCTGTCCCAGTGTCATTGCAGGGCTCACTACTGGTAGCACTACACAACACGCATTTGCACTGCAATAGCTCTTGCTTTTGCGAGAGTTTAAGCTATTGGCATTGTAAATGACAATGTCTTTTATTTATTAGTTTTAAAAATAGACATAAATAAAAGACATTGTCATTGACAATGCCGATAGCTCAAGCTCTCACAAATGCAAGACCTATTGCATTGCAAATGCTTGTTTAGGGTCTGTGACGTTTCCCGTGATTTCCAACTAGACTGATTTTCTCCTTTTTCATTTTTGTTGAGATTCCCCAAAGACAGGATATTTCTAATCGCTATTGAATGGCTTTGACACAATGGGTGTTTCCTGATCTCCTTTTCATGTCAGAGCGACCACGTACAGAGCTATTGCACAGAGCATATCTTCTCTTCGAACTACAAGGCAAGATCCTTCTACTCAAGACTTCAATCTTTGATCTTGAGGCCCTCCGACCTAGTTTCCTACAATAGAGCCTCCCGATCTTGCATCAGGACTGGTAGAGTATACTTAAGAAATCCAAAGGTCCATCCACCAGGACAATCGCATAGTTTCAAATGGAAGATAATTTGCTTCTGTACCTTGCCAAAGTCCATTAACTCTACCAGAAAAGAGAAGACAAAACTACATTTATTGAAAATATCAGTCGAGCCCTAATCTTATCCCAGTAAGTGAAGATGAGAATGGCATACTTAGAGCACTCCTAAATCCTCTCTAGCTCCCCTCAGGACAAGTATTTTTTTATGCAAGAACATTTTTTCCTGTTAATCCATTTTGAAATGATATCCAATTGCTCTGCCTTAAAGCCAAAATAAAATTCAAGCAGGCCATCGTCATTTCTAAAGTTTTTCACCTCAACATCTTGGGTACCCTTGCTTACTCTTTGCCTTATGGAATTACAAAGCTGAGAAGCTTAGATGGCCTAAGGCTTGAAGCAGTGCACACAAGGCTGCTTCTCAGTACTTTTCTGGAGCAGCCATGAAAAGTATTTTGCGTGGCAAAGTAGTGCTCTATAAAAGTATGAAATAATCGAGGTGACCAGAGGTTTAGCTGTTTGGGTTTCATTTGGGGTGGATGCAGTGATTCATTGCTGATCCTCCAAAAGAGAAGCAGCAACACTTTAATGAGTTCTATGAAGAAGGACTGCTAGTTTCAAAGTAGCTCATGTGCGTTGCTGCAGACCTGGCAGTTGAGGATGTTCTCAAATTGAATGTACTCCAGTTCACTTCATAAATCATCCTGGCATCGACTAATAGACCGGAACCCTGAAATGAAGTGAAATGAACGCATTTGATATAGCGCACAGCTACTCAAACTAGAGTGTCCTTGCGCAAGGAGGCGGGAAGTGGCGGATTGCTCAGGAAGGGCTAGTTTTTAAAAAGCCAGGTTTTAAGATTCTTCCTAAAAGCTATCAGGTCTGTAGTTGAACTCCGAGATTCTGGTAGGTTGTTGCACATCCGTGCGCCAAGGAGTCCAAAAGATCTTCCCCCAGTACGTGCTAGGCGTGTTTTGGGAATGAGGGCAAGATTTGCATTTGAAGATCTTAGGGATCTAGTTGGAACATAGTGGTTTACACCTTTATTTAGATAGCTGGCTCCTATGCCATGAAAGGCTTTGAAAAAGATCACCGTAGCCCTGAATACAAAACACATTTCCCAACCTCCTGCAGCTGTGATCACAGCATGAAGGTGGAGACAGAAACACTTAATTGGTCAGAAGAAGAAAATGGAATTCGCCAAAACCACTACAAATCTTAATAACAGCAGAACACTCAAAATGCGTCCCAGCAGAAGAAACTGCAGCCAAAACAGAAGCAGCCATACCATGGTGAAGTTGCCAAGTGGATGCAACCCAATTCCTTAATTCTGAATGAGGATAATACAGAGGTCTTGATTTTTGGAAACTTATTCTTGTGGTCGTTTGAGTGGCGGTCCGACATTCTAGACCTTCTCCCTATGCCTTCTCAACAGGCCCAGTACTTTACAGATTTTCTGTGACAACCTGCACTTTGGTGAAGTTCACTTTAGCAGGCAGAGTTCTGCTTGCTTTCGCCTGCTAAGCATCATTTGAAAGCTCCTGCTCATTTTCCCATTCCTCCTGGAGAATGCTGTTGCACGTTTTAATAAACTTTGTACTAGACTACTGCAACTCTTTATTTTTGGGTCTTCCTTCTTACTCAACCCAAAAACTACTGTTAGTTCAAAATGATTCCATTCATGAGTTTATAGAACTTAATAAACATCCCATCTGTTCCAGCTTCATTGTTTGCCAGTTTCCAAATACTGTTTTTAATGTGCTCTGTCCCTGCTGCAAAGTCCTATACAATCTTTCTGTGAACAACTGTAATCCGTCTTCTCTTCATATAAGGCACCGTGTCTTTTACGTTTCAGCTCTCGGTATGAGGTTTCAGTTCTAAGATTCAGGAAAACAAGGTTGCTCAGTCGTCCTTGGCTGTGGTGACGGATAAGGCTTGGAACTCCAGCAGAAATAAAAAATTAATCAGACTGTAAACTAATAAAACCCATTTATTCATGACTCCTAGCAAGAGACCGCCCACACCTTTTTTGAATGGACCCCAGTCATCAAACTTCTAGTCCATAGGTAGACAGTCCTCTGTTACATTATTTTAGGACACTTGGATATTTGTGCTTTCTTTCTATGAATAGAAATGGTGAGATGAATTACTCTGCATAGCCCTACAAACATTGTGTGAGGCAGCCACAATCTTAGAATAGGTCCTGGTATCCTTTCCGTGATAAACCGCTAAAATTAGATTGGCGCCGTTTTTTTTTAAACATGGAAAACGGTGAACTGGAGAGTAGGTCTATAAATGGAGAATTGGTCAGAGACGCAAGCAGCATCCCTTCCAGCTTTTAACATTTGAATTAACAGTTGGGTTTAGATTTTCAAAAGAAAGATAGTAAAGGAAAGAGATATACGTTCTGGTATTCCTTTGAAGTTGCATTTACAATGAATTAAAGACTGGGATGATAAACTGAGATATTCTGTACTGGACACATTCATAATCTGGCGCTTTTTCTTTGATACGTATGGAAAGTGACTTGTGTATTGGTAGTACGAACCGTAGAGGGAGGCCGCTGATGTTCCTAGTCTTGGAGAACCTTACAGCAGAATGTGTTTAGAAAGTGCAAATAACTGCCAGTCACTGATGCACTTTTCTCTGTGCACCAGCGTAGCATGCTGCAGGGAATACATACTCCAGGGTCACCAGTGCGTAATTTTTACCTGCAGAACTGAAAGGAATCATACCGCCCCTGTGCTTGCACATATTCTTAATGTATTGGGATTTTTCATGATGGGCTGGTCGTGGACTGTCTCTTATCTTATGACATTTGCCTCTTTCAGACTCCGAGAGACTACACAAAGATTTCTGAAGTAGTGAAGGCATTCAGAGACACATTGTGGCGCCTCCCCATAGACCAGGGCAACTGGGAGCAGTACATTAAGGTGAGGGTCTGGACGACTGTTACCAGCCTCTGTCCAAGAATGTTTACCCTAAATATGGCGTCATTGCACCTACTACTCTTACCCGAAAATAGAATATGGAAAGTTGCTCTTTGTTGGAAAGAAAATTTCCTATCCAGTATTTGACCTTACAACTAATCTTTCTCAATCACAGGCGGAGTTGGAAGAAGAGTATGGTGAAGTGTTCCTGGCAGCACTTGAGAAACTCTTGCGGGAATACTTTATTCGCTTGGAAAGCACCATGCACAGTCCCAGCATCCAGCAGGTAGCCTTTAATGGTGTGGGAACCTTTTGTGCTTCGTGAGTCTGGGATAGTAAACAGAGGGGACTAAAAAGACGGTGAAACTTGGGAGTGTGCTTGGGAACATGGTGCAAAGCACATCCCATCCTTTTCTACCTCCACTTTCTCTCTTCCACACAACCCCTTCACTCATTTCTACCCTAAGTAACTCTCCTGAAGCCCATTAAACCCACTCACCTCTGCCATCTGCCTCTTACTCTCTTTGCTTTCTTGTCATAATCCCCATATGTTTTTGAAGTGTCTCTGCTGACCAACCATTTTATTGCATATGCGTCCCTGTGCACATTTGTGCACAGCCTCGCTGATGGTCACCCTGTGGTGTCTCTATGTGCTCACCTTTAGCCACATCCAAAAATCCAAACGTTTGGCATGTGCTGCCCTTTAAGTGCTGGAAATAGGTTGCTGCTTCTCCATCTAACTGAGGCATTTCACTGCTGCCCATTCACCCCTCTGCTTCGTATGTGTCTGGCTTGTATGCTTTTCTTGCTTCCCAGCTTCCCTATTTTGTGGTGACTTTGGTGTGCTTCCCCTTGGCGTAGGATGTCCAGTCTGACCATCAGAGACAAAATTCTCAGGTAGTTGCTCACACGGTATCAATGCTGTACCCTTTCTCTCTCCATCTGTCAGCTTCAGGAGTCCATCATGTCCACTGGCTGCTCTCTGCGCTCCAGGAAGAAGGACCTTTGCTCGTCTCTCAGCGTTCTTCAGCACTACTTCTCGGACATGGGGTGGTCACAATGCGGTACATGTCCATTATCGCAGTGAAGTCAAGTGCAGAGATCAGTCAGGGAGACTTCATTTTGCTCAGGTTGTTGGGTTTTTTGGGACGTTTAAGAATTAATTGACTTAATGATTTAGCTTTTATAAAGCCTAGAGGAGGTTGTCTTGTAACAGAGGTTAGACTTATGACGCACTAGATTGTAATTTTATGGCTACCGAAAGGGGCATAACATTCATTGGGCGCTAGTGGAAACTTTTTAAAGACAATCAGAGCTTTTGAATTTAAGGTGAGTTTATGTATGTTTTTAGTAGAGGGAGGCATTATTGAATTTATTTAGTGCAGGATGTAGGATTTCAGGAAAAGCAAGAGGTGGCGGCTTCACGGTGAGCTGGGCTGACTTTTCAGTGCAGGGGTATAACTATTTTTTAAGACTCTGGGGGCATAGGTGAAAGAAGTGTGTTAGGGAAAATATAGGTATGTTAGATTTATGAGATATGGTGAGTTTGCTTGCTTGTGATCTTGTGAAGAAAATTACCCTGAAAATTTAGTTTGAACCTGTTTTCTCCTAATGTTCATGATTAAAATCATTTGCCAAGTTTTTGACAACAACTTGTTTGAGGTTTTCGGGCTTTTGCTGCAAAAGAATACATTGATCTTTGTTTATCTTGGCTTTACTCACCTGTGCACTCTTCCACTAGCAATGTATGTTTTTTTTGTTTTTTCCCTCCTTAGGAAGACATCCAAATTTTCCACGTTCCTCTTTCCCGTTCCCTATTTTTTTACAGATTCGTTTTTCCCCTCAAAACTACCACTCCCACCTTATTTATTTGAAAAAAAACCTCAAGGGATACACACCCATGCTCCCATTCGTCACCCCCTTTGTAAAGTTGTTGTTTTTTCCCCTACCTCATTCTCTACTTTTGTCCCAGGTACCTCATTTGTGAGAAGTGAATTGGGGTATCAACTGACTTATTCAGTCGTACTCCTTTCCCACCACACTAGCATCTACTCACCTCTCCTTACCTTATGTTTGCTCTACTCTTCCATAATCCGCAATTTCTTTTTTTTGTTTTCTTTATGGCCCAGGTAGAAAGAAGCTACCCCCCCTCCCCCCCCCCCCAAAACACTTTTTTATTCTTACTTTTCTTGTACTCCTTTTTTCATTTATATATTTCTGTAGGTTGTACATACTACCAATTCTTATTTTTTGAGGAATTTTTTTTTTTAGTTTGCAGTTTAATTAAAATGTTCTGTTAACTGGAATGCAATTCCTGGTCTGTATGTTTGTATTGTTTGTCTTCGTTCTCTCAGATATTCTTTAATTTGATTTGATAAAAGTTCTCATAGTTTGGGTTCTCATTTATTGTGTTTAAATCAAACCATGAACTATAGATGAGTTTGAGAACAGGGCATGTTTGAGGGCAGTCTATAGAGGCGGTTGGAATTACAGTGAGTGGCATGTTACTGGTGAGGGGAGGTAAGTGCAGTAACAGTATTTTGTGGCGCATCTAGAAGTAGGTTCTTGGGTATGAGCTAGCAGGATTGAGGATACCTTGTGGGTTTTTGGCAAAGTTTAAGGAGCGTTGGATTCATAGCGGGAAGTCTGTTTAGGAGTTATTTAAAGGGACAACATTATAGCTATTTCAATTTGCTCTATTAGTAATTTGTTTTATAATGAGCAGTGCATGCGTAATGCTTTGGGTGCTTCTTTTGTAGAGAGCAGGATGTAGGCTCTTCTAGTCTAGCCTAATGTGGCATTTAATTTGTGGAGAGCAGGCTTAGAGGTGTTTGGAATTAACCTATGATATGTTAACAGTATTGTGCTTAGAAATGAGAATCTGTACAGGTTTTGAGTGGCTTTATATGGAATCAAAGGTCTTTTTTTTATTGGTTTGGTGTACCTTCTCAGATATATGACGTACCTGAATGGTGGATGTAAATGTAAAGGTTTGTATATAACGTAAGGTTTCTGAAAGGAATGAGACATGTGTAAATGTTTGAATGGTGATTTTGTACTTTTGAGGGTGTGGAGTGTCTTGATGGAAGGTTGGGATCTCTTTTCAGAGGTCTGGAACAGTCTCTGATGTAGTGTTGGGCTTTTGGGGACACTTCCGATTTAGCAATACGTGTTTTGCGCAATTGAGTCATAATTTTAAATTTGGATAGGGAGGAACATCTTTTTGTTTTGTTGGACAGCCTCAGGTTTACAAAGGGGGGGGGGGGGGGTGGCATTTAACAGATTTTCAGGTCTGTATTATGTTCTGGAGTGGTCACGTGTAAGCATTTTGGGTGAGACAGTCACACTTGGCACTTGGGGCCTATATGCAAGCCAGTCTCGTTTCATATTAGGGGCTTATGTGAAAGTCTCTGGCCACCTAAGCCTATTACTGTAGCAAGTGTATAAGTTGTGAGAAGACTCTCAAACCTAGAAAATGGTGTATACACATGATGTGGGGTGTTGTTTTCTAGGGATGAGGCTTGTATACCCGTTTTGATCGAAAGTCTCAGAGTTTTGAGCAAGGCATATGTTCAATTTTTGGGAGATAGTGTCACATTCAAAGTTGTAGTGTATTTAGAGATTGTGAGTATAGTGTGAGCTTTAGGAATGAGAGTGTATGTTTTTATGGACAATGATGAACTTTGGGTACATGTATACGATCAGGACTGTATCAATCTTGAATGGAACAAAATACTTTTTTGGGGGAAGTCAGGATTTTAATAGTCTTGGGCTTCGTGGTGATGAGGGCTGCATAGGTTTTGAAGACCGTCTCAGATTAATGAATTAACAAACGAATATATTATATGAAAGAGGGTCCTAGGGATGTGTTTAGAGACCTACACAGTATTAAATCCCCAAGTCAAATTACAATACTCAAAAGAATACTGTGGGTCTAGGGTGCAGAATCAGAACGTACACTGGTAGAACAGAAAAAGAGAAAGTCCGAGGTAACCAAGGCAATTGTGTGGAAACCTGCAATGAGGTTTAAGTTCCCATCACCCACCGAAGGTGGTTAATCATCATTTGGGAACTAAGGACATTCCCAAGAGTACCAACCACTATGATGATTGTGATGGTACCCTGGTTGTCCCAGGCATCCGTGCCAAATTGTTACCAACGGTAGGGTGATGATTGCAGTGCGAAAAGTGTAGTGAAACAAAAATGTGATATTAAAAAGGACTACCAAGACACTATGTAATTTATTCTGGCGCTATCTTGGTGCCAACTTAAAAACAATATAGACAGCATAAACAAATAACGGTCAGATCTTTGGTCTACATGTTTCGGCTTATGGACAAGGAAGTCCAAGCTCTCGTCAGGACCATGTAAACGCTACTGCAAAAACGTGATAGAAATGAGTGAAAAGTAACAAATAGATTGATTCAACGGTTGGTACCTAATACAACCTGATGGGGTCCTGTATGTCACATTGGAACAGTTACAAGCATTGTCTGGTAGTAGAACTCTGAATAGAATCAAAACAAAAAGGTATTTTGATAAAGACACTCAACTTGATCATGTTTCACAACAGTGTACATTACAGATCCAAATGCTATGTGTAGTTTATTATAATACACAAAAATATATTTGTATCAATCCTCATAGATGTATACTGTGACAAGTAGTTGACACACAGATTTTACGTGCACTTACCCGAGTAATTGTGGGTACGCACCTCGCCTCACCTGGCATCCGCTCAGGAATTGAGGCACCGCTCTAGAAGGGGAAATTCCAAAAAACAGATTATGTGGTCCCTGTGGGCCGGGCAAACCTCAAGCCTAAGGGGGCAAGTTGGAATTACCGTAATTGGTGCTCGTGAAGGCAGTGCTAAAACCAAGGCAGAAGGGGTCAGGACACTTAGCTACTCAAAGAGTAAAAAAGTAAAGTAAACAGACTACTTCAAAAATGACTCCAGATATGTGAGAAAATAGACTGTGAATAGCTGAAACACACCATCAAAAGTCCGTTACAAAAGTGTGCCGTAGCAAATACAATACAAAAGGAACTCTAACCAATACACCTACTTATAAAGGGACGTGATGGTCTGTGAGACTGTAACCCGAGGACCAGCCGGTGCGTCGGGGTTTTTCTTATTTTATACCATTTTCCCGATCCTCGACCAGCTTTAAATTATCTGTGACACATTTTTTTTTACATTATCAGGCTTTTCTCGGTTCGCACACATGCGATACTTTCTGTGGTGACACAATCAATACTACATGTCCCAGCAAGCCTTGCACACAATAGATTGGCATTTCGCCTTTTGAACACCTACGTGCTCCGTAGCTATCGATACGGAAGCACGCACATACCGGAATTGAATAAAACAACATCCTCGCAGCCCGCCCGGCACCTCCCCTTCCAGCTCTGGTGTTTGGAGCGGGGTACCGACGGATAGGTAAGCGCTTTTCTTAGCGACCCACTTTTTGATGTGTTATTGGATCGGATACTCTCACTAACTTTTTTTAAGAAAAACCCCGACGCACCGGCTGGTCCTCGGGTTACAGTCTCACAGACCATCACGTCCCTTTATACGTAGGTGTATTGGTTAGAGTTCCTTTTGTATTGTATTTGCTACAGCACACTTTTGTAACGGACTTTTGATGGAGTGTGTTTCAGCTATTCACAGTCTATTTTCTCACATATCTGGAGTCATTTTTGAAGTAGTCTGTTTACTTTACTTTTTTACTCTTTGAGTAGCTAAGTGTCCTGACCCCTTCTGCCTTGGTTTTAGCACTGCCTTCACGAGCACCAATTACGGTAATTCCAACTTGCTCCCTTAGGCTTGAGCTTTGCCCGGCCCACAGGGACCACATAATCTGTTTTTGGGAATTTCCCCTTCTAGAGCGGTGCCTCAATTCCTGAGCGGATGCCAGGTGAGGCGAGGTGCGTACCCACAATTACTCGGGTAAGTGCACGTAAAATCTGTGTGTCAACTACTTGTCACAGTATACATCTATGAGGATTGATACAAATATATTTTTGTGTATTATAATGAACTACACATAGCATTTGGATCTGTAATGTACACTGTTGTGAAACATGATCAAGTTGAGTGTCTTTATCAAAATACCTTTTTGTTTTGATTCTATTCAGAGTTCTACTACCAGACAATGCTTGTAACTGTTCCAATGTGACATACAGGACCCCATCAGGTTGTATTGGGTACCAACCGTTGAATCAATCTATTTGTTACTTTTCACTCCTTGTTTCTATCACGTTTTTGCAGTAGCGTTTACATGGTCCTGACGAGAGCTTGGACTTCCTTGTCCATAAGCCGAAACATGTAGACCAAAGATCTGACAGTTATTTGTTTATGCTGTCTATATTGTTTTTAAGTTGGCACCAAGATAGCGCCAGAATAAATTACATAGTGTCTTGGTAGTCCTTTTTAATATCACATTTTTGTTTCACTACACTTTTCGCACTGCAATCATCACCTTACCGTTGGTAACAATTTGGCACGGATGCCTGGGACAACCAGGGTACCATCACAATCATCATTGTGGTTGGTACTCTTGGGAATGTCCTTAGTTCCCAAATGATGATTAACCACCTTCGGTGGGTGATGGGAACTTAAACCTCATTGGAGGTTTCCACACAATTGCCTTGGTTACCTCGGACTTTCTCTTTTTCTGTTCTACCAGTGTACGTTCTGATTCTGCACCCTAGACCCACAGTATTCTTTTGAGTATTGTTTTCAGATTAATGAATGCCATGCATGTATCTGATTTGGTCAGGTAAGGGTCGCACTGAGGAATTAATTGAGTGTACTGGGTTTGGAGCATAGATTCTGACATAGAAATGAAGCATATTAATAGGTTTTTTGACATCAACTCAGACTTTTGCATTCAAAGTTATATGCAGATTTATCGTGGCTGCCTGACTCTCTGAAGTGGCTGTATACATGCAGGATTTGGTGTGACTTAGTAGTTTTAAGGTAGTTATATCCATTTAGGACAAGGTCAGACTTAGGACTGGAGGCGTAAGCACACGTTTTGGGAATATAAGTCTATATGCAGGCTTCAATTCCAACAAGTTTCAAGTTTATGAATGCAGCTAATGTCGAAGTTTTGGTTGAGAGTGTATGAGTATGTACCGGTTTTGAATTAGGGTGATGGGGTTAGGGATGTTTTGACTATACATGTTTTAAGGACTTATCATTTGAAAATGAGTGCAGATTGTGTGGATTGTTTCAGGAATAAGGAACATGTTCAGGGTTTATGGAGACAGTCTCATCTTTAGTTTTGGGACCTTTGTATATGTTTTTGGGACAGTGCTAGATCTGTGAGGAACTGCTAAGAGGGCATAGAGGACTGCATCATGTGTGTAAGAGGTTTGAGGAACAGACTTGCATTAAAACCAAGAGTGCCCTTAAAAAAATCTGATGCGCAACTAAGAACTGGGGCTGTTTCAGACTGGGAAATGACGAGTACATGTTCAAGACACTATTTGCTCTAACAAACCAGGGTGGAGGGGGGGTGCACTCACATTAGTGATAAACCTTCTTAGACAGTGCCATAGGAGTATGTGCCTGTTTTAGGAACTTTTAAGAATGAGAGCTTTTTAAAAGCTATGAGAGGGGGTATAATATTTAGGAATACGATGTGTGCAGATATTGTGCATACGTTTATGTTCATATTTGTTTTTGCGATTTCTACTTTACTCTGAAAGGATTCAAGCATTTACAGACTTTGAGATAATTTGTGTACATATGTTTTTGACAATGTCACGAGAAATGGTGCGATGTTACAGGGTATTTGGGGAATGTTCTCAGTCTTAGGATTGCATGTTTAGTTAAACGTTTTGAAGGTTCATAAACGCGTGTTATTTTTTTTCAGATTTAGAAATTGATCATTTGTGCTGGTTTAGAGTGGTCCTTAACTTCGTTGTAGGGCATTGGTACAGATTTGCATGTTCTCAGACTTGGGCATAGGTTTTGGTGAACGGTATGTGTAGCTTTGAAGTTAGGGTAGCAAGAAAAAACAATTCTACAGTATTGTCTGATCTGTAATCGGGGTGACAGGGTTATAGGGTCCAATGTTTATCCTTTTGTAGATCAGGGATCACTAAGAATGGAGATGGAATCACCCTCAGCATCAGAGACCCCACCGAAAAGGCCACGCCGGTCAGGCCCTCAGCATTTGGATTCCAGCTTGGCTGCTGCATCAAAGACGTCGGGAAAATATTTTGTCCCCAAGGTGGAAGGAACGAGGTAGAGATGTTGGGCTACCACTCCAAGAGAATGCAGCACAACAAATACACCACAATGGATGAGAATGTCCTGAAGTGTGCCTTTGAAATGTTACCACCTAGCATGCATAGTCCGATGGGTTCTTGTTCTCCAGTAAAATTATCACATTTTACCGATCAAAGATTGTCTACCCCAAGAAAGATCTCACAAGTTCACAAAGTCAAGCCTAACCCAGCAGCATTCTCATGCAATCCAGGGAGAGACTCTCCTAAACAGCAAAAACTTGAACCTTCCCCAAATAAACATGTGAAGATATTTTCTGCCTCCAAGAGTGCCTCTCTCCATCTACTACCCTTTAATAGTAATATTGTGACTATGGACTAGAAGGTCTCTCTATAAAAGCTACCTTCTCATAACTCTCAGAAGACTGTCTTGCTTAGCCATGTTGCCTCTGAAACCAAACCTGTTGCTCTATCCCCAGTAGATTCGAATGGTAAGGCTCTAACTATGGATTTAAGGGTATCTCTAGTGAGGCTCTCAATTACAGACTTTCAGAAGAATGCCCCACAGAACCTTTCTGAAATAAACACAGGTCCTCAGACCCAAGAGTGCCCCACAAAGAAGACTGTATCTCCGATTCCAACCGATTCCCAAGTCAACACTGTTTATCCAAGTCCAGCGAGCCCTCTGCTGGAGTCACACTCAAACCCTCTGCACTTCTCTAATGGTGCCCTTCGTAAGCACTGATGGTTGTAAAGAGAAGACTGACTGTATGGCAATTGAGGGAGTCTCAAACCTGTGGGGCATGCATGAGAGAAATGGTTGTTTAACTGCAGGGATCACAAAAGGGCATGAAAAAGAGGAAGCTACAAAGGTCGTGACCCCTGGAATCGATACTAGGCAGTATCTATTTCCCTTTGATCAGCAGTGTACTCCGGTACTGTGTTCTGGCAATATTATCCCAGTTATTGCTAGTGTAGGAGAGGGAGCTATCCAGTCCATAGTTCGCGTTCGACCTGCCCTACCATCCCCTATGCTTAAGCGCAGGCGTCTGTTCAGGCCCGAGGAGGTTGCTGACTTGATTTTGGAGGAGCCAGTGATGATGGGTTCGAGAGAAGAAAAACCATTGGTGAGCAACACAAAATGTAACAATGAGCATGCTGTCAAACTCGGCCTTCAGGATATCCACCAAGTGACTGACCCCTATATTGTGCAATCAGGAGTTCTCTATCATGACTGCAAGGAGGGCAATGGAATGTGGAGTTCCTCCACAAAAAGCAGTGACAGTCCATATCCAGTAGGGTCTCGGAAACGTGCTCAGAGCCCTGAATCCTTGAAGTTCCCCATGCGGCAATTATCACCTGTAAGCAAAAGAGACAGCAGTAAAGTGCTTTCCTTGGAGATGAAGAACTGTCCCCTAGACTCAGCCGTGAGCATTGGTTCTGTGCCAGAGCAGGATAATGTAAGCCTGGCTGAGCCTGGTGCAGTGGAGTCCAGTGAGCTTGGAGCAACAGAAACAAGCTGCTTGGAGAGCGACAGTGACTTCCTTGTGGCGAGCAGAACAAGGACGGATCCTGCAGCAGAACAAGAAGAGTAAGTTTGGTGGGGGAATGGGTTAAAATTTCTCTACAGACCTATTTAGCCAGTATGGTTCCTGGGAAATAATTTTTTTATTGGACTGAATGGTTGTTTTGGTTATGGGAATTGATTGGCTCGGAAGTTGGTGGGAGGCGCGAGGTTGGAGTCGTGCAAAACAACTGATTGAAAAGATAATTCTTGGGGAGTAAAAAACATTCTGGGAAAATTACGTTCTCATTCAGCGGAATCTCTATTAAAATCATGAGCGATACATTGTCTTGCCTATGTGGGATTTCGGAGCACCTTATCACAGAAAAAATCATTTGCGTTTGTTAGAAAAGCCATACTTCCTTAATTTAAAACTATTTGGCAGCCTATTAATAGGATACATTAGCCTATTCTATATATTTTCTTTAAAATCAGTTACCTGTTTATAAGTTAGAAATGTCGCTAGAAGAACAGGTGAGAAGAATTAAAAACAAATCCTTTTCACAAACTATATTTAAAGGAAATTATAGGACAATGGAGCCATACAGACGGCAATCACTGAAGGTGGGAGAACTGGCACTGCAGATTTAAGGAATCCAAATCTATGACTATCCCATTATGCTCTCTAAGAGGCTGTTGCTCCAGTTCTTATGTCTGGCTCCTGGTGGCAGGATCCTTGAACTCAGAGTTTGGCCTTTTTTGGCAATTTTCGACTAGAAATAGTTTTAAATCTTGTTTAAAAACACCTTACTCTTCTTCATTTGAAATAGGTTTTTGTAATTTCCTGACAGGAATTATTTTTCTTCTTTAAAAAAATATGAAGTGCTCCTCATGTGGCAGAAAAAGACACAGATTCTCGTGTCTGTGTATTATTTACCTTCCGGGTACCCATTGCCCTTAAAAATGCTACCACTGCTGTAAACTTTCTGCATGACAAAAAGAGAGAAAATCCAGCTTCATGCACTTCAGAAGTCCTCTGAGGACGATCTGGAAGGTCAGGCGATTGTAGAGTAAGAGGGCCTGCTACCAGTGCTCCAATTTTTATCTCTGGAAACTCCCCATGAGGGAGATCCAAAACGAGACCTCTTAGTAGAAAACATTGCCGTTCTGCTCGACATCAAGATCTATGACATTGAAACAAGATACGTTTGCTACTTTTTTACTGTTGAGGGCAGGTTTGTGGGTTCACAAGCTGAAATCATGAAGACTTCAAATTGAGTATACACATAAATGCTTCTCTACTAGACTCATGCCAGTGATTGAAGTAGAGATCCTGCACCTTCAAGATCCCAATTGCCCTCTCAGTCCACTGCACCAATAGAGACTTTTCCATCAAGACCCACTTCGCTGGTCATTTCAGTAATCCCACCATCAAAACTTCTTGCTACGCCGGACACAGGCTCAACAAAGGATATCCCATTTTTTCAGGTAATGTATTGTTTGGCTCCCATGAGGATGAAGGAATGGCCCGCATAAAGGCTAAGATGGAAACATTAAATGTCATAGGGCTAGAGAAAAGACTAGAGGAAATATACTTACAAACCCTATGATCGCTGTAATTTCCATAAGCGGGTTCAGGGTCTCAAATGCAGCAGACCGTCAAATCAATAACAAAGGTGTCAATCCGAGGGAAAAGTTAGACATCAAAGATTGGTAGCAGCAGAAAATGTCCCACAGGAGGCAGTCTGTGACTCCATGCTTCACCTCTTCTGTTACCCACTCCAGTGGTGGGAGGAAGTATTTTCAACTACCTAAAAAAGTGGAAGGAAATCTAGAGACAGGTGGGTGTGGAATACTGTTTAAAATGGGTGTTGTCTCTGGTTAAAAAACGCCTCCGAAAGTACCTCTAAAAAAGGTTACACCAACACTGCCAGGGCAGACTTTAGCAGGAGTTCAACAATCGTCTTGTAAAGCAGGCCATAGGAAGGGGTCCACCTCAACTGAAATGATTGGAAATGTATTCCTCCTCCTTTCTGGTGAAGAAGAAAGGATCCAAAAACAAGTTCACACCACTTCTGGATCTCACAACAGCAAACAAATAGATATGGAAAGAGAAGTTCAAGATGCTAGCAATACAACAAATCTCCACACAGCTCCATTGAAGACACAGTCTAAGTGTCATAGACCTTCAGGATGCTTATTTCCACACATCTTCAGGATGCTTACTTTCACATTCCTATTGCAAATAAATGTCAGAAGGACCTTTGATTCATTGAAGAGAACGAACATTAACAGAGCAAGGTTCTTCCACTCGGCATGAAGTCAAAAGCAAGAACTTTTTTTAAGTGCTTGGCGGTTGTGGCGTTGCATCCCAGAAGATAGAAAATGTTTGTATCTCTGTATCTAGATGACTTGTTGATAAAAGCCTTAACCTAGAAACAAACTCTTACATATTTCTAGCTGGCAGTCTCTACTATGAGTTGATTGGGGTTACTTGTCAATTACAAAAAAAATCAACCACAGTGCAGTCCAGACACTGCCTGGGAAAAGTTTTGGACGTACTACGTACAAAAAGGGTATCCTTCGGAGTAGGAGTGTCACACTTTTATGAAAACAGTCCACCTGACTGTGAGACAAATTTAATCTCTTCCAGGTTTAATGGAATCCTGCATATTGCTCATTCCACATGCCCTCTTCATGAGACTGTTGCAGCACTACCTGGAGGATCAGTGTCTCAATACTCAGCCGGATAGGCGGACAGATTCACTTTTTCCTCATGCGGTGCTGTCTCTATAATGATGGTGGTGACTGCAGAATTTCATTTGTGTTGGGCACTCATCAGGAGGTCCCAATTTATATGATTGTGACTGTTGCTTCTCTGACCAGCTAAGATGCACACAAGGTCCATCTTTGGATTCAAAGGAGATGGTATTCCAAGGAAATGTCCTATTATGTCAATTTCCTGTAAGTAAGAGCTATACACCTAACCCTGAAGGCATTTCAGCCAGTCTCAACAAAAACTTCCATCTTGAATAAAGGGACTTTTTAAACAACTAACCACTACTTGAACAAGCAGGTGTAGTGGCATGTGGGAAGAAATCCTGATTCAAGTCACAGCAAGTGCACTTGATTTGAATGTGGGCTCATTGTTTGTCAGCTATGGTCTCTTAAACACAGGACTGGCTACTAGGAGTAGTCCATCAGCAGATGAATTGTCTCTAGCATTTGATTATGCTATGGGAAAGCCAGTTACACTTTGACTTGTAAACCAAAAGCTCATTCAACTAAAATTAAAAGTGCTTTTTACTGCTTTATTCAGGATTATTTAAATTGCACAGATTTGTAAAACAGCTACCGAAGATCAGCAAACGTTTACGAAATGTTACTATCTTGAGTCTGCCTTTAGAGCAGATGCCCAAATTAGGCTTGCTAATTTATTACCTACTCTGCATAGTGCACTATTTTCCTTTTTCCCCTTCTACCGCAATCAGTGGTGATGGACTAGCTCTTCTAGCCTATGCTTATGATTATTAATGGGGATTGTCGAGGAATAGTTACTTACCTGTACTCCTAGTTCTTTGTAAGAGAAATCCCCATTGAAATCATAAGTAACCCACCCACATCCACAGTGGAAGGAATAAAAGAAGCCGATTGCTCACTTAGCAGGACTCCTTGGTCTGCCTTGTTAAAAAGAAAAGCACACCTAAGAAAGCATTCATTAAACCTGCAGTGTCAGTTTTACTCTATTACATGGCAGCAGCCTATATGGCTACATAGTCCTATGGTTTCCCTTTATTTCCTTTAAAAAAAAAAACAAAAAAAAGTTTGTAAATGTTTTTATTCTTTGTCACCTTTTCCCAACTTTTTTTTTCCAAAGATATGTTTGAGTTTTTTTACATCTTACAATCTGAGATAGTACCATCACATCATCCCTCGCAGGGGAACAGAAAGCTTCAGTGGGACTATAACAGCTGCACAGGGTGCCTTGCTCAATATAAACCAGCTCCTTTCCTTATCGAGTGGCCCGAGTGGCGGAAACAGTTTCTAATCGTAATGGAGCTTGACATGAGTCCTTTCTGGGACAAGATGCGAGCAGGCGGTTCCACAGAAAGCTCAACTTCCTTCTTCAATGGTAGCTTCCCCAAGCCGTCCAATTGGAGTGCGTTACATGAAATGAACATAAATCATGTACCAACTTATCCCAGACGTGAGATAACGGTAATAAAGGACAAAAAACCCTCCCCCCACCCTACCCGTGGTGGCGACAACACTCATACTATATAGGAGTCATATGACCCCGGGACTCCAATCAAAATTGAAAGAGATGAAGGGCTCTTAAGGTGGAAGGACACACAGCCGATGGGAGGCTTCTTGAAAGGAAGGAGACTAGGGGTCCCCATTTAAATTCAAAGTTCTTATAGTTATCCCTGAAAATGTCAGCCATACGCTCTAGGCTCAGCAGTTTCCATAGGCGAGAGTGCCATAGGGAAATAGACAGAGCCTCCCTCCTCTTCCAGGCAGCTGCCAAAGTAATCTTAGCCACCCCAATGCAAAGCCACATGATCATTTTATCAGCTCGAGTCTGGTGCTCTAGAGAAGAGTCACGCAGCCAGCAAAAGGACACTCGCCATGGTAGTGAGGACGGGATAACCCAGCATGTCTTTTATGTGTGCCCGAATTTCTTCCCAGAAGGGGCGGATAGTCGGGCAATCTCACCATATGTGTTGGAAATCCCCAAGTAATCCGCACCCTCTCCAACATCTATCGGAGGTGGTGGGGAAAATCTGCCGAAGTTTGGATGGATGCAGGTACCAGTCCATCATGGTCTTCAGGTGCGCTTCCCTGAGTTCCGTGGAGTGGTTGAATCGCGCAATATCAGTCCATAAGTGTGTCCATTCCTCGTCAGAAATAGGACGATGAATCAAGTCTTGCCACATGGACATATATCGGGGCGTGGGGATAAGGTGGTTTTAAGCAGGAAGCTATATATAAACAAAATCACTCCTTTCATAGAAGTAGTCTTGGTGAGGAAGGTCTCAAATTTTGTAAGAGGCCGGGTGGCTGCCTCCCGTACCTGGGGAGTAAGGGTCCAATGCATCAATTGAGTATAATGGTATCTTTCTGTGTTCTCTTGTTCATAGTCCCGTTTACAGTTATCGAAAGTGAGAGGGTCGAAGTTATGGAACAAGTGTGTCAGAGCTAAGCAACCTCCCTTTCTCCAGGTATCAAAGGGTCCCTCATGCGGGGCCAGGGGAAATGCTGGGTTGAAGTGGATCGGAGTAAATGGGGAGGGGAACGAAGTCCACCTATCGTCTCCCGCAACTGAGTCCCATACTCTGAGGGTGGTGCGTCTGGGAGTACTAATGTAGGTATTCTGTGGTCTGTCCTTTCGAGGGCGCCACACCAAGTCCCAAATAGTCCTCCCCGTCACACTACGATCCATATGTAGCCAATGTTTCTCGGATGCCTGTTGTGACCATTCAACCAAGACTCTCAGCTTCGCCGCTTTGTAGTATAAGAGAATATCCAGGATTCCAACTCTCCCATCTGTGCGAGAGCGGCGCAGAAGAGAGTAAGAAAAGCGAGCACGTCCCCCCTGCCAGCTAAAGCGTAGGATCATGGTCTTCACTCTTTGAAAGAAATCACCCTCCAATTCAATAGGTAAGGCCTGAAATAAATAGAGGAGCTTGGTCAAGAGCGTCATTTTCACGGCGTGGATGCGGCCTAACCGGAAGGAAGGAGGAGGATTGTATCCCGTTGACCACCACCCTAGAGCTGGGGTGACAGTAGTTATTTTCCCAACTTTTTAAAAGGTTATTGATTTTAAGGAAAATCGGTGCCTTAAATGGACCATTACTGAGTACCTGCTCTTTATTTTGAGAGGGAGAGTACCTGCACCTTCTCAAGAGAGACGTGTTTTGCAGCGTGAATCTTTCTGGATTCACTATGCTGTGCATTATTCCGCGGTCTGGTGGTTGGGTCCGGAATCATAGTCTTTATTTTTTTTATTTTTTTTGTAGCCCAGGTGTGCATCGACGTCCCACCATTTGGTGTACTTCTCGTGACGTCGGCATGCTTCCTGCGGAAGTCCCACCTTGGGGCGCCATCTTCAGATTCTTTTTTCCGCCGTTGGGTCTGGATCGTCACAGAGAAGCTCCAGAGTTTTTGAACGAAGAAAGAAGAAGAGCACGAGTTTCATCGAAGGAAAATTAAAGGAGACTACAGCCAGGAAGAGCATCAAGCCGGGACGACGAAGAAGGAGGAAAAACTCGAGATCTTCGACGTCCAACGGAAAATGCGCACTCAGGGACACTGAGCGCAGGAATGGACAAAACACCTTTTAAATTCTGCCGTAACTGCCACCACAAATACGCGCAGAAGGACCAACATCCGGTCTGCAACATTTGCCTGCCAGTCGACCACGAGAGCAAAGACTTCAACGCCTGCTCCGCCTTCACACCGAAGACACTCAGGGTGAGAGAGAGGCAGCGGAGATCCAACTACAACATAGAAGGCAAGGGTAAGGCCCCGTCTCTGTACGACCTGGGCCTCTCCACCGACGATGAAGACAACATCGCCGAGGGACCTGATGACTTCACGGTCGCAGAGACCGATAAGAATACGTCTGACAAGGTTGGAGAGACGTCGAGCACAAAAACCCCGAAAGGGCCCCGAAAAACAGAGACTGACTCTCGAGAACCGGAGTCTAAGTCCTTGAAGGGAACACCGGCGCCGAAAATTTCGACGACCGCGAGTGGACCCAAGGACGAAAGGCCCAGCGGATCCTTCGAGAAGGACTCCCAGGTGCCGAAGGCCGCCGAAAAACAAAGTTCGTCGAAACAGGCCCACGAGGTTGGGCGTTCGACGACGAAGGACAAGGTTGCGTCGACGCAAGCTCCGTCGAAAAAGCCAGCGCTCGACGCCGAACATGCCTCCAACATGGAGAAGAAAAAGAGAAGGCTCGAGGCGGAGATGGAGAGAATCCTTCAAAGGAAGAAGGAGTTCGACGAGAAGATGAAGAAATTCACAATCCCGACAAAACCACCGGTTATCGTCGAGGTCGAAGAGCAGGACGAGTTCGACGCTGAAGAGCAGTCGAAAACTCCCGAAGAAGAGGAAGATGATCTCTACTATGAGGGAGAAGAGGAGGTGGAACAGCAATCGAACTACGGCTCTGCGCCGTCGTCGACGCAAGACCTGGAATGGCAGGACCGCGACACCGAAAATCCAGAAGAGCCCGTGGAGACTTATCCTTCGAGGCCTTCGCCGCCAGATGATATTGGGGCTTACAACATGGTCGTAAAGAGCGCGGCTGCAGATTTTGGCGTGAAACTAGAGGAGGAAAAACCGAAAGCGGACTTTTTACTCGAGACACTGCTCCCCATTCAAACTAGGAGCCAGTTCCTCCCCATGCTTCAGAGTGTCATGAACCAGGGGAAGGAGGCGTTCAAGGACCCTGCAACATGCAGATCCATCACACCCAGAACAGAGAAAAAATATAAACACTCCTCTCAGGACCCTCCATACATCAAGGGATCTGTCACAGCAGACTCCATTATCGCATCTACAGCCAGAAAAAGGGCCAATGTTCCGGCAACCTCTGGACCACCTCCTGACAAGGAGAGCAGAAGGATGGACCTAACTGGCAGAAAAATAGAGAGAAACGCGGCAATGCACTGGCGCATGGCAAACTCCAATGCACTACTGAACAGGCACCAGTACCAACATTGGGACGAAATGGGGGACCTAATCAAGCATCTCCCTGAGCAATACCAACAAAGAGCTACGCATCTAGTGGAAGAGGGCAAGAATATAGCAAATTCATGCCTTAAAACAGCATTGGACGGGGCTGAGACATCAAGCAGACTGATGGCAATAGGAATCACTGAAAGGAGACAGGCCTGGCTCAGAATTTCAGGATTCAAGCAAGAGGTACAGAACAACATCCTGAACACCCCTTTCAACGGAGAAACGCTGTTCGGGGCACCAGTCGATGAGAAACTCACCCAACTCAAAAAAGAGAATGAGACGGCGAGGTCCATGGGGGGCCTGCAGTTCAGAGGTATGAGATGAGGTACCCCGACACGGAGACCTTACGGAAGGGGAGGAAACCAGCCGGGAACGTCGCATCAAACATTCCAGCAAGGCCAGGGTCATGGACAACAGGGGCAGCAGAAACAGAACTGGCAGTACCAGCCTCGGGGCCAGTCCTTTCGCAGTAGGGGGAACGGACGAGGCCAAAGAAGAAGAGGGGGAGACCAACCCGCCTCAAAGTGACTTCGCACGGAGAAGGGTGCTCACCCACAACATCCCTCCAAGGGTAGAGCACAAAGGAACCAACAAAAGAGGGTTACACGAACCAAACGCCTACGAGCATGCAACACCGGTGGGCGGCAGACTCATATTTTTTCTCCAAGAATGAAGAAAAATAACAACAGACAAATGGATACTCAACATCATACAGTACGGATACTGCATAGAGTTGGAAAGGAGACCCCCAAACAAAAAACCAAAGAGAAGGGAACACTCAGGACAAGAGCTAGCACAACTCGTAGAGAAAGCACTACAGCTACTCCAAAAGGAGGCCATAGAACCGGTACCTTTCAAAGAAAGGAACAAGGGAGTGTACTCAAACTACTTCCTGGTACCAAAGGTGGACGAAACACTAAGACCCATCCTGGATCTACGATTCCTAAACAAGTACGTAAGGACGCAAAAATTCAAAATGACATCCCTACAAGAATTACTCCCACAAATGAGAGACGGAGACTTCATGTCCACCGTGGATCTCAAAGATGCCTACCTGCACATCCCAATGAACAGGCAGCAAAAGAATCTGTTAAGTTTCACCGTCAACAAGGATCACTACCAATTCACAACCTTGGCATTCGGTCTAAAGTCCGCACCAAGGGTTTTCACCAAATGCCTTGCAGCAGTAGCAGCGTACCTGCGGAGGGAAGGAATTCACATGTATCCTTACCTCGACGACTGGCTAATAAAGGCAAGTTCACGCGAAAAATGCGAGGAACACGCACAGCGTGTCACAAGGACACTGACAAAGCTGGGGTTCTCAATACACTGGGGAAAATCATCAATAGAACCAGAACAAGTGAAGATCTTCCTGGGGGCGCACATCAACACCGTAAAGAGAACGGTGATGCCCAGCGAGAAAAGGACACTAGCCCTGCTGAAGGAGACGCGCCTCTGCCAGAAGGGGCGAGCTCTGACAGTGAGAACAGCGAGGAAGATCATGGGGATGATGGCGTCATGCATTCACCTAGTTCCCAATGTGCACCTACACATGAGACCATTCCAGGAATGGCTGCAACAGAAATGGTCACAAGCAAACGGAAGTTGGGAGGATCTAGTGGTTGTAACGCACGCAGTGCAAGAAGAGATAGCATGGTGGAACAGGGAGAACATAACAATAGGGAAGCCCTTAACACCACCAAGCCCAACAGTGACCATCACCACAGATGCATCCCAGATAGGATGGGGAGCACATATGAACAAGCTCAGAGTGAGGGGTCTGGGGATTCCAGCAGATGTGGTCAGACACATCAACTATCTGGAATTAAAGACCGTACTGCTAGCACTGAAGGCCTTCCAGAAAAAACTACAACCAAAGGGTGTTGATACAAACGGACAATACTACAACTATGTTCTACATAAACAAGCAGGGAGGGACACAATCGTTCCCCCTGTCCAACCTGGCACACGAAATTTGGAGATGGGCCATCACGCTCAAAATAGACCTGCTGGCCATACACCTACCGGGGAAGGACAATGTGGAAGCAGACTGGCTCAGCAGGCAGACTTCAGCATCCCACGAGTGGGAACTCAATGGGCAGGAAACGCAAAAACTATTCAAGAGGTGGGGCACACCGACAATAGACCAGTTTGCAACACACCTGAATGCAGAATGCCAAAACTTCGCATCCAGACAACCAGGAAAACTATCCCAGGGGAATGCCCTATGGATAAGTTGGTCAAGAACATTTGCCTACGCTTTTCCACCGATACCACTGATACACAGGGTACTCAACAAGTGCAGGACCAGCAACATGACGCTGATCCTAGTGGCACCACTGTGGGCAAGACAGACTTGGTACTCGCAAATAGTGGAATTGGCACAGGGGCCACCACACAAGTTCACAAAAAGAAAAGACTTACTCTCCATGCAGAACGGAGAAGTTCTACGCCCAGAGCCAGAGAGCCTCTGCCTAGCGGCATGGCTCCTGAAGACATAGAGTTCGCACACCTTAAGCTATCTCAAAGCACTATGCGAGTGCTCTGGGAGGCAAGGAGACCGACCACACGGAAATGCTATGGCGAAAAGTGGAAGGGGTTCACACTGTGGTGCAGAAAAAATAAACTGCAAAATAAGTTGACAAGGGAGTCAACGGTGCTTAGATACCTCACGCATCTACTAAAAGCCAAACTATGTTCGTCTTCGCTAAGAGTCCACCTAGCGGCGATTGTGGCCTACACACGAGGTGAGACGGGAGAAAGTTTCTTTACGTCACGAGTAGTAAAGAGATTCATGGAGGGGGCAAAAAGGATAGCGCCACCAAAGAGGATTACGCCGCCGGCATGGAGCCTCAACATAGTCCTGACGGAACTTATGAAGGCGCCCTTTGAGCCCATCCACAAGGCCTCACTACAAATGCTGACAATGAAAACAGCCTTTCTGGTAGCAATAACCTCGCTGCGCAGAGTGAGCGAACTGCAAGCGTTAACGCTGCAAGAGCCCTACATCCATATACACAAGGACCGAGTCGTAATGAGGACTGACCCACATTTCATGCCTATGGTCGTGTCAGCTTTCCATATGAACCAAACTATACAAATACCTAGTTTCTTTCAAAACCCAGTCACAAGCTCAGAGAGGGCACTACACACTCTAGACGCTAGAAGAGCGGTGATGCACTACATCGAGAGAACAAAGGAGCACAGGAAATGCAAGCAGTTTTTTGTGTCCTTCGCAACCAGCTTCCTGGGTAGACCAGTAACGAAAAGCACCATCGCGCGATTGATCGCACTAACAATACAATTCTGCCACAAACAGGCAGGGCAAGAGCTAACGGAGGGGGCACGGGCCCACTCCACAAGAAAGAAGGGAGCAACGATTGCCTTTCTGGCAAACACACCCATTCAAGATATATGCCTGGCGGCAACATGGGCTTCAGTGCATACGTTCACTAAGCACTACTGCGTGGATATACAAATGAACAAGGAAGCACAAGTAGGGCAAAAGGTGCTTCAACATATATTCAACGACCAACGCTCATCTTCCACCCAGCCGCCACAAAGATGACAAACCGCTACAAAGTCTATGCACAGCATAGTGAGTCCAGAAAGATTCACGCTGCAAAACGAAAAGTTTCTTACCTGTCGGTGTAGTTTTGCAGCTTGAAGATCTTTCTGGATTCACTAGCGAACCCACCCACCTACGCCAGAAAGATGAGGCAGGAGAGGAAGGTGGAAGGACAGAGAGTAAAAGAACAAAAGAATACTGAAAGTGGATACATTGAAAAAGGAAAATACTAAAGAACGCCTAGGGTTAAAAAAAAAACAAAGGGGAAAAAAGAACCCGAAGATGGCGCCCCAAGGTGGGACTTCCGCAGGAAGCATGCCGACGTCACGAGAAGTACACTAAATGATGGGACGTCGACGCCCACCTGGGCTACAAAAAAAAAAAAAAAACACAAAAGAGAGACTACGATTTCGGACCCAACCACCAGACCACGGAATAATGCACAGCATAGTGAATCCAGAAAGCTCTTCAAGCTGCAAAACTACACCGACAGGTAAGAAACTATTTGTTACTTTTAATTGGAGTGTATTTCTCAGAAACAAGCAGGTACTCTGCTAGAATACCCATACTTCTATTTTTCCCTTTCAAGGAAAAGGTATCGAATTGGTTAATGTAGACTTTTAATAATGTGCTAAATTATTTTGCGTTAAATTAAAAGATATGAAATAAAAAGATATGGCTTTCCTAACAAAGTGCAAACACATTTATACTTTGAAAAAGTGCTTAGGAAGTTTGGGACAATTTAGTGCTCATTATTTGAGTGGCTTTCCCCCGGAGGAGAACTAGGAATACAGGTACATAGCTATTCCATCTACATCTGAGGTTGAATAGGTAATTCAGAAAGGATTAGGCTTTGTGTATGAGGTAGGATAAGGTGCTTCATGAGAAAGAATGGATCAGATTGAGTGGGCAGGAGGGCTGAGACGTTTGTACCTCTTGTGGGTCATGGATATAGGAGAGAGATGATTCGATCTGACGTGATGGCTCCTAGGAAAAAGAGGACAGCTGTGCTGGGACAGAATAATTGCGGGGCCCAAACAGGTTGTAATGCTGCCTGACTTGTTAGTTGGAAGTCCTGCCCATTGGGTGGCACTGCCTCCAGTTAAGTTTGGCCTGAGTCTACTCCATTCTTTGGATGTTTCATAGGACCATTTCATTTACCTTAAATCCCTGAGAGCAGATTCGTTGTTTGGTATCCCTGATGACACCACCTCCTTTCATACCCAGACTTAGACCTAGGCATATATATAATGTGCTGTAACCCTGACAACACTCAAACCTGAAATATAGAACCTGAAACTATCGATAATTGCTAACGTACAGTCTTTTCCTGGTGCTGCTCCTTTACTCTTATGGTCTGTTCCCAAAGGGTGGTCCTTTACCTTAGTCCCTGAGCACTGGCGCTCCCCCTTTACATTACAGTGTTGCTGTCCCTTCTCAGGATGAAACTTAGTTTCACAAAATCTATTTATCCGGGTCAGTCCCAGGGCTGATCTCATACCTGTATATCCCAGAATGCTAGTCCTTCCCAGAGGCACCAGAGGGCTGACATCCACTTGCTTGATTACCCAATTAATGGCCCATGCGTAAGTTGATCGATATACCCTATGGAGTCTTCTCCCTTCGCTGGACTTCACCATGAGCCAAACCCCATACATCTTATTGGTCCAATTTGTTGCCACAATTTCTAGATGGCTGATCCCCTTCACCTGTAGCATACCAAGTCCCGTTGCATCCCTCAGCTTTCATGCAGCCCTGCCCTTTTCACTAGTGAGTATTATATACTTTCTGGGTGCCTGCCAGGGATACACTGTTCCTTTGATATCTGATGGTTGATCCTGCACTAGACATGACAGAGGGTTGATCCTTCAAATGCCTCCAAAGGTCTTGACATTTTTGCCTTTGGTTTCCTGTAAGTCGGTTTTGTTTTGTATCTGCAGGAACATTCTTCTTCGTCCTTTATGCAGTGCTGATATAATTCCTCAGAAGACTTACTGCTGTGAATCATCCACAGGTATGGAGCAGCTCTGTGCATTTGGCACACAAAATAATATATGATAACTGTATCATATTTACATAAGTTCTGATAAAAGTTGCTGACTGTAGGAGAGTAGGGTCTGCTATCCTATGGTCACCCCAAATTTTTGCTTTTTGCTTCACTGGTTTTTGACATATTGAGGCTGTGGGCCTGCCAATCAGACCCCCAGCCTGCTGTTCTCTCTACTAAATTAAAACTATGCACCCTAGGTGCATAACCAATTGGAAGTGGATCACCCTGTCAGCCCCTGTACCAGTGTACACTAGGTACCCAGGGCATTGGTGTACCCAAGGCCTGCCAGGGGCTGAAGCATGTATTATGCCACCCCAGGCTTGGCCTAACAATTTGACACAACTGGCTGATCACTCAGCTGGGGTAAGTTGGTGTAATCACCTCTTACTTAGGTGTAGTATACCTATACCTAACCTTAAATGGGACACATGTTAACCTATAAGTCACTCCTATGGCAGGCCTTAACAATCCTGAAGGCAGAGTGCTTCATTCCATGTGAGATGGTGCTCTGGCATGAGCTGAGCCTGTCTGCAGTGGTCGGAACAACTTCCTTCTACTGTTTCCAGATATTGTCATACCATATACTCTTAAGTGCATTATGAACCTCGCGGTTAAATGCTATCTTTGGTTTGGCTTTATCAAAACATGTCGAGTAAGGTGTCATACGAATTGGAATACTAACCCCTCGCCAATTCTGGCGACGGGGTTAGCATTCCACCCTTCTAGAGGGACACGACATGTACAGTACCTGAAACCCGGGTAAAATCAGACATAGCCTCAGCTCCACAAAATGGATGCTGCCACCACAGACACAAGTCTGCCCTCCTGCTGCTGGGAGTCCTTCCAGCTTGGGAGGTGTGGACAAAGGGTTTCCTGCCAGGGGAGGTGCATGCACCACCCCAGACAGGATTTTGTGTATTGGTCAGGTAGGGCTTGAAAGAAACCAGACATGCCTGTGGCTCACAAGGAGCCTCGGTGCATATGCCAGTTCAAACCGGTCCTGGGGCACACCAGTCCCGGGCCTGGGGCGAGCTGGACAAAGGATTGGGGGTGTAACCACCCCCCTTCCTGGTCCCACCCATAGGGAGGGACCTAGCAGGTAGTCCGGCCCCTAGAATCCGCTTAAAGGTAGGAGCTGTGTCCTAAGACTTCAGACATCCTGGAATCAACTTGAAACTAAGAAGAAGACGGGAACTTCGACATTCTGCTGCACAGAAGACTGAAGGAAATCTCCCCTGTGGTCAGGGAGTGACCACCTTGCTAACGCAAGCACCATCCAGCGAATCAACGTCTGCTTTGCCGCCGCCTCCCGCCGGAGCCCGAGCCCAGAGACTGACAAGACCTGGACCTCCAGACCTCTCACCGCCCGATCCACAGTCCCTGAAAAGAGGAGACCCGTGGAGGCAACGAGACACGTGGAGCCAGCCATCTTGGAACGACGACGACAAGCTGCAAGTGCAACAACCGAGGCTCCCTCCAAGTTGTGCTTTGGGATCTGAGAAGCCCAACCCTCGAGCAGCATCTGCACCAAAGGTGAGCCCCCCAGCATCTCCACGATCTGCGTGGGGCCCTTCTGCATTTTGCCACTCAACGCGCCTAACCGGTTGCTGGCCCGCTGGCTAGTAGCCATCTTGGCGACGAACTTCACGAAATACACCGCTGGTCTGGTTGCTCCAGACTGGCCCTTGCTCCCCTCCAAAGGAGCAGTCCTTCTGACCTTGCTGGTCAGAACCATCAGCTTATTTCATCTCCTACAACAATTGCTTTTGCCAAGGCTTGTTTGCTTCGATCAAGCCGCCGACACCGCCGACAGCGAGAGCCTGCGTGGGACAGCTCGTGAACCGACTCCTGGACGTCGTCGACCTCCAGGGACCACGTGGCTGCAGAGACAAGCTACACCTTTCTTCCTGTTTGCACCCGACATTGCCTGGTACCTACCTGGTGCCACGCTGGTCACTGGCTAGTGACTGTGAACACTGTCCCCTCTGCTTACAGGTCTTCAACATCTCCGATCCACTCTTGGATCCACCGCATCTCTCCCGGACCGACCGCCTGCAGCATCTTTGTCTTCAGGCTCCACGGAACAGATAGAAGAAACCCGACGCACTTCGAGGCCTATGCACCCGCTTCCTGTGGGTGAGGTAAAGCTGGCACTCCTGTGCCCAAGTGTAGTATTACATCTCTAGTGCCTGTGTTCCAAATCTTGAGTTCCTAGTCCATCCGGAAGATCCTCTTTGCAGTAACTTTGTACTTTTTACGCACCCATTGAAACCTATGGGAGCACGCGTGTGACTATTTGCTCTGCACACGCCACCCGTGGACCTCCTGGTCACTAACTGAAGTTAGCTCCTTGTAGGCCCAGCGATTAGGCCTTTTCCCTTTTCTGTTCGTGGTACTTATACCACTATTTTAGTATATGGTTCGAGCGGCTACCAGGGCCTATCCATATAAAGTGCAACTTCTGTGTATTCTACTGTAATCTTGTTTGACG
This sequence comes from Triturus cristatus, assembly GCF_964204655.1. Classification (NCBI taxonomy): domain Eukaryota; kingdom Metazoa; phylum Chordata; class Amphibia; order Caudata; family Salamandridae; genus Triturus; species Triturus cristatus. The sequence continues at coordinate 247,273,631 of NC_140579.1, forward strand.
ATTTGTGCTCCTGTGCTCATAAAGAGACTAGGGGTTACTTTGAGAAATAAATACATATATATTTTGAATTTATATCTGTGTGGTGTCCTTTCATTGGTATAAAAGGGGGTTGCATTTGGTAAAACAGCTGGCTTAACACGCTTCACGAGTTTAGCCTCAAAGACTGCTTAGCCTACGCTACCACTAGGGCAGCTAGTCCGAAAAGGTTGACTTACAACCACACCATAAGGGTTGCTTGGCATGGTACAAGGTGGTCACTTTAACTAGTGAACATCATATACCAGGGCAACTTCTCACACTTGTGAGCAGCGGTTGGATTTGAGCTTGCTGTGTTTTACCATTGTAATCTCTTGGTTACCAATTGAAAGATCACATAGGTACCTGTAGGTACATATAAAACAAGATTAGATATACATAAGTTCTACTGAACTTAGTTGTTGTAGAGAAAAGGGAGTAGCACACCCTGACTACAACTACTAGATAGGTTTAGTAGGTAAACCCAAGTGTAGGTAGATTGCAACACATCCACCCACACTTAAGAGCAATGGCTGGGGCAGAGGGGTCCACTGTACCCATCTCTGTTGAGAGTGACCCCCAGAGGGCACCATCCATCTTTGCTACCCTTAACCAGAATGAGCTCAGGCATTTGGCAACTCTTAGAGGCCTTAAACAGCCCAAGAACCCTACCTCTGCTGAGCTCAGAGAACTCTTGCAAAATGATGAAAATCAGAGAGAGCTCAAGAAAGCTTCCCTGTTAGCCCCCTTAGGGTCAGGAACAGGAGGCCCCCCTTCTGAAGATGCTACAGAAGTACCCCTTTCCAATCGCCATCCCTTAGATGAGAACCATACTACAGAGGAGGAAAGTGGAGAGGATACAGAGAGTAGTGATGATGAAGGGAGAACTAGCCCAGTGCCAAGTGTTATACTTGGCCCAGCTAAACTAAGGCTATTGGGGACTGACAATGGGATCATCCCATTGGATCTCCCCAGTGGACTTAACCAGGGGCTTGGGAGGCAAAGGAATCGCTCAGGTGACTCTAATGCTTCTCATGCCTCTAGAGGCTCTCAAGGTCACTCCAGGAAAAGGATGACCACCCCTCAGAGGAGGGAACATGAGGCCAGAATGCAGGAAGCCCAGCTGAGGATCAGGAAGCAGGAGCTAGAGGTAGCCCTGATGGAAGAAAAACTGAACAAGGCTAGGCAACCTAGAGAGAGTGGGTCTATACCCACTGGTGGCAGCATTGTCCCTAAGGACAAAGATAGGGTCTTTGATAATAGGAACCTGTCTAAGGTTGTGCCCCCCTACAAAAGTGGGGATGACATCCACAAATGGATAACTGCTCTTGAGAGAGCCTGCAAAGTACAGCAGGTTCCTGAAGACCAGTGGGCAGCAATCCTCTGGCTCTCCTTTGAAGGAAGAGGCAGAGACAGACTCCTCACTGTTAGAGAAGAGGATGTCAGAAATTACAGAGTCCTGAAGAGTGTTCTAGTTGATGGGTTTGGCTTAACCACTGAACAGTACAGGTTAATGTTCAGAGACACCCAAAAGACACAGACTCAGGACTGGTCTGAATATGTTGAATGTGCCACTAAGGCCTTGGAGGGTTGGTTGCTGGGAAGTAAGGTATCTGATTTTACAGGATTGTATAATTTGATGATGAGAGAACAGATTTTAAATAACTGTCAAAACCAGCAACTGCATCAACACTTGGTTGACTCTGATCTGACCTCTCCCCAAGAATTGGGAAAGAAGGCAGACAAATGGGTCAGAACCAGGGTTAAGCAAAAGAACCAGAACCAGGGCCAAGGGGGTGATCAGAAGAAAACAGACCAAAAGGGTGGAGATCAGAAATCTAAAGACCAGAAGTCTTCAACAGGGCCCCAAACTACTGCTAAGGAGGGTGGGTCCAAACAAAAAACTAAGGGAAAGAAGAAAGAAGGTCAAAAGAAACCCTGGTGCAATCATTGCAAGAATACAACTCAGTGGACTAGTGATTGTAAGAAGGGTGGAGCCCCCAACACTGTTGCCCCTAAGGCACCTGCTCCCAGTACTACTGTTAGCAGTGTTGGTCCCCAGACAAAGGGTGTAGTGGGAATCACTATGGGAACTGAAGGAGATTCTGACTTAGACAGAACCCTGACACAGGCAGTCTTGATCTGTGATGGGGACATTGATTTGTCCCTGACTGTGAGCCCCAGTAACCTGGGCAAGTACAGACAGACTCCTTTAATTAACGAAAAAGTGGCTCAAGCCTACAGGGACACATGTGCCAGTGTCACTATGGTGACACCAGGCTTTGTGGACCCTGGACAGTACATACCAGGTGAGAATTACCTGGTGACCAATGCCAGCAATGCCACTACTTCACATAGTGTGGCAGTTCTTAACTTCTCATGGGGAGTGGTAACTGGCCTCAAAAGGGTTGTGGTTAGTGCAGACCTCCCAGTAGAATGTTTGTTGGGCAATGACCTAGAGAGTTCTCTATGGTCAGAAGTGGAGTACAGGACTCATGCAGAGATGTTAGGTATATCATCACATGTCCTTGCTGTGACCAGGTCACAGGCCAAAAAGTGCCTCACTGAACCTCAGGTCTTGGATCCTGGAACAATGGACCAAGCACCTACCAAGAAGAAGAACAGGAGGGTCAAGGCTGTGCCTTCCCCCCTGCCTCAGAGTGATGATCAGCCTTCCCAGGAAGCTGATCTAGAGGACCCTGAAGGAACTGTCCCTGAAGAGCTTGAACCTGATCAGGTTGAGTTTCTGGGGACAGGGGGACCTTCAAGGGCTGACTTGAGGCAGGCTCAGTTATCCTGTCCCTCTCTTGAACCCCTCAGACAGCTGGCTGCTGCTGAGGCTGCTGGGAATGCTCAAGGTACCCATAAAGTGTATTGGGATGAAGGGCTCCTTTATTCAGAGGCTAGAGACCCCAAGCCTGGTGCTACCAGGAGGTTGGTAATACCTCTGCAATTTAGGGGCTTCCTTCTTACCTTGGCCCATGATATTCCTTTAGCAGGACACTTAGGCCAGAACAAGACTTGGGACAGGCTTGTCCCTCACTTTCACTGGCCTCACATGAATGAAGATACAAAGGAGTTTTGTCGCTCCTGTGTGACCTGCCAAGCCAGTGGCAAATCAGGTGGCACAACAAAGGCCCCCCTAATACCACTACCTGTGGTGGGGGTCCCCTTTGAAAGAGTGGGAATAGACATAGTGGGTCCCATGGATCCTCCCACTGCATCTGGGCACAGATTTATACTGGTGGTAGTGGATCATGCCACCAGGTATCCAGAGGCAATTCCCCTTAGGACCACTACAGCACCTGTGGTGGCCAGGGCCCTGCTGGGAGTATTCTCCAGAGTGGGGTTTCCTAAGGAGGTAGTATCTGACAGAGGTACCAACTTTATGTCAGGATACTTGACAGCTATGTGGAAGGAATGTGGTGTCAACTACAAGTTCACCACCCCTTATCACCCACAATGCAATGGGCTTGTTGAGAGATTCAACAAGACCCTAAAGGGTATGATCAAAGGATTACCTGAAAAGCTCAGGCGAAGATGGGACATCCTTCTACCCTGCCTTCTGTTTGCTTACAGAGAGGTCCCACAAAAAGGAGTTGGCTACAGCCCCTTTGAATTGTTGTTTGGGCACCCTGTAAGAGGCCCACTGTGTTTGGTGAAGGAAGGATGGGAGTTACCTCTCAAAAAGCCTAAGCAAACATAGTGGACTATGTACTTGGTCTCCGCTCCAGGATGGCTGAGTATATGGAGAAGGCATCCAAAAACCTTGAGGCAAGCCAGGTCTTACAGAAAGCTTGGCATGACCAAAAGGCTGTCTTGGTTGAGTTTCAGCCAGGACAGAAGGTATGGGTGTTGGAGCCAGTGGCCCCAGCAGCACTCTAAGACAAATGGTCTGGACCCCATACAATCCTGGAAAAGAAGGGAGAGGTCACCTACTTGGTAGACCTAGGAACTCCCAGGAGTCCCCACAGGGTACTCCATGTTAACAGGCTTAAAGCATATGTTGACAGGGCAGACATGGGCTTGCTCATGGCTACAGATGAGGGACAGGAGGAAGAGAGTGACCCTCTCCCAGACCTGTTGTCTCAGAACCCTGAAGATGGCTCAGTTGAAGGAGTGACCCTTGGAGGCAACCTCACTGCCCATCAGCAGACTGAATGTAGACAAGTTCTACAATCATTTCAACACATGTTTTCCTTGATACCTAGCCAAACTGACTGGTGTACCCATGTGGTGGACACTGGTGACAGTCTGCCTGTAAAGAACAAGCTTTACAGACAACCTGACCACGTCAGGGACTGTATAAAGGCGGAGGTACATAAAATGCTGGAATTAGGTGTCATTGAACCCTCAGAGAGCCCCTGGGCTAGCCCAGTGGTTCTGGTCCCCAAACCTCACACCAAAGATGGCAAGAGAGAGATGAGGTTCTGTTTGGATTACAGAGGACTCAATGCTGTCACCAGGACAGATGCACACCCTATTCCAAGGGCAGATGAGCTCATAGACAAACTAGCTTCTGCTAAGTTTTTGAGCACATTTGACTTAACAGCTGGCTATTGGCAATTCAGATTAGCTGAGGAGTCTAAGGCCAAAACAGCATTCTCAACCCCAGGTGGGCACTACCAGTTTGTGGTGATGCCCTTTGGTCTGAAGAATGCACCTGCCACCTTCCAAAGGCTGGTGAACCAAGTCCTTACTGGGTTGTATGACTTTTGCGCAGCATATCTTGATGACATTGCTGTCTTTAGCTCCACCTGGGAGGATCACCTGATCCACCTGAAGAAGGCTCTTGAGGCTCTGCAAAGGGCAGGCCTCACTATCAAGGCTACTAAGTGCCAGATAGGGCAGAGTAAGGTTGTATATTTGGGCCACCTTGTAGGTGGAGGCCAAGTTCAACCACTGGAGAGTAAGATACAATCCATCAAGGACTGGTCTCCTCCAACCACCCAGACTCAAGTTCGAGCTTTCTTGGGCTTGACCGGGTACTACATGAAGTTTGTTAAGAACTATGGGTCCATTGTGACTCCTCTTAATGATCTGACATCCAAGAAGATGCCCAAAAAGGTTCAGTGGACAGTAAGCTGTCGAAAGGCATTTGATGACCTGAAGAAGGCCATGTGCTCTGCACCTATCCTGAAAAGTCCTGACTACTCCAAAGAGTTTATTGTCCAAACAGATGCTTCTGAGTTGGGTGTGGGAGCTGTGCTGTCACAACTTAATGTAGATGGTCAAGACCAACCCATTGCTTTTATTAGCAGAAGGTTGACCCCCAGAGAGAAGAATTGGTCAGCTATTGAGAGGGAGGCCTTTGCTGTGGTGTGGGCCCTGAAGAAGCTGAGGCCATACTTGTTTGGCACTCACTTCAAGATTCAGACCGACCATAAGCCCCTCTTGTGGCTAAATCAGATGAAGGGTGAAAACCCCAAACTGCTTAGGTGGTCCATTTCCCTACAGGGGATGGACTTTACAGTGGAGCACCGGCCAGGTACTGACCATGGGAATGCAGATGGTCTCTCCAGGTACTTCCACTTAGGACATGAAGACGAGACTGGTCAAGGCTAGTTTAATGTCCCAGCGTTTTGGGGGGGGGGGGTTGTGTAGGTGAGTAGGGTCTGCTATCCTATGGTCACCCCAAATTTTTGCTTTTTGCTTCACTGGTTTTTGACATATTGAGGCTGTGGGCCTGCCAATCAGACCCCCAGCCTGCTGTTCTCTCTACTAAATTAAAACTATGCACCCTAGGTGCATAACCAATTGGAAGTGGATCACCCTGTCAGCCCCTGTACCAGTGTACACTAGGTACCCAGGGCATTGGTGTACCCAAGGCCAGCCTGGGGCTGAAGCATGTATTATGCCACCCCAGGCTTGGCCTAACAATTTGACACAACTGGCTGATCACTCAGCTGGGGTAAGTTGGTGTTATCACCTCTTACTTAGGTGTAGTATACCTATACCTAACCTTAAATGGGACACATGTTAACCTATAAGTCACTCCTATGGCAGGCCCTAACAATCCTGAAGGCAGAGTGCTTGGTTCCATGTGAGATGGTGCTCTGGCATGAGCTGAGCCTGTCTGCAGTGGTCGGAACAACTTCCTTCTTCTGTTTCCAGATATCGTCATACCATATACCCTTAAGTGCATTATGAACCTCGCGGTTAAATGCTATCTTTGGTTTGGCTTTATCAAAACATGTCGAGTAGGGTGTCATACGAATTGGAATACTAACCCCTCGCCAATTCTGGCGACGGGGTTAGCATTCCACCCTTCTAGAGGGACACGACATGTACAGTACCTGAAACCCGGGTAAAATCAGACATAGCCTCAGCTCCACAAAATGGATGCTGCCACCACAGACACAAGTCTGCCCTCCTGCTGCTGGGAGTCCTTCCAGCTTGGGAGGCGTGGACAAAGGGTGCATGCACCACCCCAGACAGGATTTTGTGTTTTGGTCAGGTAGGGCTTGAAAGAAACCAGACATGCCTGTGGCTCACAAGGAGCCTCGGTGCATATGCCAGTTCAAACCGGTCCTGGGGCACACCAGTCCCGGGCCTGGGGCGAGCTGGACAAAGGATTGGGGGTGTAACCACCCTCCTTCCTGGTCCCACCCATAGGGAGGGACCTAGCAGGTAGTCCGGCCCCTAGAATCCGCTTAAAGGTAGGAGCTGTGTCCTAAGACTTCAGACATCCTGGAATCAACTTGAAACTAAGAAGAAGACGGGAACTTCGACATTCTGCTGCACAGAAGACTGAAGGAAATCTCCCCTGTGGTCAGGGAGTGACCACCTTGCTAACGCAAGCACCATCCAGCGAATCAACGTCTGCTTTGCCGCCGCCTCCCGCCGGAGCCCGAGCCCAGAGACTGACCAGACCTGGACCTCCAGACCTCTCACCGCCCGATCCACAGTCCCTGAAAAGAGGAGTCCCGTGGAGGCAACGAGACACGTGGAGCCAGCCATCTTGGAACGACGACGACAAGCTGCAAGTGCAACAACCGAGGCTCCCTCCAAGTTGTGCTTTGGGATCTGAGAAGCCCAACCCTCGAGCAGCATCTGCACCAAAGGTGAGCCCCCCAGCATCTCCACGATCTGCGTGGGGCCCTTCTGCATTTTGCCACTCGACGCGCCTAACCGGTTGCTGGCCCGCTGGCTAGTAGCCATCTTGCGACGAACTTCACGAAATACACCACTGGTCTGGTTGCTCCAGACTGGCCCTTGCTCCCCTCCAAAGGAGCAGTCCTTCTGACCTTGCTGGTCAGAACCATCAGCTTATTTCATCTCCTACAACAATTGCTTTTGCCAAGGCTTGTTTGCGTCGATCAAGTCGCCGACACCGCCGACAGCGAGAGCCTGCGTGGGACAGCTCGTGAACCGACTCCTGGACGTCGTCGACCTCCAGGGACCACGTGGCTGCAGAGACAAGCTACACCTTTCTTCCTGTTTGCACCCGACATTGCCTGGTACCCACCTGGTGCCACGCTGGTCACTGGCTAGTGACTGTGAACACTGTCCCCTCTGCTTACAGGTCTTCAACATCTCCGATCCACTCTTGGATCCACCGCATCTCTCCCGGACCGACCGCCTGCAGCATCTTTGTCTTCAGGCTCCACGGAACAGATAGAAGAAACCCGACGCACTTCGAGGCCTATGCACCCGCTTCCTGTGGGTGAGGTAAAGCTGGCACTCCTGTGCCCAAGTGTAGTATTACATCTCTAGTGCCTGTGTTCCAAATCTTGAGTTCCTAGTCCATCCGGAAGATCCTCTTTGCAGTAACTTTGTACTTTTTACGCACCCATTGAAACCTATGGGAGCACGCGTGTGACTATTTGCTCTGCACACGCCACCCGTGGACCTCCTGGTCACTAACTGAAGTTAGCTCCTTGTAGGCCCAGCGATTCTAGAGGCCCTAGGCTTTTTCCCTTTTCTGTTCGTGGTACTTATACCACTATTTTAGTATATGGTTCGAGCGGCCACCAGGGCCTATCCATATAAAGTGCAACTTCTGTGTATTCTACTGTAATCTTGTTTGACGATTTGTGCTCCTGTGCTCATAAAGAGACTAGGGGTTACTTTGAGAAAAAAATACATATATATTTTGAATATATATCTGTGTGGTGTCCTTTCATTGGTATAAAAGGGGGTTGCATTTGGTAAAACAGCTGGCTTAACACGCTTCACGAGTTTAGCCTCAAAGACTGCTTAGCCTACGCTACCACTAGGGCAGCTAGTCCGAAAAGGTTGACTTACAACCACACCATAAGGGTTGCTTGGCATGGTACAAGGTGGTCACTTTAACTAGTGAGCATCATATACCAGGCCAACTTCTCACACTGACCTAAAGCCCTAATTAGCACCCATCAGTGGGAAAACCTTTGACACTCAAGTATTGTGACACTAGAAAACATCCGCTCTGTAGGAATTTTATTTATTTATTATTATTTTATTTGAAAGTTTTATATAGCGCGGAGTATCGGAGCCCTTTACAAGCAGGAAGGAGGCAAAGTACAATATACATAGACAACAGACAGTTAGACAAAATCACAATGAATAGATATAGAGTTCAAGTGAATTTAGCCATGAGGATAGCTTTCACTTCTTTTTTGAAGGAAGAGGTGGAGGGGTTCATTCTTGTTTCACTGGGCAAAGCGTTCCATATCTTCGGAGCCATACCTGAGAAGGTACGGTTATAGGTTTTTTTCTTGGCAAAACGTTGAGGTTGAAGGAGAAGAGTTTTGGCACTCCTAGAGGCTCTGTTGCCTGCAGAGAGAACTAGTTTCTGTGCAAGGTATTGTGGAGTTTTGTGGTAGAGGGCCTTGTGTATCATGCAGGCAATTTTTAGGTGAATTCTGGCTTCAAATGGAAGCCAGTCGATGGCTCTCAAGTCAGGTGAGATGTGAGCGTTTCTTTTAGAGCCTGTGATGAGTCTCGCAGCTGCATTGATCGTGGCTCTTAATGGTGCTGTTGAGGATCTTGGGAGGCCGCATAGCGTAACTGCTCCATACTCTACTCGTGGGATTACTAGGGCTTGAACTGCTTGTTTGAAATCATGTGCAGGCAGAAAGGGTTTCAGTTTTCTCAGGGTCTTTAGTTGGAAGTTCGCTCCCTTAGTTGCGGAGCTAATGTGTTGCTGCATCTTTAAGTTGCTGTCTAGCATTATTCCCAGAGATTTCGCTGAGTCGACTATGTGCGTGTGTCCATTTAGGGCTGTTAGGTGTTTGATCCAGTCCTGGATAGTGTGGGTTTTGTTGGGGGGTGCAATTAACAGGAATTCCGTTTTGAGAGAATTAAGTTTCAGATGGTTTTCTGCCAGCCAGGTTTGTGTTTTTTGAAGTGTGGTCTGCGTACATGTGGAAGTGAATCTTGGTGAGGCGTAGAAGATCTGTGAGAGGTTCCATGTAGAGGTTGAATAAGGTGGGTGAGAGAGAGGAGCCTTGAGGTACTCCTAATGTGACTGGCATAGGGTTGGATAGGGATTGGTTGATCTTTAATCTTTGGGATCTGTTTTGGAGGAAGGATGTGAACCAGTTCAGAACCTTTCCAGAGATACCCATTCTGTGTTTTAAGAGGTCAAGTAGGTTGTCGTGTTTGACAGTGTCAAAAGCTGATGACAGGTCGAGTAGGATTAGAAGACAGGCTTCATTCTGGTCTAGGATTTTAATCGCGTCGTCTACAACATGAGCCATGGCTGATTCGGTGCTGTGACCTGCTCTGAAGCCAGATTGAAATTGGTTCAGCAAGTTGTATCGATCGATGTGACTGTTCAGTTGTACGTTAACACATTTTTCCAGGAGTTTGGCTAACATAGGTATATTAGATATCGGACGGTAGTTGTTGGGGTCCGAGGGGTCCGCCGTGGTTTTCTTAAGGATAGGTGAGACCTGACCGATTTTCAGGATGTCAGGGATGGAGCCTTGAAGGAGGGAAGTGTTAATGATCTTAGTCCAACTGGGTAGTAGGAGAGGGATGAAGTCTTTAAGGTAGTTCGCAGGGAGCGGGTCCGTGAAGTGATTGGAGGGCTTCAGAGTGTTGAGTGTTTTTAATATGGAGTCTTCAGAGTAAGTGTCAAAATGGAGCCAGTTTGCATTGTTTTTGAGTTTAAATAATGGGCGGATATTAGTTAAATCACCATCCAGAGGGGGTTGAGGGGCTCTTAGTCAGGTCCGATAAGGACTTCAGACTAAGACTTTGAGTTATGTCATTTGTGTATTTCTCCCAGGCTCTGTTTTCTAATTAAATTACACTTCTATGTTATGATACAATTCTACAACACTGTAAGGCCAATCCTGTAAACCAATGTGATCGCATCATTGCGCCCACCAAGTGGCTTGTTACAGCCATTCACCGAGAATAAGCAGCAGTTTTAAACAATGGTTGGCCTAACTTGTCGGATGGGTGCATTTAGAGCTTTCAGTGGTTCTGCAATTGCAGAAGAACTGTTTGGAGAAAATTAGCAGTTTAAATCCTGTAGAAAAATTGGGAAGCAAACTGTAGGATTCTCTCTTTTATCCATGTGCAATAGAATATCTTTGTACACATTTGAGATCATCAGACCACTTTAAAATGTTATTCCTGCAGCCAGTGCATTAAAGGCAACAAAAACAAGCCTTTTGGGAAGCAATATTTTCTAATCTCTTTAGCCCTATTTGTTTTTATTTTACATGTTGAATCCTAACACACAAAACAGTACATTTAGATGAAAAAAACACACAGCAGCTTATATATACAGCACCATGTAGCGTGCAAGCATTCATTCCTTTTTTTCATACTTAACGCCACAGATCTGGATCTGTGTTTGATGTTTACTGATTTACCCGATGTTTAATTATCAGTTGTTTCTCTAAAGGTCTCTGGGTTCAAGCTCTGTCCACTATGTCAAAACATGTTTCTGTTTCCAAGCCCCATGAAATTTGCCTATGGTGTCTGGCACCTGATCATTGTGACTGACTCCTGCACCTTCATGCAAGAGCAATTGGGGTGCGGGAAACCAAACTATTTCTGCTCCGGCCTGTTAGGCGACCCTCAACAGATCCCTCTCCTTCAGGTAAGTCTCCTAATGGGCTAAATCCCCCATGGAGTTCTCAGACACAAAACCTTATAAATGTTTAAGAAAAGAGAAGGCATCTTCATTTTTGGAAACTGTTTCACTTCTGAGAAGGTTCAGGTAATCAGAGGCACTGTTTCCCTATACCTGGCTCTTCTCTGCCGCCTTCTGAGCTGATCCTGGTCCTTAAGAAACTTAAACCAGAGAGCTCATTTGCCCACCCTTCGCAGGTCAAAGCCTTTTGGCTCACCGTAGCAAATATTTTCAGAACTGCCCATCATCCCTGTGGGTTGATTCCACTGTTGTGCCACTTTCCAGTCCAAATATCAGACACTGAATCTAATGATGTACCTCAGGTTGTTTTTTGTACTGTCTCAGCCCTCAAATGTTGTAGCAATTATTTGGATGGCTAGAGTGAAGGTGAATGCTACCTTGGAGGACCAGCCTTTTGATGACCCTCTTTGCACAGCCCAGAAACTCAAATGTACCCAAGAACTCCTCTGCTCTATTTGAGATGCCCTGGATGTGCTTAATGTGGATTTTAGATGTTTCAAGGAAGTTGATTTGGAGACTAGTAACTTCCTGTTCGAGGTATATGAGCTGCAGATTACACACTGTGCATAGATCGCCATCTGGTGTTGGGCCCGGATGTTGCAGTTGTTTCTCTCTTGGAAAGTCTTTGGAAGTCACAAGGTATGTGACTCCTCCTTTGGATCATATTGCGCATGGGCTTCGGCTCCATCCTCAGATTGTTTTTTCCACCATCGGGCTCGGATGTGTTCTTCGCGCTCCAGTTCGGAACCGTTCCAGTTTTCCTGTTCGGCGTGCAATCCTTCCCCCTTCGACGGTATTTTCTCGATCGCGTTCTCCACACTCGACGCGACTCTCAACAATCGAAGTCTTCGATTCCAGTCGTCGATGAAGGCCTTCGGGCCTACCTAGGCTCCTGTCCTGGCTCATGGAAAGGACGCCATTTAAAAAGTGTCCTCGATGTGGGTCGAAGTTTCCCTACACTGATCTACATGAGGTGTGCAACCTCTGCCTCTCTCCAGAACACGAGGCGAGGGACTGGCCAGCTTGCGCCTCCTTCCGATCGAAGAAGATGATCCGAGACCGACGAGCAAGGAGAACTATGGCCTCACTCTGCGACTTCAATCCCCGACGACATCTTCGAAGAAGGCGTTGATGTTCCGGAACAACAGCACACCGAAGAAGGTCTTGTCAGCGCCTCCGAAGCTGACGACTCCGACGTCCAGGACATAATTTCGGCACAGAGGGGCATGAGTACAAACGTCGACCCCGACCCCAAGCCCCCCTCCACGCCATTAAAAAAGGCTTCGGTCACGCCTTCGCGCCTAGGTATACACCAAGAGACTGCTTCCCATACCTCACTTCCGGGCCCGTTTAAGAAGCCCATCAAGCCTTCAGGCAGCTCGGGCTTGAGCCAGCCTACCCTCTGTGCCGAAAAACTCTCATCGACACCGGCACCGAAAAAGAAAACGCCCCTTTCCTCGTCCGCACCGAACTCGACACCGAAGCACTCGGCCCCGAAGACTGGCACCGGCTCCTCGGCACCAATAACATCCTCGGAGCCGAGCAAGAAGCCGAAAAGCCTAGACTCCCAAACCTCAAAACCGAAACGAACCGAGGAAGTCAAAAGACACTTCTAAACCCCACGGTTCCAAACAGAGAACCAGTGCCGAATCGACGGCTAAAAAACCCACGGCTCCGACACCATTGGCACCGAAGGATCTGCCCCTTACAGAGGAACTGTTTCGACCCGATCCTTACCAAAAAACCTTGCCGCTTGGCACCAGAAAAAGATCACTGGACAAGCCTGCACCAGCTCCACCACCAAAAATTAGAGACTTGGCCACCTCCCCTTTGAGGATTCCTTTACCTCTTCCTCCTCCTCCTCCTCCACCTCCTCCTACTCCGTCAGCCCCACACCATCATTCTCCAACACCATCTCCGGATGAGGATGATGATGAGGACATTATCTATGACGCAGGGGACGGGGCGGACAACCAACCAACAGGGGACCCTACTCCTACAGGCTCCCCAGACCCATGGGACGGCTACAACATCCCAGACGTCCCTAATGTCCCGCAGGACGATCTTTTCCGTTCCATTTGGCACTGCACAGAGGTCCACCTCAATTCTGCCCATGCTTAAGGGGGTTATTAAGCACGCACCAGAGGTCTTTAAAGACCCGGTTAGGGCCAGGGTCATCAACCCTCGCATTGAGAATAAATATAAGGCCGCCCCAACAGATCCAACCTACATTAGAGGCCCCGCACCACTAGACTCCCTGGTAGTCTCCAATGCGAGGAAACGTGCCAATTCCCAGGCATCAGGTGAGGCTCCACCGCCAGATAAGGAGTCTAAACTCCTGGACGCCTCTGGCAAGCGGACAGCATCCCAAGCAGCCAACATATTGCGCATTGCTAACACCCAAGCGCTCCTAGCCAGATATGACAGGGCACATTATGATGAGCTGGAGTCAATAATGCAACACGTCCCTGACAAATATAAACATAGAGCCAACAAACTAATTCAGGAGGGTAAAACTATCACTAATACCTCCATCCGTTGTGCCCTCGATGCAGCTGACACCGCCTCCAGGGCAATAAATACTAGCGTCCTTCTGCATAGGCATGCCTGGCTACGCATTTCAGGGTTCAAACCTGAGGCTTGGAGTTCCATCCTCAACCACCCCTTTGATTAGAAACACCTGTTTGGCCCTAATGTCGACGTAGCCCTCGAAAAAATGAAAAAGGACACAGACACGGCAAAATCTATGGGAGCCTTGCAGTCGCAAGCTCCCAGGCGCTCTTTTCGCTGTTCCTCCTTTAGAAGCACCACCAGAGGCTACTCCTCCGACAGAGCCTCCACTTCCTACAAGGCCCCTACCCAATCCACCTTCACTAGGGGTTACCAAAGAGGCAGTTACAGGGGTAACAACAACAAAGGCAGAGGCAAAACTAACACCTCCCGCTCTGCCTCCACCCCCACCGACTTCCCTCCACTCCCCCTAGACTATTCCACTCCAGTCGGGGGCAGACTCCACAATTTCCTTCCTTTCTCTTCCAGGGGATCCTCATCAAAGTCATAAGCATTAGAATATTCCCGCCCATGCGCGGGACCCCGGAAACACTATATTATATGTGCCCCACATATATATATCCATATATATATATATATATATATATATATATACATATATATCCTTCAGCACTTACGAGCAATCCGTAATAACGACGAGAACTACCCTGTTGCAAGACACTTTAAGAGTACTCACAATAGTGACGCAAAATATTTGAATTATTTTGTAATTGATACAGTTATCCCACAAAAGAGAGGAGGAGATAGGGAATCCAAATTGAGGAGGTTGGAAACAACATACATCCTCCCGTTGGATTCTAAACACCCCTTGGGATTAAACAATAGTGAGGACTTATATACGTTTTTGTAATAATAACATGCTTGCTAAAACATAAACAAAAACAAATCTATAGATGTACAGTAACTTGAATATAGCATAAAAACAAGACTTTCTTTTTTATTGTTTTGATCCCCTTAACAGGATGTACATATCTGATCTTCACCATTGAAAAAGTTTTAGGGAATTATATTTTCAGGCAAAAAAAAAACAAAAAAAAAACAACAATTTTTAGGATGATATTTATATATTTATATGTATATTTATAAGGTTTTAGCATTGATTTTAGGAATTGTGAATAGAAAGTAGATTTTATACCTCTATTTTATTATGTACAATTTCCGTTTGGGTCTACCTAAAATAATGCATTTAAGTATTTATTAACTGTCATCCTGAGCTGTTTTGCACCTTGAAAACATTCTTGCAATTTGCACATTATTCTGACCTATGATGAAAATGGTCATTAAGCCACAACGGGTTGATAAAATTTTGAGACCTTGTAGGGTCACCTTCTAACATCCTGTGAATTTTTAATATTTAGAACATGGCTATTTGCACTTTAATTATATTCACTATGGGATTAGCACCTCCACTTAAATATTTATTTTTGGGCATTATGCAACGTAAATTCATTTTGCATTCATGCAAATATTGTGAGATTGAGACATATATATATATATGTATTTCAAATTTATGGTATATGTACAGATTGGCATACTATGATGTTCACATTCATGCGAGTATTGTATTGAACATAGTACCTCTTTGCTGTACTGATGTATTTCTTCTATGTCCATTAGTTGTTGTCACTTGCACTTTAAATAGAGTGGTCATCAGCCTAAGAGTTGTCATTTGATCAAGCGCGGGATCGCCCGAAACGCGTAATGGCGGATAACGGCTAAAATAAATTAACCACAAGAACTTTTGGGTCTGCGCTCGTTTGTTTGGCGAAAGGAAAAGTGAAGGCGAGTTATTGCATATATATATATATATATATATATATATATATATATATATCATCAAGAAGCAACAGCGTTCCCCCGTTTCCGGAGCCCCAGGCTCTTCAGGGTGGCCTCACCACATGAGCACGGAGCAGCCCACAAACACCACACTGGCAGGAAAGACATAGAGATATATATATATATATTATCTACTGGCGGTCTAGATAGTTATAGTTAGGACCGTGTTTCCATAGGAAATCCGCAACATTCTATTTGGAATAACTTTGACGCCGGTTGACGAATCCTCGCGAAATTTTCAAAATACGTGGGGCGCTCCGCTCCGCTCCTACCCTGAAAGTCTCGGGGGGGATTCGTCAAGCGGGGGCTGAGAAAAAAGGGGGGTCCCAAAACGCGTTTTCCCCATGCAATTTTCCATAGGGACCTTTTAGTCCAAGGTACAGCCCGAACGGCTGAACAGAATTACTTGAAATTTGGCAGAGAGGTAGTCCTCCGGTCAGGGATGTGCCTTTAGCAGGTCTGGTGTCAATCTGTTCAGTAGTTCCTGAGAAAATCAAAAGTAAAATCATATATATATGTGGGCGGAGCCTAACCACACATCTCATCCTGAGATCTTGGGACCAATATACATGATAGCACCTCATTAAAAAGCATTGCAGTTAATAGAAGGTTTTAAGACTTTAGTTACATTATAAATCATTTGTTAATGGTAACATACTCATTTTAGGAATTGTGGTATGTTCTAAGGTGATTTCACCATGTGAAAAAGCCTTCTGCTGGGATATCATGATTGAGAGAAAAATATTTTCTCATGCTTTTCCCACAGAGGTTTGGAAGGTGATCTATAAGCTAAACTGAGAGCTTATTTTCTGTAAATTCACATTATCTTTCTCAGTCATGTGAGAATGAAGTCTGACATTCTCAGTAAAACATGTACATCCAACAAGGGCAGAGACTGTCAGTTGATTCTTTTGTGTTCTACTGCAGCTTCCCAGAGTGTTCCAAAGAACAACTAGAGCGCTAACAGTCCTACTTATGATAAACGTATGGCACACCTGAAGCCATCTTGCTTGGATTAAAGTGGTAACTCTTAAAACATTTAATTTAAAAAGGAACAAAATGAGGGGGTTCATTTTTCCATAAAAAGTATGATTAGTGCTGCAGAAAGAAAAATTAGGGCACATTTTGAGTGACTTCTCAAATCCTCTTCTATTTCATTAAAAAATTCTGACATGCAGACTGAAACATGCACTTTCAATACCAGCAGCAGTTTTCCCTGGTGAGCAGTAGCTTTACTACAGTGATCTAATGAGCAAAAAGAGTGCTAACATTCTGCATTTATGGCAAATGTGTGACACATTTGAATACCTTTGGAATCAAAGTAAAAAACTGAAAGTATTTCCTACTGAGGAGACTGCAGTAAATGAGGAAATTAGGAAACTTCATAACAAATAAATCTCCCAAGATGGCCACCGGAGACAAAAGAGCCCAAATGTAGCCCAAAATCACCCAGATGTAGCCCAAATATAGCCCAATGACAGAAGTGTGCAAAACACTTATTATTTTGTGTTTTTGCAGTGTTATATAGTGCAGACTTGTCAGGTATTGGAGTGCTTTACATGAGCATTGGTTACATCACACAAGAACAAATTCATTTTGGTTGTAGACATGGGGAGACTAAGTGATTTGACCAGAATCACAGAATGTCGAGCTGAAGCAGAAACTCCAACCTGGTTCCCCAGTTGCAAAGTCTGCAGTTCTGGAAGTAACACCACATCCTCTCCCCTAAGTGCAACATTTAATCAAGTGGTCAACTGGATAAAAAAACATAAAGGTAACAAATAATTTAAAAGTGCTTTCTCGCTATTTGAAAACTCAGAAAATATATCCTTATTTTTTTTTTTTTTTTGACAACACACTTTATTGCCATTTTAAGGACACCGGGGAACTCGCCCCTATACATGGTACCAATACGGATATAAGAATAGTGAGTATTGGCATCCCTGTTCGGCCCCCCCCCTGGTCTGCAGAACATCAGACCCACAAACCCTCCCGCACAGCACACCAACCCACAGTCCAACATGGATATGCAACATTTCCCATAATATGTACTTATTTTAGTCTTTTAGAGCACTAACCATAATTTTGATCCCAATAAGACCCTCTCATATATGTAATTTCTAAAGGAAATGCTCTAGGTATTACAGTTTTGATTACATCAAGATGACGTCAGGCGTTCCACACTTTTGTAAGAAATATAGAATGTTAGCAATCTAGTTGTTCATTAGGATACTGTTGAGAGGCAGAGGCCAGGGGCACGGACTCTGAAAATTGAAGGCAGGATTCCCTCTCCCACCCCTCTTTCTCTGTTCAGATCACACATCATCTCTTCATACCTGAATTTTGTTAAAATTTGTAGATCTTATCTTTTTAGAAACAACAATACAGCGCTGTATATGTTGTAATGGGACAAAATGTTCTACATGGAATATATTTATTGAATGTTTAGGAATAATATTATGAAAGCAGTTAAAACATGCTGACAATTTTTTAAATAGAAAATTAAAAAAGAAAAAAACAACGGAAATTTACAGAAAATAATCACCTGAGTAGTTTGTAGCACACATAGGTGTGGGTTGTATATATATATTTGTATATTATGTATATTTTGTTTTTTATGTATGCTTATGTATATTTATATGTTTGTGTCCAAACAGCCCTGAAGAAGTCCGCTTCAAGGACGAAACGCGTCGGCTGTATTGTCAAGAACAGACTGTATTTATATTCCACTGTCTTTTAAAAGAAAGAGATTAATTATGAGTGTTGTAAATAAAGAATGATTTTTTCAAAATTACATTTACGTTGGGAATGAATTATATTATTATCTTCCCTATTTTCTTAAAGTGTGGTGCACCTGTGCTTTTGATCTAAGTTTGTAAGGTCCGTTTGGACTGGCATTGTATCAGTGGGTGCGATTCAGTGTGCACACTTAACCCTAGCAAGTATATAGGGATCTACATATAGAAGGGATAGCAGCCTAGGTGCTGGCATATAGAGGGCTCCACTGATTTGGTATGATTCATACCTCATTTGCTAAACTCATGTTATACCCCTCAAATTAGCACTAAGTTGCCCTTCAAGCCATTGTATAATAACAAATCTTGAATATAAAAAATCTTCTCTTTAAAAGGATCGCCTTGATTCCTGAACTCATAATATTTAATGATGGCAGGTTTCAAGGATAGAAGACAAGAACTAGCCCAGGACCTTTTTGCTACAAGCTCTAAAACTGGTGATCGGGGTAGCGCTGCCCCTAAGTCAGAGGGCCTTAAGGCTAAATTTCAAAGGTTAGAAAAATTAAAAAAGCTTGAGATGTCCAGATGGTGGGACGGAACCACCCTGGAAAAGTATATTGAAAACGAAAAAATACCAAGGGGTCTCAGAATCTTGATCTTTCCGACCTTCGAGGATCTGGACAAGGAGTCCCTTGAGGATTGGGAGGGAAACTTACGTAATGCATCTTTCAATATGATGCGTATACTCATAAAGAACGCTGAAAAAAAGGGAATCAAATTACAACAAGAAATAGAGGAAGTAGAGAAAGAGATTTTAACATCAGAACTCAAGGATGTGGTCAAGAAAAACTATGTCATCCTGGATGAAATCTTAGAGAGTCATCAGTTGTACCTAAGGGACAAAAAGATCAAAAAAATTAAAAGGGATGACAAAGATTACAGAGACGGGAGAGTTTACACGTTTTCTCATAAATACGACAATGTAAAAATCCCAGGGGAGGGAAAAAGACCACGGGAGGACACTCTGGACTTAACTCCGGCAAGTATTGTCACTTCCATCTCATCGGTAACTAGCTCAGTTATCTCGGAAGAATCCGCAGGCACAAGTGGGACGGAAAACAGATCTAATTTTTTATTAGAAATGGAGCGACTAAGATTAGGGGCAAAATCAGGATCAAAGGATCAAAAACCAGAAGGGGGGGGAGGAGATGGCAGGAGCACAAACAGCACAAACAGGACCAGCAAAAAGACAAGAGAGGAACCAGAGGGCAGGTTGACTCGCTCCAAGAAACCAGGGAAATAGATGAGATTGGTAGCTCTGAGTCTAAGGAACTAATGATAGTTAACCTTTCCAAAAGAATTTTGTCAGCCGATGATATTTCTGTATTAAGCAAAGGCCTAGGGTTTTGCCCCAATCAAATGGGTAATGATGTTGATGTATTTGTGGATCTTTCGAAATTTGTACGCTTACTCAAATTGAAGGACCATTTCTCCCGTAATCCATATGTATGTACAAAATCGTCTGATGAATATGTCCCACCTTCACATACTGTAAATGAAATAAACCTTTTGCAAACAATGATGTCTGTCGAGTATGAAACCCCGATCGAATTGGAGCTAATTAGAAATGAGTTGGATATTTCAGAGGATGTGTCATTGGACAGCGGTCTAAGAACTAAATCCAAGTATATTCCACACGGTACACACCCAAATATTGACCTTTTCAGAGAGAAAGTTACCCAGGGCCTCTATAAAATTTGGGAACATCCTATCCCTCGTAACAAGAAAAAGTTTAATCTAACTTCAGGAGAAAATGATGCCTTGAGGGGACTTAAAACTGACACGTCCATAGTCATTCGTGAGGCAGACAAGGGGGGGAATGTCGTGATTATGGAGAAAACAAGCTATATGGGAGAGATCGCACGGCAGTTATCGGACACCACATGTTACACAAAACTTCCAGGCAACCCGATTAAGACTCTGGGTGTACATATCAACATGAGACTCTTAGAATGGAGAGATAATGGTCTTCTAAGTGAAGATGAGTGCAAATATCTTATGGTACAAAACCCCACCTCCCCGTGCATATATATATTACCCAAAGTGCACAAGGGAGGTCCTTTTCCACCGGGACGCCCTATCATTTCGGGGGTGAATTCACCCACCGAAAGACTCTCCGAATACGTGGACCATTATATTCAACCATTGGTCCAAAATCTCCCGTCGTATATAAAGGACACAAAGGACATATTAGGCAAATTTGAGGGCCTAGTCTGGTCTGAAAACCTTATGTTCGTCACGCTTGACGTGACTAGCCTTTACACGTGCATTAAAAAAGAATTTGGAATGCAGGCATTACAACACTTTCTAGGTCAAAGAACAGCGGACCATTACTTACACAATGAGGTTCTCCTGGAAATGACGGAGATTATTCTATCGAAAAACTTTTTCCTGTATGACTCTGAGTGGTTCCATCAGATCCAGGGCACGGCTATGGGCTCAAAGTTTGCCCCCGCTTATGCCGGGCTCTTCATGGGCTGGTTTGAGCGGGGGCATGCTTGGGGTCGCCATGCTGCAAAATGGATGGACAATGTCATTTTCTGGGGCAGGTACATCGATGACATTATTATGTTATGGGATGGGCCTGCCCCGGACCTTTTAGAATATTATTCCTACCTAAACGACAACCCTTTCAACGTGAGGTTTACTATTGAGTACAACAGGGAAACTATCGATTTCCTAGATGTAACTTTTTATGTCCACGATAACCAAATCCAGAGTCGCACGCACAGGAAAACCACTGCATGCAATAGTACATTGCATTTCCTAAGTGCACATCCAAACCATGTAGTAAACAATATCCCCTATGGGGAAATGGTTCGGATGCGTCGCAACTGTAGTCTGGAAAGCACATTTCTTCAAAATATCAATGAAACAGAACAGCGGTTTCTCAGTAGAGGATACCCTAAGACAATATTGGAAAAGGCACACAGAAGGGTGATGAAGGTACCTAGGGCTGATACATTAAGATCGAAACCTGTACAAAAAGAGGCTAAACACAGAATCTCATTCAATACCCAATTCAACAACAATAGCAGTAGAACGTATAATGTTCTACGAAAAAATTGGCATTTATTGAGAGAGATACCGAGTTTACAAGGGATTATCACTGATAATCCAAGAGTGACCTACAGGAGAGGACAGACTTTACGTAACAAGCTATGCCCTAGCTATGTTACGACCCCGAAACCTCAGACCTGGCTACCCCACATGACAAAGGGTTTCTACACATGCAATGAATGCAATGTATGTAGGCTGGGCAAAAATAAGACCAAGACATTTTGCTATAACACCAACCGTACATATGAGATCAATCACATGATTAATTGCAAATCGACGTTTGTGACCTACATCTTGGGCTGCCCATGTAACAAGATCTACGTGGGCAGTACCAAGAGGCAACTTAAAATAAGAGTACAAGAACACCTAAGGGCACTTCGGAAAGGTGATCTTAGATACCCTTTGACCTATCATATGCAGGAAAACCATGGGAAAATGGAGGATTTCTGGTTCATAGGAATAGACCATATCCCTATCCACCCGAGAGGAGGGGACAGAGAGCTTACCCTCAGAAAAAATGAAGCCGCATGGATATGTAGACTTAAATGTGTGGAATTAGGGCATAACAGCGATGATGAGATGCATTATTTCCTTGAGTAATGTGTTGGTCCCATACATGGTAGTGTACCCCTTGGATCTATTATATACCTGGACTTATAAGTTAAGGGATTTTAACATAATAGTGGGAATATACATATTCACACTCAGGCATCGCTGGTATATGTTTCACTAAAATTCCATTCTGAAAATGCTCTAGATGAACTGTCCATGCGTTTTTATCAACAGCATCCAACGATTGCTGTACCCTGTATTATAATATGATCAATTGTGGCTAATATGCATTTTTCTATTTATAAACAAAGAATAAGAATTTATCTCTCTCCCTTGGATGTTTTCAGTTGTTTGTTTGCCATGTTAGCCTGTTATTTACGAGTACCTTCTTGTGACTGACTCCCAATTTTGGATCATTATGCACTATCTGACTAAATGTATTTCCACTTCATGACATTTTAACATGATAC
The DNA here is from genome assembly GCF_964204655.1 of Triturus cristatus. Classification (NCBI taxonomy): domain Eukaryota; kingdom Metazoa; phylum Chordata; class Amphibia; order Caudata; family Salamandridae; genus Triturus; species Triturus cristatus. The sequence continues at coordinate 247,296,025 of NC_140579.1, forward strand.
CCACGAGTAACGATTAGTTGACATCTTCAGGTGTCAGGACATCATTCCGGGCTTTAAGCCTTACCCGTTTGGAAATTGACATGGCATATTCCAGGTTTGTAAGAACTAATATTAGTTCTCCCCTATGATGTTTGCTCTGCCCCCTTGAGTATGAATATGCCGTTTACCTACAACCTTTGGCACCTTTTGAGGCACGTTGATTGACAGTCCACTTCGACTTTAATTAATATACACATTGCTCATAGGTTGTTATTCGAGCCAATTTGAGGAAAGGAGCCTTATATGCTTATTTCGTTTTCGATTAGAATACATACTGTTCATAGGTTGTCAATCGTTGAATTTGAAGATAGCAGCCCTATATGCAATACTGTGTAGGGTTAGAAAACAGCCTCTTGTCCTCACATCTACCGTGAATAGAGGATAAAGGTTAGTAATTGTTTATGTATGGACATACCCTCTTGAGTACACTGTGTATTGCATTTTTGGTGCGGGTAGATCAATGGATGTAGGATCTACAACTAAGAAATAGATAGTATAAGGATAGTTTCCTTATCTATTAAAACCCATTCCAAGATGGCCGCCGGGCTTGTTATTCCTTGCAGTGCTTTAGACCAGACGTATTTGCCCTGGTTTAGAGAAGAGAATCATTTTAGAATTACAACTCATTTTGAGCACAACTTGTTTATATAGATGACAAAATTAAGTAAACCGCTATATGACAATGCCCACGAGTGTTTGTGCATACTTTGTTTATACAGATAACAAAATTAGAAAAACCGCTTTAATACAATGTTCACGAGCCTTTCGTGTTACATTTACCTCTCCCAGGTTATGACTTTTTTACCTCTATGCCTTGTGGATTTGGCAGACTAAGTCGGAAAAACTATCTATTATCAGTGCTTTGTAAAACAATGGCAAAACAAATAGCATTATCAATATCTTTGCGGCGTTATCACAACACTCCAATATGGCCGCACCATTTGAGCAGCCCCTCGCATACGTGGCCCGTCTGTTACTCGTGATGCCGGAATGTGAAGGCTCTCAGGTGTTACTCGTGGTGATCAATTACCACGTATATTTAAAGCACGAACATGGCCACTCAGCTGTCCTCGACACTGCCTACTCAGCGTCAGCCGTTACTATCGAGACCGTCGGGAGCCTACTACAGCCGGATTTGGGTAGGATTGTTTTCCAGAGCTACTTTTTATTACAAATTATGATCAGAGGATATTATCTTATCGGGAGGTGGACTAGAGTCTATTCCGGTTATTGGATGCATTTGCCTTTATACTTTAAGGGTTTCGTTTGCTGAATTGATTACGTCACTGGTTCACAGATTATCTGTAAACCTTGCCTATTTTTACATATAAAAAAAAAAAAAAAAAACCCCGGTGGTTAGTCCTATTTGGTGAGGGAAGCGCACTAATTGCCTCGAGTGATTACTTATCAGCCAAGATTTTGGCTCACAGGTTACTTGGAGACCTTGCCGACTTTAGAAATATGTAAATACATGTAAATATATATTCCCGCTCGTTGCGGGACACACAGTGTATGCCATTAGAGTCTACCTATTTGCCTAGACATCGGTGTGCTCTGCTGCCATTTCATTGCATAGGGGGCGTAATATTCAATTTATCAACTTGTCACTCAAAGACTTGTGATTGGAACTAATTATTTATAAACCTGACTGACAGGGCATATTTGCCTTGGTTGCTTTCTTCACCTTATGATGGAAATTTATTACCAAGACTCCAGGGGGAACCCATGGTTATGGGACATGATTGTCTTAAATGTTGATTTGCACTTGGGACGCCTAGGTGGTAGGCTCATGTTGCGGGTAGACTATCTTTATGACAAACCAGCATACAACGGCCTCACAAGTATTCTACCTTTTGTCATAGACTGTGAAAACTGCACCTTCTTGCGAATATCAAGAATATACTTGAATAATTCTGGAAAGATCAACACGATCATCCGTCATTTACACTTCATGGTGACTGCATAAGAATTTCTTTCCCATTTGTAAGTATAAAACATTGGGATTTCTATGTGACACTATAGGCATACATTGTCATTTGAAACGTATGTATTTTGTCTATCATAATTCTTTCTCATTTTTAGATAGTCTATACTCTAATAAGAATTTGGGGATTCCAACTACGGTCATCCTTGCACCACCAGTGCTCCTTTCAGTGCAGTTTAAGACTTAAGGTCTAGTGCAACCTATTATATGGTGGGTATTGGTTATCTTTATCGCCGCGTCCTATTTGCTGCAAAGCATAAGATTGATCAGAGATTGCATATGATCCAAGACCTGGGCACGTTAGCAATTGTGACTCTATATTTGTTTCTTGTGACTGGCACTGACAATAAGATTTGTGACCTTACCTGTTTGTACTCTCTCTCCCTGGTTTGGGAAATGTGAAAATTGGATTCCCTCTCCCACCCCTCTTTCTCTGTTCAGATCACACATCATCTCTTCATACCTGAATTTTGTTAAAATTTGTAGATCTTATCTTTTTAGAAACAACAATACAGCGCTGTATATGTTGTAATGGGACAAAATGTTCTACATGGAATATATTTATTGAATGTTTAGGAATAATATTATGAAAGCAGTTAAAACATGCTGACAATTTTGTAAATAGAAAATTAAAAAAGAAAAAAACAACGGAAATTTACAGAAAATAATCACTTGAGTAGTTTGTAGCACACATAGGTGTGGGTTGTATATATATATTTGTATATTATGTATATTTTGTTTTTTATGTATGCTTATGTATATTTATATGTTTGTGTCCAAACAGCCCTGAAGAAGTCCGCTTCAAGGACGAAACGCGTCGGCTGTATTGTCAAGAACAGACTGTATTTATATTCCACTGTCTTTTAAAAGAAAGAGATTAATTATGAGTGTTGTAAATAAAGAATGATTTTTTCAAAATTACATTTACGTTGGGAATGAATTATATTATTATCTTCCCTATTTTCTTAAAGTGTGGTGCACCTGTGCTTTTGATCTAAGTTTGTAAGGTCCGTTTGGACTGGCATTGTATCAGTGGGTGCGATTCAGTGTGCACACTTAACCCTAGCAAGTATATAGGGATCTACATATAGAAGGGATAGCAGCCTAGGTGCTGGCATATAGAGGGCTCCACTGATTTGGTATGATTCATACCTCATTTGCTAAACAGGTGCTGCGACGATCTTTGGTTAGCGGGCGTTTTCAGGCCCGCAGACAGGTGCTGCGACGATCTTCGGGGTTAGCGAGCACTCGGCGACAGCGGAGCGGCGATTTTTCTCATGCTCACCAGCTGCAACGGCTCGCTAACGGAGGTTAGCGACTATTTTCAGCGCTCTCTTCTCAGCAGTAGAACTAGAGGCCCTGGAACACACAGGAGCCTCACCTGCAGATAGTAATCCTCGCTGGGAGGAAACAGGAGGCTGATGGTGGAGTCTGATGTGCCTGAGACTCCAGCAGGAGGCTAGCTCTCTCCTAGCCCTTGGGTAGTTGCTGTAGCAAAAGAAATAAAAGTCCAATCAAAGTTCCTTTCCTCTTCTTGAAGTCCAGTAGTAACAGCTGCAGGCCAGTCCCAGGAACAGCACACAAGCACAAGAACAGTCCTTCTCCTGCAGATTCTTGTAGCCACACGGACAGAGGTTCTTCTTGTTATCCAGGAGCAATACAAATTGTAGGGGTTTGTGCACAAATATTTATACCCCCAAAGTCTTTGTTCTTAGGGGTCCCAAGTCTCTGAACCCAGCCAGAACCAGTTCTGCCCAGCCCTGGAGCCCTTTGTTGATCAGGCTGCATCCTTCCTTTCAGAAAGAGGGGGTCTGCCTCAGACGCACAGTGGGAGGTGGAGCCAGCATTCACCTTGCCAGGCACAGTCCTATTCAAGTGCAGGAGCTACCCCTCCCCTCACACCAAGGCAGGTCGCTCTATTCAACCCAGGTCTGACTCAGCCTGCCCTGTCCCTCCAAAACCAGACAGCCAATACACATCATAGCAGAGCAAACTGGAAGGCTTAGGCAAGAAAGTACCTATACTCTAAAAGTGGTAGTTTCAAAAACAGAATATAAAAATAAGCTTCACTAAAAGATGTATTTTAATATTCTGAGCTCAGGCATACTAGATTCGTTTTTCTACCATGTTCTGTGGGTCAGTTAGGACTATAGAATGTAATAGCCCAGACCTCGCATTCTGGCCTATGGAGAACAGGTAGCCTTACAGTAGGGAAAAACGAAATGGGGTGTAATTCCCTACTAGGACATGCTACATACATCAGGGCATGTCCTACCTTACACATACAATGCGCCCTATCATAAGGGGGGCTTACAGGATGCCAAGGGAAGGTTTAGGGGCTGGGAAGTGGGTGCACTTCACAGCCAAGATGGCAGTTCTGGACTGCATGCAGACACTGCAGTGGCAGGTCTGAGATACACTTTACAAGCTGCTTCTGTGGGTGGCACAAACCAGTGCTGCAGGCCCACCAGCAGCATTCGGTTTACCAGCCCTGGGCACACACAGGCCACGCTACTAGGGACTAACAGGTAAACCAAATAAGCCAATCATGGATGTACCAATTCATATGTCATCTTTACAAAGGGAGCATTCGCGCTGTGGCACTGAATGGCAGTGGCACAGCGCCCAGAGCATCTATAACCAGCAAAAACAGAGGAGACACAGCGAAAAAATGGAAGGGAGACTCACGCCAATGGTGCCAGGTCTAACACACGTCCCCTCCAGCTGAAATGTGGGGAGAACTACCCATCCCCTGGGAGGTTCTCATCACTAAGGCGGAAAAATCTGGACAGACCATCAGCATTGGCGTGTTCTGTACCAGGGCGGTGTTCCACCGTAAAGTCCATACCCTGTAGGGAAATGGACCACCTTAACAACTTGGGATTCTCACCCCTCATCTGCATTAACCACCTGAGGGGCCTGTGGTCGGTCTGAACCCAGAAGTGAGTCCCAAACAGGTATGGTCTCAGCTTCTATAGCGCCCAGACCACAGCAAATGCCTCTCGCTCGATCGCACTCCACCTCTGTTCCCGTGGAAGTAACCTCCTACTGATGAAGGCTACAGGTTGGTCTAGTCCCTCATTCATCTGTGACAGAACAGCCCCCACCCCATGCTCTGAAGCGTCTGTCTGGACAATAAATTCCTTAGCAAAGTTGGGCGCCTGGAGTACAGGTGCTGTACACATGGCAGTCTTGAGAGCATCAAAAGCTTTCTGACAGGTTTCAGTCCAGTTCACAATCTTGGGCTGCTTCTTGGAAGTCAGCTCAGTCAAGGGGGCAACAATGCTGCCATACCCCTTGACAAACCTCCTGTAATAACTCGTGAGTCCTAAGAAGGCCCACACCTGGGTGTGGGTCCTTGGGGGCTCCCAAGCCAGGATGGTCTCAATCTTGGGCTGTAGAGGGGCCACCTGGCCACTCCCTACCTGGTGTCCTAAGTACACCACCGAACCCTGCCCAATCTGGCACTTACTGGCCTTGATTGTGAGGCCTGCTCTGCGCAGCGCCATCAACACTTCCCAGAGGTGGCGTAAATGGTCCTCCCATGAGGAACTAAATACGGCAATGTCGTCCAGGTAGGCGGCACTGAAATCCTCCAGCCCAGCCAACACCTGGTTGACCAACCTCTGAAAGGTGGCAGGGGCATTCTTCATCCCAAAGGGCATCACACGAACTGGTAGTGCCCATCTGGGGTGGAGAATGTGGACATCTCCTTTGCCCCATCAGTTAAGGCGATCTGCCAGTACCCAGACGTTAGATCAAACGTGCTGAGGTACCGGGCAGCCCCCAACCGATCTATGAGTTCATCAGCTCTGGGGATGGGGTGCGCGTCGGTCCTCGTGACCGAATTGAGACCTCGGTAGTCCACACAGAACCTAAGTTCTGGCGTGTCACCAGGCGCTGCAGCCTTTGGTACCAAGACCACGGGGCTGGACCAAGGGCTGCTAGAGGACTCAATCACCCCCAGGGCAAACATTTTGGAGACCTCCTCCTTAATGCAGGCCCTTACCCTGTCGGTCACCCTGTAAGCCTTGTGCTTGACAGGAGGACTGTCCCCGGTGTCTACCTCATGGACGCACCAGTCAGTGACACCAGGTACCAGGGAAAATAAATCTGGGAATTGCCCCAACAGCTGGTGGCAATCTCTCTGCTGTTCTGGGGTCAGTGTGGTGGAGAGGACCACACCCTCCACTGACCCATCCTTCTCTCCTGCACACAGGAGGTCAGGAAGAGGCTCACTCTCCTCCTCCATCCCTGCATCTGTGGCAAGAAGCATGCCCACTTCAGACCTCGCAAAGTGGGGCTTTAGGCGATTCACATGCAGGACCCGCAGGGGGTTCCTGGGAGATTTAAAGTCCACCAAATAGGTAACTTGACTTTTTCGCTCCACCACCTCAAATGGACCGGTCCACTTATCTTGGAGCGCACAGGGCTCCACTGGGGCCAGTACCCAAACCTTTTGACCAGGTTGAAACTCGACCAGAGTGGCATTCTGGTCGTGCCAACGTTTCATCTCCTCCTGGCTGGCTTCCAGATTTGCCTCAGCAATGTTTCTGAAACGCCGAGTTTGGTTCCTGAAGGCCAGGATGTAGCTAAACACATCCTGGGGAGGTTTCCTGGGAGATTGCTCCCAGCCTTCCTTGACCAAACTCAGAGGCCCTCTTACCGGATGGCCATAGAGCAGTTCAAAGGGGCTGAACCCTAAGGACTTCTGTGGCACTTCACGGTATGCAAACAACAGGCATGGCAAGAGGACGTCCCACTTACGCCTCAGGGGCTCCTCTAGGCCCATGATCATGCCCTTCAAGGTCCGGTTGAATCTCTCAACCAGAGCGTTACCCTGGGGGTGGTAAGGAGTGGTGAACTTGTAAGTCACCCCACACTCCTTCCACAGAGACTTCATATACTGGGAGATGAAGTTGGTCCCCCTGTCGCTCACCACCTCTCTGGGGAACCCCACACGGGAGAAGATCCCCATCAGTGCACGTCCCACCACGGGGGCCGTCACTGTCCTGAGCGGGATGGCTTCAGGGTACCGGGTGGCATGGTCCACCAAGACCAGGATGTACCTGTTGCCCATGGCTGTCTTGGGGTCCAGAGGCCCCACAATGTCAATGCCCACTCGCTCGAATGGGGTGCTAACAACTGGGAAGGGTTGGAGTGGGGCTTTGATCTTCCCCCCACTCTTCCCACTTGCCTGGCAAGTCTCACAGGTCCTACAATACGTATCTGAACTCTTGCGCATCTGGGGCCAATAAAAGTGGGTGACCAGCCTTTCAAAGGTCTTGGTCTGCCCCAGATGTCCTGCCAATGGAATGTCATGAGCCAACCTCAGTAGGAAGGTTCTGAAGCACTCTGGTACCACCAGCACACGGGCTGACCCCGGCTCAGCAACCTTAGGCTCGCTATACAGGAGACTGTTCTCCCAATAAATCAGATGTGAACCGGACATATCACCTGCTGCCTGGGCTGCAGCCTGTTGCCGCATACCCTCAAGAGAGGGGCAAGTTCTCTGCTGTTCACAAAACTCCTCCCTGGTGGGCCCCCCTTCTTGCTGCCACTGGGTCAGCTCAGGCAGGTCCCCCAGGTCGGTACTCTGCTCCCCGGTAGGCTCCAGGGCATCCCCCTCAGGGCCTGCTCCCTCCTAGGCCGTGGGAACCAAGGGGGCCGGTTTCCCACGCCCCCTGCCCCCTCCCTCTAAGGCAGGGACCTGGGCCATATTCTCAGGCTCCAGGTCTTTCTCAACACTCTCTTTGGCTGCCATGGACCGAGTGGTAGCACATGCCCACTCAGCCAGTCCCAACATTTGCAAGTGAGCTCTCCTCTCCACTGTAGCCCACGGTGAGTTCTCTAAATCATTGCCCAACAGACAGTCCACAGGCATGGCGGGCCTCACAGCCACCTGAAGAGTTCCTGAGACCCCCCCCCCCCCCACTCAAAGGGAACCTGAGCCACCTCACATTGGCTCTCTGTGTTGTCTGCCGACACTACTGGGTAGAATGCATGGGGCACAACCTGCTCTTTGGACACCAACCGGGAGCTGACAGCAGTTACACTGGCTCCTGTGTCCCTCAGAGCCTCCACTCTATGGCCATTGATGGTTACCCACTGCCGGTATTTTTTAGTGTTATCAGGCAGTGCAGGCTTAGGAACCATTTCAAAGTATCCTAGTGAGACAAGGGTCAACTCTACGGGGTCCCACCCACCTGGGGCACCCATCTCCTCCTCCCCCAGGGCTACACTAGCAAGCTGGCGGGGCGGTGCACGGGGTGGTGCAGCAGTATCCTTTTGGGGACACTGGGGGTCAAAGTATCTGTGGCCCACCTGGCCACACTTAAAACAAGTAGGGGGCCTCCTTGGAACAGGATTACCTGTTGGAGGCACTGGCTTCTTATCTGGGGGAGGCTGGGATACCACTGCCTGGTTCCCTTGGGAATTATCTTGGGGCCCTCGGTGGAACTCCCTTGGTTTACCCCTGTCCCCCCCACCTCTCTGCTGGGGACCCTGCCCACCTTTGGCGAAGTCTCCCACTGGACCCTTGCGAACCCGGGTGCTCACCCAGCGGTCCGCCTCCTCAGCAAGCTTCCTAGGGTTAGTCAGCTTGCAATCTATCAGATGCTGGCGTAGCTCAGGAAAACAGTTACTAGAAAAATGCTCCCATGCAATCAAGTCATACAGTTGCTCAAAAGTTTCTACTTTGCTGCCTTTTACCCAGCGCTCCATTGCTCTGCCAAAAAAAGACACATATTCAACCCACGTGGTACCCTCTATCTTCTTGCAGGTTCTAAATCTCTGCCTGTACATTTCAGGGGTCAAACCATAGCGGGTAATCAAAGCTTCCTTCATGTGGGCGTAAATCATCCTACTTTCTGGGGGTAGGTCCAACAAGGTATCCCTCCCCTCACTCACAAACCGTCCCCACAACCCCGCTCCCCAATCCTTCTCAGGGACCCGGTGGGACACCATGGCTAATTCATAAGCGGCAAACCATTGCCCAATATCCTCACTTTTATGAAAATCCTTAATAACCTCTTTAGGTATATACACTCTACTCTCAGTATGCACTACTGGTATGCTGCCACCAGAGGGGGAGATCTCAATACTATTGGCCTTAATCTCCAACTCCCTCAAAATTCTCTCATGTTCAAATTTCATCTTCATTATCTCAACTTCTAACTTCTTATTCTCTCGGTCTCTCTGACCATCCAATTTGAGCTTAGCCATCTCCATATTATGCCGCCTATCTCTCTCCCTGTCCTCCATCTCTTCTGGAGACTGACCCCTTGAGGACACGCTAGTGCCCGGGCTGGAAACTGCTTTATCCCCTACCAAATCTACAATTTCTTCCTGCTGCTCTCCTGAATTCTCTCCCTCCTCCACAGGCCCTTCCTCATTCCTAGGGGCATCCCTGGCTTCTAACCAGGCCTTCAGCGCCTTGTAATACTCTTCCCTCTTAGTGAGACCTGTGATAGGGACCGTGAAGCGTTTGCAAAAACATTTGAGCTGCTTGGCATTGTAGGTGTCTAATTTCTCTTCTTCCCAGGAGAGATCCTCCGAGGCATTGGATCTGGGCTTGCCCATTGTGGCAATAACTGGCAATAACGATCAAAAATAGAATCAAAAAATCTCAACAACGTACGTGGTTATGTTATGGTCTGCACTCACTAGTAGTGTACACTATAATTACTGTATGCAATCATAAATGCAAGTCCAGATCCTCACCGCTGACCACCAAGGTTAGAAATGGGGGTCTCTAGTTGGCAATGGCTGGCCACTGTCCAAGTAGGGACCCTTCTTCCTAAGTCAGAGTAAGCAGCCTACACCCTTTGACAACCCCTGCTCAACCCTGTGGTAACGTAGCACGAGCAGCTAGGCTTATCTCAGAGGCAGTGTGTGAAGCATTTATGGCCATACACAGTATTATAATGAGGAACACTACAAATGGACACCACTCAAGTAGTTAGGAAAAATAGGTATTTTTATATAGACTTAATCACAAGACCAATAACAGTAAAAATCTACAATACTATAAAAATATAATTACTTTAGAAATGCTGCAAGGAAAAATAGTTCAGGATGCACAAAATGATGTTTAGTTCAAGGCAGGGGTCTCTGCGACCCTTTTACTCACAAAGTATCTGGTTCCTGGAGCAAAGCAACAAAAATGTCGCTAAGGAGTTGTAGCAAGAAATTTCCTCACGCTAACCAGCGATGCGTTGAATCCTTACCGCAAGGGAGGATGATGCGCTGGATTGCGGGCAGGACAAAGCGACAAACTTCTTCACACTGAGCCGGTGATGCGATAAAATCCTTTCCGCGAAGGGAGGATGATGCACCGAGCCTGTTGCGTGTGCGAGCTTGCTGCGATGACAAAGATGGCGCTCCGCGAGGAAGCGATGATTCGGATGCGATGCGGGGAAAATGGTGAACGCTCTGCGTCCGCGCTGCGATGATCCTGTTGCGATGATTTCCAGATAGCGGGTGTTTTCAGGCCCGCAGACAGGTGCTGCGACGATCTTTGGTTAGCGGGCGTTTTCAGGCCCGCAGGCAGGTGCTGCGACGATCTTCGGGGTTAGCGAGCACTCGGCGACAGCGGAGCGGCGATTTTTCTCACGCTCACCAGCTGCAGCGGCTCGCTAACGGAGGTTAGCGATGATTTTCAGCGCTCTCTTCTCAGCAGTAGAACTAGAGGCCCTGGAACACACAGGAGCCTCACCTGCAGATAGTAATCCTCGCTGGGAGGAAACAGGAGGCTGATGGTGGAGTCTGATGTGCCTGAGACTCCAGCAGGAGGCTAGCTCTCTCCTAGCCCTTGGGTAGTTGCTGTAGCAAAAGAAATAAAAGTCCAATCAAAGTTCCTTTCCTCTTCTTGAAGTCCAGTAGTAACAGCTGCAGGCCAGTCCCAGGAACAGCACACAAGCACAAGGACAGTCCTTCTCCTGCAGATTCTTGTAGCCACACGGACAGAGGTTCTTCTTGTTATCCAGGAGCAATACAAATTGTAGGGGTTTGTGCACAAATATTTATACCCCCAAAGTCTTTGTTCTTAGGGGTCCCAAGTCTCTGAACCCAGCCAGAACCAGTTCTGCCCAGCCCTGGAGCACTTTGTTGATCAGGCTGCATCCTTCCTTTCAGAAAGAGGGGGTCTGCCTCAGACGCACAGTGGGAGGTGGAGCCAGCATTCACCTTGCCAGGCACAGTCCTATTCAAGTGCAGGAGCTGCCCTCCCCTCACACCAAGGCAGGTCGCTCTATTCAACCCAGGTCTGACTCAGCCTGCCCTGTCCCTCCAAAACCAGACAGCCAATACACATCATAGCAGAGCAAACTGGAAGGCTTAGGCAAGAAAGTACCTATACTCTAAAAGTGGTAGTTTTAAACACAGAATATAAAAATAACCTTCACTAAAAGATGTATTTTAATATTCTGAGCTCAGGCATACTAGATTCGTTTTTCTACCATGTTCTGTGGGTCAGTTAGGACTATAGAATGTAATAGCCCAGACCTCGCATTCTGGCCTATGGAGAACAGGTAGCCTTACAGTAGTGAAAAACGAAATGGGGTGTAATTCCCTACTAGGACATGCTACATACATCAGGGCATGTCCTACCTTACACATACAATGCGCCCTATCATAAGGGGGGCTTACAGGATGCCAAGGGAAGGTTTAGGGGCTGGGAAGTGGGTACACTTCACAGCCAAGATGGCAGTTCTGGACTGCATGCAGACACTGCAGTGGCAGGTCTGAGATACACTTTACAAGCTGCTTCTGTGGGTGGCACAAACCAGTGCTGCAGGCCCACCAGCAGCATTCGGTTTACCAGCCCTGGGCACACACAGGCCACGCTACTAGGGACTAACAGGTAAACCAAATAAGCCAATCATGGATGTACCAATTTATATGTCAACTTTACAAAGGGAGCATTCGCGCTGTGGCACTGAATGGCAGTGGCACAGCGCCCAGAGCATCTATAACCAGCAAAAACAGAGGAGACACAGCGAAAAAATGGAAGGGAGACTCACGCCAATGGTGCCAGGTCTAACACCTACACTGCCCAAACACCACTGCACTGCCCTAAACCATGAAACACCAGCCCCAGCACGACCTCCTACACTGCCTGAACACCACTGCACTGCCCTAAACCCTGAAACACCACCCAGCAGCACGTCCCCCTACACTGCCCGAACACAACTGCACTGCCCTAAACCCTGAAACACCACCCCCAGCACGACACCCTACACTGCCCGAATACCACTGCCCTAAATCCTGAAACACCACCTCCTGCAAGACCCCTTACACTGCCCGAATACCACTGCACCACTTCCCTAAACCCTGAAACCCCATCCTCAGCAAGACCCCATACACTGCCCGAACACCACTGCCCTATGCCCTGAAACACCACCCCCAGCAAGATCCCCTCCACTGCCCGAATACCACTGCCCTTAACCCTGAAAACACCACCCCCTGCAAGACCCCGTACACTGCCTGAACACCACAGCACCACTGCCCTACACCCTGAAACACCACCCCCTGCACGACCCCCTACACTGCCCGATCACCACTGCCCTATGCCCTGAAACACCACACCCAGCAAGACCCCCTACACTGCCCGAACATCACTGCACCACTGCCCTAAACCCTGAAACCCCACCCCCAGCAAGACCCCCTACAATGCCCGAACACCACTGCCCTATGCCCTGAAACACCACCCCAGCAAGACCCCCTACACTGCCCACACACCACTGCCCTATGCCCTGAAACACCACCTCCAGCAAGATCCCATACACTGCCCGAATACCACTGCCCTAAACCCTGAAAACACCACCCCCTGCAAGACCCCCTACACTGCCCGAACACCACTGCACCACTGCCCTAAACCCTGAAACACCACCCCCTGCACGACCCCCTACACTGCCCGAATACCACTGCCCTAAACCCTGAAACACCACCACCTGCATGACCCCCTACACTGCCCGAACATCACTGCACTGTCCTAAACCATAAAACACCACCCCCAGCACGACCCCCTACACTGCATGAAAACACCACTGCACTGCTCTAAACCCTAAAACACCACCACCAACTCGACCCCCTACTCTGCCTGAACACCACTGCACTGCCCTAATCCCTAATACACCATCCCAGCTCGACGCCCTACACTGTCCGAACACCTCTGCCCTAAACCCTGAAACACCACCCCCAGCACTACCCCCTACTTTGCCCGAACACCACTGCACTGCCCTAAACCCTGAAACACCACCCCCAGCACGACCCCCTACGTTGCCCGAACACCACTGCCCTAAACCCATAAACATCAGCCCCAGAAACGACCCCCTTCACTGCCGGAACATCACTGCACTGTCCTAAACCCTGAAAGACCAGTGCCAGCATGACCCCCTACACTGCCCGAACACCACTGCACTGCCCTAAACCCTGAAACATCAGCCCCAGCACGACCCCCTACACTGCCCGAACACCACTGCACTGCCCTAAACCCTGAAACACCACCCCCAGCAAAACCCCCTACACTGAACGAACACCACTGCCCTATACCCTGAAAAAACCACCCCCAGCAAAAACCCCTACACTGCCCGAACACCACTGTACTGCTCTAAACCCTAAAACACCACCCCCAGCACGCCTCCTACACTGCCCGAACACCATTGCACTGCCCTAAACCCTAAAACATCACCCCAGCATGACCCCCTACAGTGCCGGAACAACACTGCACTGCCCTAAAACCATAAACCACCAGCCCCAGCACACCCCCTACACTGCCCGAACGCAACTGCACTGCCCTTAACCCTAAAACACCACCCCCAACTCGACCCCCTACTCTGCCTGAAAACCACTGCACTGCCCTAAACCCTAAAACACCACCCCAGCTTGACGCCCTACACTGTCCGACCACCACTGCCCTAAACCCATAAACACCACCCCCAGCACTACACCCTTCTCTGCCCAAAAACCACTGCACTGCCCTAAACCCTGAAACACCACCCCCAGCAAGACCCCCTACTTTGCCTGGACACCACTGCCCTAAAACCTGAAACACCACCCCCGCACGACCCCCTACACTGCCCGAACACCACTGTACTGCCCTAAACCCTAAAACTCCAGCCCCAGCATGACATCCTACACTGCCTGAATACCACTGCACTGCCCTAAACCCTGAAACACCACCCACCAGCACGACCCCCTACACTGCCCGAACACCACTGCACTGCCCTAAACCCTGAAACACCAGCCCAAGCACGACCTCCTTCACTGCCAGAACACCACTACACTAAACCCTGAAACATCACCCCCAGCAAGCCCCCTTACACTGCCCAAACACCACAGCCCTAAACCCTGAAACACCACCCCAACACGAACCTCTTACTCTGCCCAAACACCACTGCACTGCCCTAAACTTTGAAACACCATCCCAGCACGAACCCCTACACTGCCCGAACACCACTGCACTGCCCTAAACCCTGAAACACCACCCCCAGCAAAACCCCTACACTGCCCGTACACCACTGCACTGCCCTAAACCCTGAAACACCACCCCCATCAAGACCCCCTTCACTGCCCGATCACCACTGCACTGCCCTATACCCTGAAAAACCACCCCCCAGCAAGAACCCTACAATGCCTGAATACCACTGCCCTAAACCCTGAAACACCACCTCCTGCAAGACCCCCTACACTGCCCGAACACCACTGCACCACTGCCCTAAACCCTGAAACCCCACCCTCAGCAAGACCCCCTACACTGCCCGAGCACCACTGCCCTATGCCCCGAAACACCACCCCCAGCAAGATCCCCTACACTCCCCGAATACCACTGCCCTAAAACCTGAAAACACCACCCCCTGCAAGACCCCCTACACTGCCCGAACACCACTGCACCACTGCCCTACACCCTGAAACACCACCCCCTGCACGACCCCCTACACTGCCCGAACACCACTTCCCTATGCCCTGAAACACCACCCCAGCAAGATCCCCTACACTGCCCGAATACCACTGCCCTAAACCCTGAAAACACCACCCCCTGCAAGACCCCCTACACTGCCCGAACACCACTGCACCACTGCCCTACACCTTGAAACACCACCCCCTTCACGACCTCATACACTGCCCCAACACCACTGCCCTCAACCCTGAAACACCACCCCCTGCACGACCCCCTATACTGCCCGAATACCACTACCCTAAACTCTGAAACACCACTCCCTGTACGACCCCCTACACCGCCCGAACATCACTGCACTGTCCTAAACCCTAAAACACCATCCCCAGCACGACACCCTACGCTGCCTAAACACCAATGCACTGCCCTAAACCCTTAAACACCATACCCAACTCGACCCCCTACTCTGCCTGAACACCACTGCACTGCCCTAATCCCTAAAACACCACCCCAGATCGACGCCCTACACGGTCTGAACACCACTGCCCTAAACCCTGAAACACCACCCACCGCACGACCCCCTACAACCCCCGAACACCACTGCACTGCCCTAAACCCTGAAACACCACCCCCAGCACGACCCCCTACACTGCCCGAACACCACTGCCCTAAACCCTAAAACACCACCCCCCGCATGACCCCCTACACTGCCCGAACACCACTGCACTGCCTTAAACCCTGAAACACCACCCCCGCACGACCCCCTACACAGCCCGACCACCACTACACTGCCCTAAACCCTGAAACACCACCCCAGCACGTCCCCCTATACTGCCCGAACACCACTGCAGTGCCCAAAACTCTGAAACACCAGCCCCAGCACGACTGCCCGAACACCACTGCACGGTCCTAAACCCTGAATGACCAGCGCCAGCACAACCCCCTACACTGCCCGAACACCACTGCACTGCCCTAAACCCTGAAACACCAGCCCCAGCACGACCCCCTACACTGCCCGAACACCACTGCACTGCCCTAAACCCTGAAACACCAGCCCAGCTCGACGCCCTACACGGTCTGAACACCACTGCCCTAAACCCTGAAACACCACCCACTGCACGACCCCCTACACCCCCCGAACACCACTGCACTGCCCTAAACCCTGAAACACCACCCCCAGCACGACCCCCTACACTGCCCGAACACCACTGCCCTAAACCCTGAAACACCACCCCCGGCATGACCCCCTACACTGCCCGAACACCACTGCACTGCCTTAAACCCTGAAACACCACCCCCCGCACGACCCCCTACACAGCCCGACCACCACTACACTGCCCTAAACCCTGAAACACCACCCCAGCACGTCCCCCTATACTGCCCGAACACCACTGCAGTGCCCAAAACTCTGAAACACCAGCCCCAGCACGACCGCCTTCACTGCCCGAACACCACTGCACTGTCCTAAACCCTGAATGACCAGCGCCAGCACAACCCCCTACACTGCCCGAACACCACTGCACTGCCCTAAACCCTGAAACACCAGCCCCAGCACGACCCCCTACACTGCCCGAACACCACTGCACTGCCCTAAACCCTGAAACACCAGCCCCAGCACGACCCCCTACACTGCCCGAACACCACTGCACTGCCCTAAACCCTGAAACACCAGCCCAGCTCGACGCCCTACACGGTCTGAACACCACTGCCCTAAACCCTGAAACACCACCCACTGCACGACCCCCTACACCCCCGAACACCACTGCACTGCCCTAAACCCTGAAACACCACCCCCAGCACGACCCCCTACACTGCCCGAACACCACTGCCCTAAACCCTGAAACACCACCCCCGGCATGACCCCCTACACTGCCCGAACACCACTGCACTGCCTTAAACCCTGAAACACCACCCCCCGCACGACCCCCTACACAGCCCGACCACCACTACACTGCCCTAAACCTTGAAACACCACCCCAGCACGTCCCCCTATACTGCCCGAACACCACTGCAGTGCCCAAAACTCTGAAACACCAGCCCCAGCACGACCGCCTTCACTGCCCGAACACCACTGCACTGTCCTAAACCCTGAATGACCAGCGCCAGCACAACCCCCTACACTGCCCGAACACCACTGCACTGCCCTAAACCCTGAAACACCAGCCCCAGCACGACCCCCTACACTGCCCGAACACCACTGCACTGCCCTAAACCCTGAAACACCAGCCCCAGCACGACCTCCTACACTGCCTGAACACCACTGCACTGCCCTAAAACCTGAAACACCACCCACCAGCATGTCCCCCTACACTGCCCAAACACCACTACACTGCCCTAAACCCTGAAACACCACCCCGAGCACGACACCCTACACTCTCCGAACACCACTGCACTGCCCTAAACCCTGAAACACGAGCCCCAGCACGACCCCCTACACTGCCTGAACACCACTGCACTGCCCTTAACCCTGAAACACCAGCACCAGCACGACCCCCTACACTGCCAGAAACACCACTGCCCTAAACCCTGAAACATCACCCCCATCAAGACCCCCTACACTGCCCGAACACCACAGCCCTAAACCCTGAAACACCACCACAACATGACCCCTTACTCTGCCCGAACACCACTGCACTGCCCTTAACTCTGACACACCACCCCCAGCACGAACCCCTACACTGCCCGAACACCACTGCACTGCCCTAAACCCTGAAACACCACCCCAGCACGGCCCCCTACACTGCCTGTACACCACTGCACTGCCCTAAACCCTGAAACACCACCCCCAGCAAGACCCCCTACACTGCCCGAACACCACTGCACTGCCCTATACCCTGAAAAAACACCCCCAGCAAGACCCTCTACACTGCCCGAATACCACTGCCCTAAACCCTGAAACCCCACCTCCTGCAAGACCCATACACTACCCGAACACCACTGCACCACTGCCCTTAACCCTGAAACTCCACCCCCAGCAAGACCCCCTACACTGCCTAAACACCACTTCCCTATGCCCTGAAACACCACCCCCAGCAAGATCCCCTCCACTGCCCTAATATCACTGCCCTAAACCCTGAAACACCACCCCCTGCTAGACCGCCTACACTGCCCGAACACCACTGCCCTAAACCCTGAAACATCACCCCCAGCAAGACCCCTACACTGCCCGAATACCACTGCCCCAAACCCTGAAATACCACCTCCTGCAAGACCCCATACAATGCCCGAACACCACTGCACCAATGCCCTAAACCTTGAAACCCCACCCCCAGCAAGACCCCCTACACTGCCCAAACACCACTGCCCTATGCCCTGAAACACCACCCCAGCAAGATCCCCTACCCTGCCCGAATACCACTGCCCTAAACCCTGAAACACCACCCCCTGCTAGACTCCCTACACTGCCCGAACACCACTGCACCACTGCCCTAAACCCTGAAACACCACCCCCTGCACGACCTCCTACACTGCCCGAATACCACTGCCCTAAACCATGAAACACCACCCCCTGCACGACCCCCTACACTGCCCAAACATCACTGCACTGCCCTAAACCCTAAAACACCACCCCCAGCACTAACCCCTACACTGCCCGAACACCACTGAACTGCCCTATACCCTGAAAAACCACCCCCAGCACGACACCCTACACTGCCCGAATACCACTGCCCTAAACCCTGAAACACCACCTCCTGCTAGACCCCATACACTGCCCGAAAACCACTGCACCACTTCCCTAAACCCTCAAAACCCCACCCTCAGCAATACCCCCTACACTGCCCGAACACCACTGCCCTATACCCTGAAACACCACCCCCAGCAAGATCCCCTACACTGCCCGAATACCACTGCCCTTAACCCTGAAAACACCACCCCCTGCAAGACCCCGTACACTGCCCGAACACCACTGCACCACTGCCCTACACCCTCAAAACCCCACCCTCAGCAATACCCCCTACACTGCCCGAACACCACTGCCCTATGACCTGAAACCCCACCCCCAGCAAGACCCCTACAGTGCCCGAACACCACTGCCCTATGCCCTGAAACGCCACCCCAGCAAGACCCCCTACACTGCCCGAATACCACTGCCCTAAACCCTGAAACACCACCCCCAGCACGACCCCCTACTTTGCCTGGACACCACTGCCCTAAAACCTGAAACACCACCCCCGCATGACCCCCTGCACTGCCCGAACACCACTGTACTGCCCTAAACCCTAAAACTCCAGCCCCAGCATGACATCCTACACTGCCTGAATACCACTGCACTGCCCTAAACCTTGAAACACCACCCACCAGCACGACCCCCTACACTGCCCGAACACCACTGCACTGCCCTAAACCCTGAAACACCAGCCCCAGCACGACCTCCTTCACTGCCAGAACACCACTACCCTAAACCCTGAAACATCACCCCCAGCAAGCCCCCTTACACTGCCCAAACACCACAGCCCTAAACCCTGAAACACCACCCCAACACGAACCCCTTACTCTGCCCAAACACCACTGCACTGCCCTAAACTTTGAAACACCACCCCAGCACGAACCCCTACACTGCCCGAACACCACTGCACTGCCCTAAACCCTGAAACACCACCCCCAGCAAAACCCCTACACTGCCCGTACACCACTGCACTGCCCTACACCCTGAAACACCACCCCCATCAAGACCCCCTTCACTGCCCGATCACCACTGCACTGCCCTATACCCTGAAAAACCACCCCCAGCAAGAACCCTACACTGCCCGAATACCACTGCCCTAAACCCTGAAACACCACCTCCTGCAAGACCCCCTACACTGCCCTAACACCACTGCACCACTGCCCTAAACCCTGAAACCCCACCCTCAGCAAGACCCCCTACACTGCCCGAGCACCACTGCCCTATGCCCCGAAACACCACCCCCAGCAAGATCCCCTACACTACCCGAATACCACTGCCCTAAAACCTGAAAACACCACCCCCTGCAAGACCCCCTACACTGCCCGAACACCACTGCACCACTGCCCTACACCCTGAAACACCACCCCCTGCACGACACCCTACACTGCCCGAACACCACTTCCCTATGCCCTGAAACACCACCCCAGCAAGATCCCCTACACTGCCCGAATACCACTGCCCTAAACCCTGAAAACACCACCCCCTGCAAGACCCCCTACACTGCCCGAACACCACTGCACCACTGCCCTACACCCTGAAACACCACCCCCTTCACAACCTCATACACTGCCCCAACATCACTGCCCTCAACCCTGAAACACCACCCCCTGCACGACCCCCTATACTGCCCGAATACCACTACCCTAAACTCTGAAACACCACTCCCTGTACGACCCACTACACCGCCCGAACATCACTGCACTGTCCTAAACCCTAAAACACCATCCCCAGCACGACACCCTACTCTGCCTAAACACCAATGCACTGCCCTAAACCCTTAAACACCACCCCCAACTCGACCCCCTACTCTGCCTGAACACCACTGCACTGCCCTAATCCCTAAAACACCACCCCAGATCGACGCCCTACACGGTCTGAACACCACTGCCCTAAACCCTGAAACACCACCCACCGCACGACCCCCTACACCCCCCGAACACCACTGCACTGCCCTAAACCCTGAAACACCACCCCCAGCATGACCCCCTACACTGCCCGAACACCACTGCACTGCCTTAAACCCTGAAACACCACCCCCCGCACGACCCCCTACACAGCCCGACCACCACTACACTGCCCTAAACCCTGAAACACCACCCCAGCACGTCCCCCTACACAGCCCGACCACCACTACACTGCCCTAAACCCTGAAACACCACCCCAGCACGTCCCCCTATACTGCCCGAACACCACTGCAGTGCCCAAAACTCTGAAACACCAGCCCCAGCACGACCGCCTTCACTGCCCGAACACCACTGCACTGTCCTAAACCCTGAATGACCAGCGCCAGCACAACCCCCTACACTGCCCGAACACCACTGCACTGCATTAAACCCTGAAACACCAGCCCCAGCACGACCCCCTACACTGCCCGAACACCACTGCACTGCCCTAAACCCTGAAACACTAGCCCCAGCACGACCTCCTACTCTGCCTGAACACCACTGCACTGCCCTAAAACCTGAAACACCACCCACGAGCATGTCCCCCTACACTGCCCGAACACCACTGCACTGCCCTAAACCCTGAAACACCACCCCGAGCACGACACCCTACACTCTCCGAACACCACTGCACTGCCCTAAACCCTGAAACACCAGCACCAGCACGACCCCCTACACTGCCAGAAACACCACTGCCCTAAACCCTGAAACATCACCCCCATCAAGACCCCCTACACTGCCCGAACACCACAGCCCTAAACCCTGAAACACCACCCCAACATAACCCCTTACTCTGCCCGAACACCACTGCACTGCCCTTAACCCTGACACACCACCCCCAGCACGAACCCCTACACTGCCCAAACACCACTGCACTGCCCTAAACCCTGAAACACCACCCCAGCACGGCCCCCTACACTGCCTGTACACCACTGCACTGCCCTAAACCCTGAAACACCACCCCCAGCAAGACCCCCTACACTGCCCGAACACCACTGCACTGCCCTATACCCTGAAAAAACACCCCCAGCAAGACCCTCTACACTGCCCGAATACCACTGCCCTAAACCCTGAAACCCCACCTCCTGCAAGACCCATTCACTGCCCGAACACCACTGCACCACTGCCCTTAACCCTGAAACCCCACCCCCAGCAAGACCCCCTACACTGCCTAAACACCACTTCCCTATGCCCTGAAAGACCACCCCCAGCAAGATCCCCTCCACTGCCCGAATACCACTGCCCTAAACCCTGAAACACCACCCCCTGCTAGACCGCCTACACTGCCCGAACACCACTGCCCTAAACCCTGAAACATCACCCCCAGCAAGACCCCCTACACTGCCCGAACACCACTGCACCACTGCCCTAAACCTTGAAACCCCACCCCCAGCAAGACCCCCTACACTGCCCAAACACCACTGCCCTATGCCCTGAAACACCACCCCAGCAAGGTCCCTTACCCTGCCCGAATACCACTGCCCTAAACCCTGAAACACCACCCCCTGCTAGACTCCCTACACTGCCCGAACACCACTGCACCACTGCCTTAAACCTTGAAACCCCACCGCCAGCAAGACCCCCTACACTGCCCAAACACCACTGCCCTATGCCCTGAAACACCACCCGAGCAAGGTCCCCTACCCTGCCCGAATACCACTGCCCTAAACCCTGAAACACCACCCCCTTCACGACCTCCTACACTGCCCGAACACCACTGCCCTCAACCCTGAAACACCACCCCCTGCACGACCCCCTATACTGCCCGAATACCACTACCCTAAACTCTGAAACACCACTCCCTGTACGACCCCCTACACCGCCCGAACATCACTGCACTGTCCTAAACCCTAAAACACCATCCCCAGCACGACACCCTACTCTGCCTAAACACCAATGCACTGCCCTAAACCCTTAAACACCACCCCCAACTCGACCCCCTACTCTGCCTGAACACCACTGCACTGCCCTAATCCCTAAAACACCACCCCAGATCGACGCCCTACACGGTCTGAACACCACTGCCCTAAACCCTGAAACACCACCCACCGCACGACCCCCTACACCCCCGAACACCACTGCACTGCCCTAAACCCTGAAACACCACCCCCAGCATGACCCCCTACACTGCCCGAACACCACTGCACTGCCTTAAACCCTGAAACACCACCCCCCGCACGACCCCCTACACAGCCCGACCACCACTACACTGCCCTAAACCCTGAAACACCACCCCAGCACGTCCCCCTATACTGCCCGAACACCACTGCAGTGCCCAAAACTCTGAAACACCAGCCCCAGCACGACCGCCTTCACTGCCCGAAAACCACTGCACGGTCCTAAACCCTGAATGACCAGCGCCAGCACAACCCCCTACACTGCCCGAACACCACTGCACTGCCCTAAACCCTGAAACACCAGCCCCAGCACGACCCCCTACACTGCCCGAACACCACTGCACTGCCCTAAACCCTGAAACACCAGCCCAGCTCGACGCCCTACACGGTCTGAACACCACTGCCCTAAACCCTGAAACACCACCCACTGCACGACCCCCTACACCCCCCGAACACCACTGCACTGCCCGTAACCCTGAAACACCACCCCCAGCACGACCCCCTACACTGCCCGAACACCACTGCCCTAAACCCTGAAACACCACCCCCCGCATGACCCCCTACACTGCCCAAACACCACTGCACTGCCTTAAACCCTGAAACACCACCCCCCGCACGACCCCCTACACAGCCCGACCACCACTACACTGCCCTAAACCCTGAAACACCACCCCAGCACGTCCCCCTATACTGCCCGAACACCACTGCAGTGCCCAAAACTCTGAAACACCAGCCCCAGCACGACCGCCTTCACTGCCCGAACACCACTGCACTGTCCTAAACCCTGAATGACCAGCGCCAGCACAACCCCCTACACTGCCCGAACACCACTGCACTGCCCTAAACCCTAAAACACCAGCCCCAGCACGACCCCCTACACTGCCCGAACACCACTGCACTGCCCTAAACCCTGAAACACCAGCCCCAGCACGACCTCCTACACTGCCTGAACACCACTGCACTGCCCTAATACCTGAAACACCACCCACCAGCATGTCCCCCTACACTGCCCGAACACCACTGCACTGCCCTAAACCCTGAAACACCACCCCGAGCACGACACCCTACACTCTCCGAACACCACTGCACTGCCCTAAACCCTGAAACACCAGCACCAGCACGACCCCCTACACTGCCAGAAACACCACTGCCCTAAACCCTGAAACATCACCCCCATCAAGACCCCCTACACTGCCCGAACACCACAGCCCTAAACCCTGAAACACCACCCCAACATAACCCCTTACTCTGCCCGAACACCACTGCACTGCCCTTAACCCTGACACACCACCCCCAGCACGAACCCCTACACTGCCCGAACACCACTGCACTGCCCTAAACCCTGAAACACCACCCCAGCACGGCCCCCTACACTGCCTGTACACCACTGCACTGCCCTAAACCCTGAAACACCACCCCCAGCAAGACCCCCTACACTGCCCGAACACCACTGCACTGCCCTATACCCTGAAAAAACACCCCCAGCAAGACCCTCTACACTGCCCGAATACCACTGCCCTAAACCCTGAAACCCCACCTCCTGCAAGACCCATTCACTGCCCGAACACCACTGCACCACTGCCCTTAACCCTGAAACCCCACCCCCAGCAAGACCCCCTACACTGCCTAAACACCAGTTCCCTATGCCCTGAAACACCACCCCCAGCAAGATCCCCTCCACTGCCCGAATACCACTGCCCTAAACCCTGAAACACCACCCCCTGCTAGACCGCCTACACTGCCCGAACACCACTGCCCTAAACCCTGAAACATCACCCCCAGCAAGACCCCCTACACTGCCCGAATACCACTGCCCCAAACCCTGAAATACCACCTCCTGCAAGACCCCATACACTGCCCGAACACCACTGCACCACTGCCCTAAACCTTGAAACCCCACCCCCAGCAAGACCCCCTACACTGCCCAAACACCACTGCCCTATGCCCTGAAACACCACCCCAGCAAGGTCCCCTACCCTGCCCGAATACCACTGCCCTAAACCCTGAAACACCACCCCCTGCTAGACTCCCTACACTGCCCGAACACCACTGCACCACTGCCCTAAACCTTGAAACCCCACGCCCAGCAAGACCCCCTACACTGCCCAAACACCACTGCCCTATGCCCTGAAACACCACCTGAGCAAGGTCCCCTACCCTGCCCGAATACCACTGCCCTAAACCCTGAAACACCACCCCCTGCTAGACTCCCTACACTGCCCGAACACCACTGCACCACTGCCCTAAACCCTGAAACATCACCCCCTGCACGACCTCCTACACTGCCCGAATACCACTGCCCTAACCCTGAAACACCACCCCCTGCACGACCCCCTACACTGCCCAAACATCACTGCACTGCCCTAAACCCTAAAACACCACCCCCAGCACTAACCCCTACACTGCCCGAACACTACTGAACTGCCCTATACCCTGAAAAACCACCCCCAGCACAACACCCTACACTGCCCGAATACCACTGCCCTAAACCCTGAAACACCACCTCCTGCTAGACCCCATACACTGCCCGAACACCACTGCACCACTTCCCTAAACCCTCAAAACCCCACCCTCAGCAATACCCCCTACACTGCCCGAACACCACTGCCCTATGCCCTGAAACACCACCCCCAGCAAGATCCCCTACACTGCCCGAATACCACTGCCCTTAACCCTGAAAACACCACCCCCTGCAAGACCCCGTACACTGCCTGAACACCACTGCACCACTGCCCTACACCCTCAAAACCCCACCCTCAGCAATACCCCCTACACTGCCCGAACACCACTGCCCTATGACCTGAAACCCCACCCCCAGCAAGACCCCTACAGTGCCCGAACACCACTGCCCTATGCCCTGAAACGCCACCCCAGCAAGACCCCCTACACTGCCCGAATACCACTGCCCTAAACCCTGAAACACCACCTCCTGCAAGACCCCCTACACTGCCCGAACACCACTGCACTACTGCCCTAAACCCTGAAACCCCACCCCCAGCAAGACCCCCTACACTGCCCACACACCACTGCCCTATGCCCTGAAACACCACCCCCAGCAAGATCCCATACACTGACTGAATACCACTGCCCTAAACCCTGAAAACACCACCCCCTGCAAGACCCCCTACACTGCCCGAACACCACTGCACCACTGCCCTAAACCCTGAAACACCACCCCCTGCACGACCTCCTACACTGCCCGAATACCACTGCCCTAAACCCTGAAACACCACCCCCTGCACGACCCCCTACACTGCCCAAACATCACTGCACTGCCCTAAACCCTAAAACGCCACCCCCAGCACTAACCCCTACACTGCCCGAACACCACTGAACTGCCCTAAACCCTGAAAAACCACCCCCAGCACGACACCCTACACTGCCCGAATACCACTGCCCTAAACCCTGAAACACCACCTCCTGCTAGACCCCATACACTGCCCGAATACCACTGCACCACTGCCCTACACCCTCAAAACCCCACCCTCAGCAATACCCCCTACACTGCCCGAACACCACTGCCCTATGACCTGAAACCCCACCCCCAGCAAGACCCCTACAGTGCCCGAACACCACTGCCCTATGCCCTGAAACGCCACCCCAGCAAGACCCCCTACACTGCCCGAATACCACTGCCCTAAACCCTGAAATACCACCTCCTGCAAGACCCCCTACACTGCCCAAACACCACTGCACTACTGCCCTAAACCCTGAAACCCCACCCCCAGCAAGACCCCCTACACTGCCCACACACCACTGCCCTATGCCCTGAAACACCACCTCCAGCAAGATCCCATACACTGACCGAATACCACTGCCCTAAACCCTGAAAACACCACCCCCTGCAAGACCCCCTACACTGCCCGAACACCACTGCACCACTGCACTAAACCCTGAAACACTACCCCCTGCACGACCCCCTACACTGCCCGAATACCACTGCCCTAAACCCTGAAACACCACCACCTGCATGACCCCTACACTGCCCGAACATCACTGCACTGTCCTAAACCATAAAACGCCACCCCAGCACGACCCCCTACACTGCATGAAAACACCACTGCACTGCTCTAAACCCTAAAACACCACCACCAACTCGACCCCCTACTCTGCCTGAACACTACTGCACTGCCCTAATCCCTAATACACCAGCCCAGCTCGATGCCCTACACTGTCCGAACACCTCTGCCCTAAACCCTGAAACACCACCCCCAGCACTACCCCTTACTTTGCCCGAACACCACTGCACTGCCCTAAACCCTGAAACACCACCCCCAGCACGACCCCCTTCACTGCCTGAACACCACTGCACTGTCCTAAACCCTGAAAGACCAGTGTCAGCATGACCCCCTGCACTGCCCGACCACCACTGCACTGCCCTAAACCCTGAAACATCAGCCCCAGCATGACCCCCAACACTGCCCAAACACTGCACTGCCCTAAACCCTGAAACACCAGACCCAGCACGACCCCTACACTGCCAGAACACCGCTGCACTGCCCTAAACCCTAAAGCTCCAGCCCCAGCACGACCTCCTACACTGCCAGAACACCGCTGCACTGCCCTAAACCCTGAAACACCACCCCCTGCACGACATCCTACACTCTCTGAACACCACTGCACTGCCCTAAACCCTGAAACTCCACCCCCAGCAAAACCCCCTACACTGAACGAACACCACTGCCCTATACCCTGAACCCCCCCCCCAGAAAGACCCCTACACTGCCCGAACACCACTGCACTGCTCTAAACCCTAAAACACCACCCCCCAGCACGACTCCTACACTGCCCGAACACCATTGCACTGTCCTAAACCCTAAAACACCACCCCAGCACGACCCCCTACAGTGCCGGAACACCACTGCACGGCCCTAAAACCATAAACCACCAGCCCCAGCACACCCCCTACACTGCCCGAACGTCACTGCACTGCCCTAAACCCTAAAACTTCATCCCAGCTTGACGCCCTACACTATCCGAACACCACTGCCCTAAACCTATAAACACCACCCCCAGCACTACTCCCTTCTCTGCCCAAAAACCACTGCACTGCCCTAAACCCTGAAACACCACCCCCAGCACGACCCCCTACTTTGCCTGAACACCACTGCCCTAAAACCTGAAACACCACCCCCGCACGACCCCCTACACTGCCCGAACACCACTGTACTGCCCTAAACCCTAAAACACCAGCCCCAGCACGACATCCTACACTGCCTGAATACCACTGCACTGCCCTAAACCCTGAAACACCAGCCCCAGAAGGACATCCTTCACTGCCAGAACACCACTACCCTAAACCCTGAAACATCACCCCCAGCAAGCCCCCTTACACTGCCCAAACACCACAGCCCTAAACCCTGAAACACCACCCCAACACGACCCCCTTACTCTGCCCAAACACCACTGCACTGCCCTAATCATTGAAACACCACCCCAGCACTAACCCCTACACTTCCCGAACACCACTGCACTGCCCTAAACCCTGAAACACCACCCCCAGCACGACCCCTACACTGCCCGTACACCACTGCACGGCCCTAAACCCTGAAACACCACCCTCAGCAAGACCCCCTTCACTGCCCGATCACCACTGCACTGCCCTATACCCTGAAAAACCACCCCCAGCAAGACCCCCTACACTGCCCGAATACCAGTGCCCTAAACCCTGAAACACCACCTCCGGCAAGACCCCCTACACTGCCCGAACACCACTGCACCACTGCCCTAAACCCTGAAACCCCACCCTCAGCAAGACCCCCTACACTGCCCGAACACCACTGCCCTATGCCCTGAAACACCACCCCCAGCAAGATCCCCTACACTACCTGAAAACCACTGCCCTAAAACCTGAAAACACCACCCCCTGAAAGACCCCGTACACTGCCCGAATACCACTGCACCACTGCCCTACACCCTCAAAACCCCACCCTCAGCAATACCCCCTACACTGCCCGAACACCACTGCCCTATGACCTGAAACCCCACCCCCAGCAAGACCCCTACAGTGCCCGAACACCACTGCCCTATGCCCTGAAACGCCACCCCAGCAAGACCCCCTACACTGCCCGAATACCACTGCCCTAAACCCTGAAATACCACCTCCTGCAAGACCCCCTACACTGCCCGAACACCACTGCACTACTGCCCTAAACCCTGAAACCCCACCCCCAGCAAGACCCCCTACACTGCCCACACACCACTGCCCTATGCCCTGAAACACCACCTCCAGCAAGATCCCATACACTGACCGAATACCACTGCCCTAAACCCTGAAAACACCACCCCCTGCAAGACCCCCTACACTGCCCGAACACCACTGCACCACTGCACTAAACCCTGAAACACTACCCCCTGCACGACCCCCTACACTGCCCGAATACCACTGCCCTAAACCCTGAAAACACCACCCCCTGCAAGACCCCCTACACTGCCCGAACACCACTGCACCACTGCACTAAACCCTGAAACACTACCCCCTGCATGACCCCCTACACTGCCCGAACATCACTGCACTGTCCTAAACCATAAAACGCCACCCCAGCACGACCCCCTACACTGCATGAAAACACCACTGCACTGCTCTAAACCCTAAAACACCACCACCAACTCGACCCCCTACTCTGCCTGAACACTACTGCACTGCCCTAATCCCTAATACACCAGCCCAGCTCGATGCCCTACACTGTCCGAACACCTCTGCCCTAAACCCTGAAACACCACCCCCAGCACTACCCCTTACTTTGCCCGAACACCACTGCACTGCCCTAAACCCTGAAACACCACCCCCAGCACGACCCCCTTCACTGCCTGAACACCACTGCACTGTCCTAAACCCTGAAAGACCAGTGTCAGCATGACCCCCTGCACTGCCCGACCACCACTGCACTGCCCTAAACCCTGAAACATCAGCCCCAGCATGACCCCCAACACTGCCCAAACACTGCACTGCCCTAAACCCTGAAACACCAGACCCAGCACGACCCCTACACTGCCAGAACACCGCTGCACTGCCCTAAACCCTAAAGCTCCAGCCCCAGCACGACCTCCTACACTGCCAGAACACCGCTGCACTGCCCTAAACCCTGAAACACCACCCCCTGCATGACATCCTACACTCTCTGAACACCACTGCACTGCCCTAAACCCTGAAACTCCACCCCCAGCAAAACCCCCTACACTGAACGAACACCACTGCCCTATACCCTGAACCCCCCCCCCCCCCAGAAAGACCCCTACACTGCCCGAACACCACTGCACTGCTCTAAACCCTAAAACACCACCCCCCAGCACGACTCCTACACTGCCCGAACACCATTGCACTGTCCTAAACCCTAAAACACCACCCCAGCACGACCCCCTACAGTGCTGGAACACCACTGCACGGCCCTAAAACCATAAACCACCAGCCCCAGCACACCCCCTACACTGCCCGAACGTCACTGCACTGCCCTAAACCCTAAAACTTCATCCCAGCTTGACGCCCTACACTATCCGAACACCACTGCCCTAAACCTATAAACACCACCCCCAGCACTACTCCCTTCTCTGCCCAAAAACCACTGCACTGCCCTAAACCCTGAAACACCACCCCCAGCACGACCCCCTACTTTGCCTGAACACCACTGCCCTAAAACCTGAAACACCACCCCCGCACGACCCCCTACACTGCCCGAACAACACTGTACTGCCCTAAACCCTAAAACACCAGCCCCAGCACGACATCCTACACTGCCTGAATACCACTGCACTGCCCTAAACCCTGAAACACCAGCCCCAGAAGGACATCCTTCACTGCCAGAACACCACTACCCTAAACCCTGAAACATCACCCCCAGCAAGCCCCCTTACACTGCCCAAACACCACAGCCCTAAACCCTGAAACACCACCCCAACACGACCCCCTTACTCTGCCCAAACACCACTGCACTGCCCTAATCATTGAAACACCACCCCAGCACTAACCCCTACACTTCCCGAACACCACTGCACTGCCCTAAACCCTGAAACACCACCCCCAGCACGACCCCTACACTGCCCGTACACCACTGCACGTCCCTAAACCCTGAAACACCACGCTCAGCAAGACCCCCTTCACTGCCCGATCACCACTGCACTGCCCTATACCCTGAAAAACCACCCCCAGCAAGACCCCCTACACTGCCCGAATACCAGTGCCCTAAACCCTGAAACACCACCTCCGGCAAGACCCCCTACACTGCCCGAACACCACTGCACCACTGCCCTAAACCCTGAAACCCCACCCTCAGCAAGACCCCCTACACTGCCCGAACACCACTGCCCTATGCCCTGAAACACCACCCCCAGCAAGATCCCCTACACTACCTGAAAACCACTGCCCTAAAACCTGAAAACACCACCCCCTGAAAGACCCCCTACACTGCCCGAACACCACTGCACCACACCCTGAAACACCACAACCTGGAAGACCCCCTACACTGCCCGAACACCACTGCATCACTGCCCTACACCCTGAAACACCACCCCCTTCATGACCTCATACACTGCCCGAACACCACTGCCCTAAACCCTGAAACACCACCCCCTGCATGACCCCCTATACTGCCCGAATACCACTACCCTAAACCCTGAAACACCACTCCCTGCACGACCCCCTACACTGCCCGAACATCACTGCACTGTCCTAAACCCTAAACCACCACCCTAGCACGACACCCTACACTGCCTGAACACCACTGCACCACCCTAAACCCTTAAACACCACCCCCAACTCGACCCCCTACTCTGCCTGAACACCACTGCACTGCCCTAATCCCTAAAACACCACCCCAGCTCGATGCCCTACACTGTCTGAACACCACTGCCCTAAACCCTGAAACACCACCCACCGCACGACACCCTACACCCCCCCGAACACCACTGCACTGCCCTAAACCCTGAAAAACCACCCCCAGCACAACCTTCTACACTGCTCGAACACCTCTGCTCTGCCCTAAACCCTGAAACACCACCCACCGCACGATCCCCTACACCGCCCGAACACCACTGCACTGCCCTTAACCCTGAAACACCACCCCCAGCACGACCCCCTACACTGCCTGAGCACCACTGCCCTAAACCCTGAAACACCACCCCCGCACGACCCCCTACACTGCCCGACCACCACTACACTGCCCTAAACCCTGAAACACCACCCCAGCACGTCCCCCTATACTGCCCGAACACCACTGCAGTGCCCAAAACCCTGACACACCAGCCCCAGCACAACCGCCTTCACTGCCCGAACACCACTGCACTGTCCTAAACCCTGAATGACCAGCGCCAGCACGACCCCCTACACTGCCCGAACACCACTGCACTGCCCAAAACCCTGAAACACCAGCCCCAGCACGACCCCGACACTGCCCGAACACCACTGCACTGCCCTAAACCCTGAAACACCAGCCCCAGCACAACCTCCTACACTGCCTGAACACCACTGCACTGCCCTAAACCCTGAAACACCACCCACCAGCACGTCCCCCTACACTGCCCGAACACCACTGCACTGCCCTAAACCCTGAAACACCACCCCCAGCACGACACCCTACACTCTCCGAACACCACTGCACTGCCCTAAACCCTGAAACACCAGCCCCAGCACGACCGCCTACACTGCCTGAACACCACTGCACTGCCCTAAACCCTGAAACACCAGCCCCAGCACGACCCCATACACTGCCCGAACACCACTGCCCTAAACCCTGAAACATCACCCTCAGTTAGACCCCCTACACTGCCCGAAAACCACAGCCCTAAACCCTGAAACACCACCCCAACATGACCCCTTACTCTGCCCGAAAACCACTGCACTGCCCTTAACCCTGACACCCCACCCCCAGCACGAACCCCTACACTGCCCGAACACCACTGCACTGCCCTAAACCCTGAAACACCATCCCAGCACGGCCCCCTACACTGCCTGTACACCACTGCACTTCCCTAAACCCTGAAACACCACCCCCAGCAAGACCCCCTAAACTGCCCGAACACCACTGCACTGCCCTATACCCTGAAAAAACACCCCCAGCAAAACCCCCTACACTGCCCGAATACCACTGCCCTAAACCCTGAAACCCCACCTCCTGCAAGACCCATACACTGCCCGAACACCACTGCACCACTGCCCTTAACCCTGAAACCCCTCCCCCAGCAAGACCCCCTACACTGCCCAAACACCACTGCCCTATGCCCTGAAACACCACCCCAGCAAGATCCCCTACACTGCCCGAATACCACTGCCCTAAACCCTGAAACACCACCCCCTGCTAGACCCCCTACACTGCCCGAACACCACTGCCCTAAACCCTGAAACATCACCCCCAGCAAGACCCCTACACTGCCCGAATACCACTGCCCTAAACCCTGAAATACCACCTCCTGCAAGACCCCATACACTGCCCGAACACCACTGCACCACTGCCCTAAACCTTGAAACCCCACCCCTAGCAAGACCCCTACACTGCCCAAACACCACTGCCCTATGCCCTGAAACACCACCCCCAGCAAGATCCCCTACCCTGCCCGAATACCACTGCCCTAAACCCTGAAACACCACCCCCTGCTAGACCCCCTACACTGCCCGAACACCACTGCATCACTGCCCTAAACCCTGAAACACCACCCCCTGCACGACCCCCTACACTGCCAGAATACCACTGCCCTAAACCCTGAAACACCACCCCCTCCAAGACCCCCTACACTGCCCAAACATCACTGCACTGCCCTAAACCCTAAAACACCACCCCCAGCACTAACCCCTACACTGCCCGAACACCACTGCACTGCCCTAAACCCTGAAACACCACCCCCAGCATGACCCCTACACCGCCCGTACACCACTGCACTGCCCTAAACCCTGAAACACCACCCCCAGCACAACCCCCTACACTGCCCGAACACCACTGCACTGCCTTAAACCCTGAAACACCACCCCCAGCACGACACCCTACACTCTCCGAACACCACTGCACTGCCCTAAACCCTGAAACACCAGCCCCAGCACGACCGCCTACACTGCCTGAACACCACTGCACTGCCCTAAACCCTGAAACACCAGCCCCAGCACGACCCCCTACACTGCCCGAACACCACTGCCCTAAACCCTGAAACGTCACCCTCAGCAAGACCCCCTACACTGCCCGAACACCACAGCCCTAAACCCTGAAACACCACCCCAACATGACCCCTTACTCTGCCCGAACACCACTGCACTGCCCTTAACCCTGACACCCCACCCCCAGCACGAACCCCTACACTGCCCGAACACCACTGCACTTCCCTAAACCCTGAAACACCACCCCCAGCAAGACCCCCTACACTGCCCGAACACCACTGCACTGCCCTATACCCTGAAAAAACACCCCCAGCAAGACCCCCTACACTGCCCGAATACCACTGCCCTAAACCCTGAAACCCCACCTCCTGCAAGACCCATACACTGCCCGAACACCACTGCACCACTGCCCTTAACCCTGAAATCCCTCCCCCAGCAAGACCCCCTACACTGCCCAAACACCACTGCCCTATGCCCTGAAACACCACCCCAGCAAGATCCCCTACACTGCCCGAATACCACTGCCCTAAACCCTGAAACACCACCCCCTGCTAGACCCCCTACACTGCCCGAACACCACTGCCCTAAACCCTGAAACATTACCCCCAGCAAGACCCCTACACTGCCCGAATACCACTGCCCTAAACCCTGAAATACCACCTCCTGCAAGACCCCATACACTGCCCGAACACCACTGTACCACTGCCCTAAACCTTGAAACCCCACCCCTAGCAAGACCCCTACACTGCCCAAACACCACTGCCCTATGCCCTGAAACACCACCCCCAGCAAGATCCCCTACCCTGCCCGAATACCACTTTCCTAAACCCTGAAACACCATCCCCTGCTAGACCCGCTACACTGCCCGAACACCACTGCACCACTGCCCTAAACCCTGAGACACCAGCCCCTGCACGACCCCCTACACTGCCCGAATACCACTGCCCTAAACCCTGAAACACCACCCCCTCCACGACCCCCTACACTGCCCAAACATCACTGCACTGCCCTAAACCCTAAAACACCACCCCCAGCACTAACCCCTACACTGCCCGAACACCACTGCACTGCCCTAAACCCTGAAACACCACCCCCAGCACGACCCCTACGCTGCCCGTACACCACTGCACAGCCCTAAACCCTGAAACACCACCCCCAGCAAGACCCCCTTCACTGCCCGAACACCACTGCACTGCCCTATACCCTGAAAAACCACCCCCCAGCAAGACCCCCTACACTGCCCGAATACCACTGCCCTAAACCCTGAAACACCACCTCCTGCAAGACCCCCTACACTGCCCGAGCACCACTGCACTACTTCCCTAAACCCTGAAACCCCACTGTTAGAATCCGGGGTCTCTGGTTGGCGCAGGTATGCACTTGCGACAAGCAGGGACCCTTTCCTCTAAGTCAGGGCGTAGGATTACCTCTTTAAAAATAACCCCTGCTCACCCTCTAGGTAACATGGCGCGAGCAGTCAGGCTAGATTTCCAGAGGGCATTAGGTTAAGCGTTCAAGATATCTCACACAATAATCACCACCCCACCACAAAAAGACACAAGGCTGTATTTATATCAAAATAAAGTTCTTTATATAAAAGATTTCTTCAAGCAGGATGTCAAAATACAGTTCTTTCACTTAAATAAGGTTCCAGTTACTTTACATGCTTTTAGGCAGTCCACAGTTCTTAAAATGGCACTTTTCTATTCAAAACAAGCTTCTTTGGGGTTCTGTGCGCTTCGTAGCGCCTTCGGTACGCTTCGTACTAAGTTTTGGACGTCTCTTGCCGTTTCTCACGCTTCTCGCGTGAGCACGCGTACTCGGGACGTGAACCGTACAGACCGTACCTTCGTAGGTACGTGTCGTACACGTTCGGTACGCCTCTTCCCAAACCTCACGCTTGTCGCGTGAGCAACACGCTATACTTTCAATGGGGCACGATTCGCACCTTTCCGGATCGCTTCGTACAGTCGCTCCAAAGGTTGCTAAAGCGCACGCTTTACGCATGAGCAGCGTAGTGGGTCTCAAGCGTCAGTACGGCCCGAACCAAGCAACGGACGGGTCGTACCAACGCGCGCTGCACACAGTACCTTGAAATTCTTGTTGGGCAAAGGTCCTGGTGACTCCAGAAGTAGGCATAGAGACAGTACTCCTCCATGCAGCTTTTCCAGGTCCTTCTCCTTCAGGCAGAGTTTCTTCTTGGCGCAAACAGGATCTGATTTCTTAGGAGCAGGGCTCCTTCTTTTATAGCAAGTTTCTTTTGTTCTTTGTCGCCAGGGGACCTGGGCTTGGCTCAGTCCAGTTTTGGAGCACTTTGTTGTAGTGATTCTGCTCTTTCCTTTCAGCAGCAGGGCAGAGACATCAGCCGCTCCACAGGGGGCGGAGCCGGCATTGTGGTGGCAGAGCACAGGTCTATTCAGAGTCAAAGGTGTACTCCTCCCACCCATCCTGGTGTAATCTCTCTACCCACCACCTGGCAGCCAGCCTGTCTCATGGAATTCCCCAGCCCTGCTCCTTACTGTTACTAGGCAGAACACACACACACACAGCAGAGGCGGACTGAAATGGCCAGGTCAGTAAATACTAGGGGTGGGCGGAATTTGCGAAATTTACTTTCGCAAATTATCGCAAAAATGTTTAAAATTATCGCAAACAAGCGGAAATATCGCGAAGATGCGGAAGTTTTTTCCGGCATGTTTGCGAGATTTTCTGCATGGTTGCGGGTCGCCAACTTAGCCATGTGGTTGCTTGCGGGCACGGCCATCTTGTTTTGAGTTGTCTCGCGGTGCATGATCGCGAGAAGAAAGACGTGATCTCGCGACGCATGACGTCACTGCGGGCGCGAACTGTCGCGAGACAGCGCAAATGGCTAAAAACACTACAACATCTCATGGAGAACGTGACCGGATCAAGAAAACTTGTCGGCGAACGCAGGGATTCAGGTAAGGCGATCGCGCGCGCGCGAGAATGTATTAATTTACAGCGCGAGCAAGAAACAAATTATCGCCAAGCTGCGGAAACCGGAAATTTTGACATTTTCGCGCTCTCTGCGGAACGCGAAAATGTCAAATTATCGCAATTTCCGCGAACGGAACGAAATTTTCGCCCAGGCCTAGTAAATACTAACTTTCTGAAAGTAGTATTTACAAACACAGGATACTAAAATAAACTTTACTAAAATAAGTATTTTATTATTCTGAGTTCAGGCATACTAAACTTGACTTTCTACCATGCTCTCTGAGTCCACTGGGATTACAGCGTGTAGTAATCCCAGCAGCCCATTCTGGCCTATGGAGAGCAGGTAGCCTTCAATAGTGAAAAACGAAAATGGCTGTAATTCACTATTAAGACATGCCACACACATCAGGGCATGTCCTACCTTATGCCTACAATGCACCCTGCCCTTGGGCCTACCAGAGGGGTGACTAATATGTAGTTAAGGGAAGGTTTAGTGACTGGCAAGTGGGTGCACTTGCGCAGTCAGTGCGACAGTACCAGACTGCACGCAGGCTCTGCAGTGGCAGAACTTAGACACATTTTACTAGGCCGCTTCTGTGGGTGGCACAACCAGTGCTGCAAGCCCACCAGCAGCATTTGTATTTACAAGCCCTGGCACTCCTGGTGCACTTTACTAGGGGCTGACAGTAAACCAAATAAGCCAAACATGGACACCAATCAATGTATACATTTTACCATAGGGAGAGCATATGCACCTTAGCACTGATCAGCAGTGGTAAGGTGCCCAGAGTCATAAAACAGCCAACACCAGGTCAGAAAAAATACAGGAGGCAGGCAAAAAGTTTAGGGATGACCCTGCAAAAAGGGCCAAGTCCAACACCCACCATCAGGAAGACCCCCTACACTGCCCGAACACGACTGCCCTATGCCCTAAAACACCACCCCCAGCAAGATCCCCTACACTGCCCGAATACCACTGCCCTAAAACCTGAAAAGAACACCCCCTGCAAGACCCCTACACTGCCCGAACATCACTGCACCACTGCCCTGAAACACCACCCCCAGCAAGATCCCCTACACTGCCCGAATACCACTGCCCTACACACTGAAAACACCACCCCCTGCAAGACCCCCTACACTGCCCGAACACCACTGCACCTCTGCCCTACACCCTGAAACACCACCCCCTTCACGACCCCCTACACTGCCCGAACACCACTGCCTTAAACCCTGAAACACCACCCCCTGCCTGACCCCCTATACTGCCCGAATACCACTGCCCTAAACTCTGAAACACCACCCCAGCAAGCCCCCTTACACTTCCCAAACACCACAGCCCTAAACCCTGAAACACCACCCCAACACGACCCCCTTACTCTGCCCAAACACCACTGCACTGCCCTAAACTTTGAAACACCACCCCAGCACTAACCCCTACACTGCCTGAACACCACTGCACTGCCCTAAACCCTGAAACACCACCCCCAGCACGACCTCTACACTGCCCGTCCACCACTGCACTGCCCTAAACCCTGAAACACCACCCCCAGCAAGACCCCCTTCACTGCCCGATGACCACTGCACTGCCCTATACCCTGAAAAACCACCCCCCAGCAAGACCCCCTACACTGCCCGAATACCACTGCCCTAAACCCTGAAACACCACCTCCTGCAAGACCCCCTACACTGCCCGAACACCACTGCACCACTGCCCTAAACCCTGAAACCCCACCCTCAGCAAGACCCCCTACACTGCCCGAAAACCACTGCCCTATGCCCTGAAACACCCCCCCCAGCAAGATCCCCTACACTACCCGAATACCACTGCCCTAAAACCTGAAAACACCACCCCCTGCAAGACCCCCTACACTGCCCAAACACCACTGCCCTACACCCTGAAACACCACCCCCTGCACGACCCCCTACACTGCCCAAACACCACTTCCCTATGCCCTGAAACACCACCCCAGCAAGATCCCCTACAGTGCCCGAATACCACTGCCCTAAACCCTGAAACACCACCCACCGCACGACCCCTACACTGCCCGAACACCACTGCACTGCCCTAAACCCTGAAACACCACCCCCAGCACGACCCCCTACACTGCCTGAACACCACTGCACTGCCCTAAACCCTGAAACACCAGCATGACCCCCTACACTGCCCGAACACCACTGCACCACTGCCCTACACCCTGAAACACCACCCCCTTCACGACCCCCTACACTGCCCGAACACCACTGCCTTAAACCCTGAAACACCACCCCCTGCCTGACCCCCTATACTGCCCGAATACCACTGCCCTAAACTCTGAAACACCACCCCAGCAAGCCCCCTTACACTTCCCAAACACCACAGCCCTAAACCCTGAAACACCACCCCAACACGACCCCCTTACTCTGCCCAAACACCACTGCACTGCCCTAAACTTTGAAACACCACCCCAGCACTAACCCCTACACTGCCCGAACACCACTGCACTGCCCTAAACCCTGAAACACCACCCCCAGCACGACCTCTACACTGCCCGTACAGCACTGCACTGCCCTAAACCCTGAAACACCACCCCCAGCAAGACCCCCTTCACTGCCCGATGACCACTGCACTGCCCTATACCCTGAAAAACCACCCCCCAGCAAGACCCCCTACACTGCCCGAATACCACTGCCCTAAACCCTGAAACACCACCTCCTGCAAGACCCCCTACACTGCCCGAACACCACTGCACCACTGCCCTAAACCCTGAAACCCCACCCTCAGCAAGACCCCCTACACTGCCCGAAAACCACTGCCCTATGCCCTGAAACACCACCCCCAGCAAGATCCCCTACACTACCCGAATACCACTGCCCTAAAACCTGAAAACACCACCCCCTGCAAGACCCCCTACACTGCCCAAACACCACTGCCCTACACCCTGAAACACCACCCCCTGCACGACCCCCTACACTGCCCAAACACCACTTCCCTATGCCCTGAAACACCACCCCAGCAAGATCCCCTACAGTGCCCGAATACCACTGCCCTAAACCCTGAAACACCACCCACCGCACGACCCCTACACTGCCCGAACACCACTGCACTGCCCTAAACCCTGAAACACCACCCCCAGCACGACCCCCTACACTGCCTGAACACCACTGCACTGCCCTAAACCCTGAAACACCAGCATGACCCCCTACACTGCCCGAACACCACTGTCCTAAACCCTGAAACACCACCCACCGCACGACCCCTACACTGCCCGAACACCACTGCACTGCCCTAAACCCTGAAACACCACCCCCAGCACAACCCCCTACACTGCCTGAACACCACTGCACTGCCCTAAACCCTGAAACACCAGCACGACCCCCTACACTGCCCGAACACCACTGTCCTAAACCCTGAAACATCACCCCCAGCAAGACCCCCTACACTGCCCGAACACCACAGCCCTAAACCCTGAAACACCACCCCAACACGACCCCTTACTCTGCCCGAACACCACTGCACCACTGCTCTAAACCGTGAAACCCCACCCCCAGCAAGATCCCCTACACTGCCCGAATACCACTGCCCTAAACCCAGAAACACAACCCCCTGCTAGACCCCCTACACTGCCCAAACATCACTGCACTGCCCTAAACCCTAAAACACCACCCCAGCACGACCCCTACACTGCCCGAACACCACTGCACTGCCCTAAACCCTACAACACCGCCCCCAACTCGACCCCCTACTCTGACTGAACACCACTGCACTGCCCTAATCCCTAAAACACCACCCCAGCTCAACGCCCTACACTGTCTGAACACCACTGCCCTAAAGCCTGAAACACCACCCCCAGCACGACCCCCTACACTGCCCGAATACCACTGCCCGAAACCCTGAAACACCACCCCCCGCCGACCACCTACACTGCCTGAACACCACTGCACTGCCCTAAACCCTGAAACACCACCCCCTTCACGACCCCCTACACTGCCCGAACACCACTTCCCTAAACCCTGAAACACCACCCCCTGCACGACCCCCTATACTGCCCGAATACCACTGCCCTAAACCCTGAAACACCACCCCTCGCACAACCCCCTACACTGCCCGACCACCACTACACTGCCCTAAACCCTGAAACACCTCCCCAGCACCTCCCTCTATACTGCCCGAACACCACTGCACTGCCCAAAACCCTGAAACACCAGCCCCAGCACGACCGCCTTCACTGAACGAACACCACTGCACTCTCCTAAACCCTGAATGACCAGCGCCAGCACGACCCCCTACACTGCCCGAACACCACTGCACTGCCCTAAACCCTGAAACACCAGCCCCAGCACGACCCCCTACACTGCCCGAACACCACTGCACTGCCCTAAACCCTGAAACACCAGCCCCAGCACAACCTCCTACACTGCCTGAACACCACTGCACTGCCCTAAACCCTGAAACACCAGCCACCAGCACGTTCCCCTACATTGCCCGAACACCACTGCACTGCCCTAAACCCTGAAACACCACCCCCAGCACGACACCCAACACTGCCCGAATACCACTGCCCTAAACCCTGAAACACCACCTCCTGCAAGACCCCCTACACTGCCCGAACACCACTGCACCACTTCCCTAAACCCTGAACCCCATCCTCAGCAAGACCCCCTACACTGCCCACACACCACTGTCCTAAACCCTGAAACATCACCCCCAGCAAGACCCCCTACACTGCCCGAACACCACAGCCCTAAACCCTGAAACACCACCCCAACACGACCCCTTACTCTGCCCGAACACCACTGCACCACTGCTCTAAACCGTGAAACCCCACCCCCAGCAAGATCCCCTACACTGCCCGAATACCACTGCCCTAAACCCAGAAACACCACCCCCTGCTAGACCCCCTACACTGCCCGAACACCACTGCACCACTGCCCTAAACCCTGAAACACCACCCCCTGCACAACCCCCTACACTGCCCGAATACCACTGCCCTAAACCCTGAAACACCACCCCCTGCACTACCCCCTACACTGCCCAAACATCACTGCACTGCCCTAAACCCTAAAACACCACCCCAGCACGACCCCTACACTGTCCGAACACCACTGCCCTAAAGCCTGAAACACCACCCCCAGCACGACCCCCTACTCTGCCCGAACACCACTGCACTGCCCTATACCCTGAAACACCACCCCCAGCACGACCCCCTACACTGCCCAAACACCACTGCCCTATGCCCTGAAACACCACCCCCAGCAAGATCCCCTACCCTGCCCGAATACCACTGCCCTAAACCCTGAAACACCACCCCCTGCTAGACCCCCTACACTGCCCGAACACCACTGCACCACTGCCCTAAACCCTGAAACACCACCCCCTGCACGACC
Source organism: Triturus cristatus (assembly GCF_964204655.1). Lineage (NCBI taxonomy): Eukaryota > Metazoa > Chordata > Amphibia > Caudata > Salamandridae > Triturus > Triturus cristatus. The sequence goes on from NC_140579.1 coordinate 247,338,072, forward strand.
CCCTACACTGACCGAATACCACTGCCCTAAACCCTGAAACACCACCCCCTGCACGACCCCCTACACTGCCCAAACATCACTGCACTGCCCTAAACCCTAAAACACCACCCCCAGCACTAACCCCTACATTGCCCGAACACCACTGCATTGCCCTAAACCCTGAAACACCACCCCCAGCACGACCCCTACACTGCCCCGTACACCACTACACTGCCCTAAACCCTGAAACACCACCCCCTGCAAGACCCACTTCACTGCCCGAACACCACTGCACTGCCCTATGCCCTGAAAAACCACCCCCAGCAAGACCCCCTACACTGCCCGAATACCACTGCCCTAAACCCTGAAACACCACCTCCTGCAAGACCCCCTACACTGCCCGAGCACCACTGCACTACTGCCCTAATCCCTGAAAACCCACCCTCAGGAAGACCCCCTACACTGCCCGAACACCACTGCCCTATTCCCTAAAACACCACCCCCAGCAAGATCCCCTACACTGCCCGAATACCACTGCCCTAAAACCTGAAAAGAACACCCCCTGCAAGACCCCCTACACTGCCCGAACACCACTGCACCACTGCCCTGAAACACCACCCCCAGCAAGATCCCCTACACTGCCCGAATACCACTGCCCTAAACCCTGAAAATACCACCCCCTGCAAGACCCCCTACACTGCCCGAACACCACTGCACCACTGCCCTACACCCTGAAACACCACCCCCTTCCCGACCCCCTACACTGCCCGAACACCACTGCCTTAAACCCCGAAACACCACCCCCTGCCTGACCCCCTATACTGCCCGAATACCACTGCCCTAAACCCTGAAACACCACCCCAGCAAGCCCCCTTACACTTCCCAAACACCACAGCCCTAAACCCTGAAACACCACCCCAACACGACCCCCTTACTCTGCCCAAACACCACTGCACTGCCCTAAACTTTGAAACACCACCCCAGCACTAACCCCTACACTGCCCGAACACCACTGCACTGCCCTAAACCCTGAAACACCACCCCCAGCAGGACCCCTACACTGCCCATACACCACTGCACTGCCCTAAACCCTGAAACCCCACCCCCAGCAAGACCCCCTTCACTGCCCGATCACCACTGCACTGCCCTATACCCTGAAAAACCACCCCCCAGCAAGACCCCCTACACTGCCCGAATACCACTGCCCTAAACCCTGAAACACCACCTCCTGCAAGACCCCCTACACTGCCCGAACTCCACTGCACCACTGCCCTAAACCCTTAAACCCCACCCTCAGCAAGACCCCCTACACTGCCTGAACACCACTGCCCTATGCCCTGAAACACCACCCCCAGCAAGATCCCCTACACTACCCGAATACCACTGCCCTAAAACCTGAAAACACCACCCCCTGCAAGACCCCCTACACTGCCCGAACACCACTGCCCTACACCCTGAAACACCACCCCCTGCACGACCCCCTACACTGCCCAAACACCACTTCCCTATGCCCTGAAACACCACCCCAGCAAGATCCCCTACACTGCCCGAATACCACTGCCCTAAATCCTGAAACACCACCCACCACACGACCCCTACACTGCCCGAACACCACTGCACTGCCCTAAACCCTGAAACACCACCCCCAGCACGACCCCCTACACTGCCTGAACACCACTGCACTGCCCTAAACCCTGAAACACCAGCACGACCCCCTACACTGCCCGAACACCACTGTCCTAAACCCTGAAACACCACCCACCGCATGACCCCTACACTGCCCGAACACCACTGCACTGCCCTAAACCCTGAAACACCACCCCCAGCACGACCCCCTACACTGCCTGAACACCACTGCACTGCCCTAAACCCTGAAACACCAGCACGACCCCCTACACTGCCCGAACACCACTGTCCTAAACCCTGAAACATCACCCCCAGCAAGACCCCCTACACTGCCCGACCACAGCCCTAAACCCTGAAACACCACCCCAACACGACCCCTTACTCTGCCCGAACACCACTGCACCACTGCTCTAAACCGTGAAACCCCACCCCCAGCAAGATACCCTACACTGCCCGAATACCACTGCCCTAAACCCTGAAACACCACCCCCTGCTAGACCCCCTACACTGCCCGAACACCACTGCACCACTGCCCTAAACCCTGAAACACCACCCCCTGCACGACCCCCTACACTGCCCGAATACCACTGCCCTAAACCCTGAAACACCACCCCCTGCATGACCCCCTACACTGCCCAAACATCACTGCACTGCCCTAAACCCTAAAACACCACCCCCAGCACTAACCCCTACACTGCCCGAACACCACTGCATTGCCCTAAACCCTGAAACACACTTCGCCAGCACGACCCCTACACTGCCCCGTACACCACAGCACTGCCCTAAACCCTGAAACACCACCCCCAGCAAGACCCACTTCACTGCCCGAACACCACTGCACTGCCCTATACCCTGAAAAACCACCCCCAGCAAGACCCCCTACACTGCCCGAATACCACTGCCCTAAACCCTGAAACACCACCTCCTGCAAGACCCCCTACACTGCCCGAGCACCACTGCACTACTGCCCTAATCCCTGAAAACCCACCCTCAGCAAGACCCCCTACAATGCCCGAACACCACTGCCCTATTCCCTAAAACACCACCCCCAGCAAGATCCCCTACACTGCCCGAATACCACTGCCCTAAAACCTGAAAAGAACACCCCCTGCAAGACCCCCTACACTGCCCGAACACCACTGCACCACTGCCCTGAAACACCACCCCCAGCAAGATCCCCTACACTGCCCGAATACCACTGCCCTAAACCCTGAAAATACCACCCCCTGCATGACCCCCTACACTGCCCGAACACCACTGCACCACTGCCCTACACCCTGAAACACCACCCCCTTCCCGACCCCCTACACTGCCCGAACACCACTGCCTTAAACCCTGAAACACCACCCCCTGCCTGACCCCCTATACTGCAGAATACCACTGCCCTAAACCCTGAAACACCACCCCAGCAAGCCCCCTTATACTTCCCAAACACCACAGCCCTAAACCCTGAAACACCACCCCAACACCACCCCCTTACTCTGCCCAGACACCACTGCACTGCCCTAAACTTTGAAACACCACCCCAGCACTAACCCCTACACTGCCCGAACACCACTGCACTGCCCTAAACCCTGAAACACCACCCCCAGCACGACCCCTACACTGCCCGTACACCACTGCACTGCCCTAAACCCTGAAACACCACCCCCAGCAAGACCCCCTTCACTGCCTGATCACCACTGCACTGCCCTATACCCTGAAAAACCACCCCCCAGCAAGACCCCCTACCCTGCCCGAATACCACTGCCCTAAACCCTGAAACACCACCTCCTGCAAGACCCCCTACACTGCCCGAACACCACTGCACCACTGCCCTAAACCCTTAAACCCCACCCTCAGCAAGACCCCCTACACTGCCCGAACACCACTGCCCTATGCCCTGAAACACCACCCCCAGCAAGATCCCCTACACTACCCGAATACCACTGCCCTAAAACCTGAAAACACCACCCCCTGCAAGACCCCCTACACTGCCCGAACACCACTGCCCTACACCCTGAAACACCACCCCCTGCACGACCCCCTACACTGCCCAAACACCACTTCCCTATGCCCTGAAACACCACCCCAGCAAGATCCCCTACACTGCCCGAATACCAATTCCCTAAATCCTGAAACACCACCCACCACACGACCCCTACACTGCCCGAACACCACTGCACTGCCCTAAACCCTGAAACACCAGCACGACCCCCTACACTGCCCGAACACCACTGTGCTAAACCCTGAAACACCACCCACCGCATGACCCCTACACTGCCCGAACACCACTGCACTGCCCTAAACCCTGAAACACCACCCCCAGCATGACCCCCTACACTGCCTGTACACCACTGCACTGCCCTAAACCCTGAAACACCAGCACGACCCCCTACACTGCCCGAACACCACTGTCCTAAACCCTGAAACATCACCCCCAGCAAGACCCCCTACACTGCCCGAACACCACAGCCCTAAACCCTGAAACACCACCCCAACACGACCCCTTACTCTGCCCGAACACCACTGCACCACTGCTCTAAACCGTGAAACCCCACCCCCAGCAAGATACCCTACACTGCCCGAATACCACTGCCCTAAACCCAGAAACACCACCCCCTGCTAGACCCCCTACACTGCCCGAACACCACTGCACCACTGCCCTAAACCCTGAAACACCACCCCCTGCACTACCCCCTACACTGCCCAAACATCACTGCACTGCCCTAAACCCTAAAACACCACCCCAGCACGACCCCTACACTGCCCGAACACCACTGCACTGCCCTAAACCCTAAAACACCGCCCCCAACTCAACCCCCTACTCTGCCTGAACACCACTGCACTGCCCTAATCCCTAAAACACCACCCCAGCTCGACGCCCTACACTGTCCGAACACCACTGCCCTAAAGCCTGAAACACCACCCCCAGCACGACCCCCTACTCTGCCCGAACACCACTGCACTGCCCTATACCCTGAAACACCACCCCCAGTACGACCCCCTACGCTGCCCGAACACCACTGCCTGAAACCCTGAAACACCACCCCCGCCGACCCCCTACACTGCCTGAACACCACTGCACTGCCCTAAACCCTGAAACACCACCCCCTTCACGACCCCCTACACTGCCCGAACACCACTGCCCTAAACCCTGAAACACCACCCCCTGCACGACCCCCTATACTGCCCGAATACCACTGCCCTAAACCCTGAAACACCACCCCTCGCACGACCCCCTACACTGCCCGACCACCACTACACTGCCCTAAACCCTGAAACACCACCCCAGCACGTCCCCCTATACTGCCCGAACACCACTGCAGTGCCAAAAACCCTGAAACACCAGCCCCAGCACGACCGCCTTCACTGCCCGAACACCACTGCACTGCCCTAAACCCTGAAACACCAGGCCCAGCACGACCCCCTACACTGCCCGAACACCACTGCACTGCCCTAAACCCTGAAACACCAGCCCCAGCACGACCTCCTACACTGCCTGAACACCACTGCACTGCCCTAAACCCTGAAACACCAGCCACCAGCACGTTCCCCTACACTGCCCGAACACCACTGCACTGCCCTAAACCCTGAAACACCACCCCCAGCACGACACCCTACACTGCCCGAATACCACTGCCCTAAACCCTGAAACACCACCTCCTGCAAGACCCCCTACACTGCCCGAACACCACTGCACCACTTCCCTAAACCCTGAACCCCATCCTCAGCAAGACCCCCTACACTGCCCACACACCACTGTCCTAAACCCTGAAACATCACCCCCAGCAAGACCCCCTACACTGCCCGAGCACCACATCCCTAAACCCTGAAACACCACCCCAACACGACCCCTTAATCTGCCCGAACACCACTGCACCACTGCTCTAAACCGTGAAACCCCACCCCCAGCAAGATCCCCTACACTGCCCGAATACCACTGCCCTAAACCCAGAAACACCACCCCCTGCTAGACCCCCTACACTGCCCGAACACCACTGCACCACTGCCCTAAACCCTGAAACACCACCCCCTGCACAACCCCCTACACTGCCCGAATACCACTGCCCTAAACCCTGAAACACCACCCCCTGCACTACCCCCTACACTGCCCAAACATCACTGCACTGCCCTAAACCCTAAAACACCCCCCAGCACGATCCCTACACTGTCCGAACACCACTGCCCTAAAGCCTGAAACACCACCCCCAGCACGACCCCCTACTCTGCCCGAACACCACTGCACTGCCCTATACCCTGAAACACCACCCCCAGCACGACCCCCTATGCTGCCCGAACACCACTGCCTGAAACCCTGAAACACCACCCCCCGCCGACCCCCTACACCGCCTGAACACCACTGCACTGCCCTAAACCCTGAAACACCACCCCCTTCACGACCCCCTACACTGCCCGAACACCTCTGCCCTAAACCCTGTAACATCACCCCCTGCACGACCCCCTATACTGCCCGAATACCACTGCCCTAAACCCTGCAACACCACCCCTCGCACGACCCCCTACACTGCCCGACCACCACTACACTGCCCTAAACCCTGAAACACCACCCCAGCACGTCCCCCTATACTGCCCGAACACCACTGCAGTGCCCAAAACCCTGAAACACCAGCCCCAGCACGACCGCCTTCACTGCCCGAACACCACTGCACTCTCCTAAACCCTGAATGACCAGCGCCAGCACGACCCCCTACACTGCCCGAACACCACTGCACTGCCTAAACCCTGAAACACCAGCCCCAGCACGACCCCGACACTGCCCGAACACCACTGCACTGCCCTAAACCCTGAAACACCAGCCCCAGCACGACCCCCTACACTGCCCGAACACCACTGCACTGCCCTAAACCCTGAAACACCAGCCCCAGCACGACCTCCTACACTGCCTGAACACCACTGCACTGCCCTAAACCCTGAAACACCAGCCACCAGCACGTTCCCCTACACTGCCCGAACACCACTGCACTGCCCTAAACCCTGAAACACCACCCCCAGCATGACACCCTACACTGCCCGAATACCACTGCCCTAAACCCTGAAACACCACCTCCTGCAAGACCCCTACACTGCCCGAACACCACTGCACCACTTCCCTAAACCCTGAACCCCATCCTCAGCAATACCCCCTACACTGCCCGAACACCACTGCCCTATGCCCTGAAACACCACCCCCAGCAAGATCCCCTACACTGCCCGAATACCACTGCCCTTAACCCTGAAAACACCACCCCCTGCAAGACCCCGTACACTGCCCGAACACCACTGCACCACTGCCCTACACCCTGAAACACCACCCCCTACATGACCCCCTACTCTGCCCGAACACCACTGCCCTATGCCCTGAAACACCACCCCCAGCAAGACCCCCTACACTGTCCGAACATCACTGCATCACTGCCCTAAACCCTGAAACCCCACACCCAGCAAGACCCCCTACAATGCCCGAACACCACTGCCCTATGCCCTGAAACGCCACCCCAGCAAGACCCCCTACACTGCCTGAATACCACTGCCCTAAACCCTGAAACACCACCTGTTGGACAGGCCACATGAAGGGCTTGCTCCCTCCCCGCATGACAGGGCCCGAGCCCCGGCCCTCCAGGTGTTACCCACCGAAACAACCCGCACCCTGTCTCCAGACGGGACTCCTGCCCCCGGACATCTCTGTATCATGGGGCCGAACCACTACCGGCTCCCTCGCCCGGCCCGGCCGCCATCTTGGACACTGCACCACGAGGCCGCGTGGCCTCAGCTCGACCCTAACCCTGGGCCTGGCCAGGCCCCGACATCCCGGCACCACCATCCACCCAGGAGGTGAACGGACCACTTGGCAGGTCGATGGGAGAAAGAAGTGTCGATGGCTCTCCCCCGCCAGGTGCCGATCGCCCCCCAGCTCCCCCGGGCGCTGGCTCCACCCCCCTGCTGGGTGTCTGGACTCCCTCACCCCAGACCTCCCGACCTCCAAGTGCGAGGGTCCGGACATCAAAGGGCGCCAGACCTATAACTGGGGCAACTCCAGAGCAGGAAGGCAGTTGTATCCTGGAGTCGAGAGACACCGAGAAGAACTCATCCTTGACGGACTACCGGCGCTGCCGTAGCCCTGCCTTGTGAACTATCACTCTGCCAGCTGGCGCTGCCGCGGCCTTCTGCATCCTCCATCCTCGTCGGGACCTGCTGGCGCTGCCGCGGACCGTTGTAACTACCACCTCCATTGGGACCTGCTGGTGCTGCCGCGGACCGTTGTAACTACCACCTTCATTGGGACCTGCTGGCGCTGCCGCGGACCGTTGTAACCACCACCTTCATCGGGACCTGCTGGCGCTGCCGCGGACCGTGTAACGACCACCTTCACCGGGACCTGCTGGCGCTGCCGCGGCCCGTCCAACTAGAACACCGAGCTCGAGGATTGTGAGCTATCCATCATTTCATCGCATCTACCAGATTGGTAACAAGACTGTCCCGCTACCCCCTTTCCCAACCAAGAGACTAGAATCGAGGGGACCCCTGAGTCCTGACCTCCTTGTACCATTCTATCGTACCTAAAGATTGCTTATAAATAACGCTAAAACCTATCTTGGTGTGGTGTACATCTGTGGGGGGGAAGTTACTCGTCTGTACGATCGCTGGAGACGGCTCTCCCCGGAGACCTCTCCCCTTGTCCTCGGCCGACCCTCCCGGTCCGTCTAACACCACCTCCTGCAAGACCCCCTACACTGCCCGAACACCAATGCACTACTGCCATAATCCCTGAAACCCCACCCCCAGCAAGACCCCCTACACTGCCCACACACCACTGCCCTATGCCCTGAAACACCACCCCCAGCAAGATCCCATACACTGCCCGAATACCACTGCCCTAAACCCTGAAAACACCACCCCCTGCAAGACCCCCTACACTGCCCGAACACCACTGCACCACTGCCCTAAACCCTGAAACACCACCCCCTGCACGACCGCCTACACTGCCCGAATACCACTGCCCTAAACCCTGAAACACCACCACCTGCATGACCCCCTACACTGCCCGAACATCACTGCACTGTCCTAAACCATAAAACACCACCCCCAGCACCACCCCCTACACTGCATGAAAACACCACTGCACTGCTCTAAACCCTAAAACACCACCACCAACTCGACCCCCTACTCTGCCTGAACACCACTGCACTGCCCTAATCCCTAATACACCAGCCCAGCTCGACGCCCTACACTGTCCGAACACCACTGCACTGCCCAAAACCCTGAAACACCAGCCCCAGCACGACCCTGACACTGCCCGAACACCACTGCACTGCCCTAAACCCTGAAACACCAGCCCCAGCACGACCCCCTACACTGCCCGAACACCACTGCACTGCCCTAAACCCTGAAACACCAGCCCCAGCACGACCTCCTACACCGCCTGAACACCACTGCACTGCCCTAAACCCTGAAACACCAGCCACCAGCACGTTCCCCTACACTGCCCGAACACCACTGCACTGCCCTAAACCCTGAAACACCACCCCCAGCACGACACCCAACACTGCCCGAATACCACTGCCCTAAACCCTGAAACACCACCTCCTGCAAGACCCCCTACACTGCCCGAACTCCACTGCACCACTTCCCTAAACCCTGAACCCCATCCTCAGCAAGACCCCCTACACTGCCCACACACCACTGCCCTAAACCCTGAAACACCAGCACTACCCCCTACACTGCCCGAACACCACTGTCCTAAACCCTGAAACATCACCCCCAGCAAGACCCCCTACACTGCCCGAACACCACAGCCCTAAACCCTGAAACACCACCCCAACACGACCCCTTACTCTGCCCGAACACCACTGCACCACTGCTCTAAACCGTGAAACCCCACCCCCAGCAAGATCCCCTACACTGCCCGAATACCACTGCCCTAAACCCAGAAACACCACTCCCTGCTAGACCCCCTACACTGCCCGAACACCACTGCACCACTGCCCTAAACCCTGAAACACCACCCCCTGCACAACCCCCTACACTGCCCAAATACCACTGCCCTAAACCCTGAAACACCACCCCCTGCACTACCCCCTACACTGCCCAAACATCACTGCACTGCCCTAAACCCTAAAACACCACCCCAGCACGACCCCTACACTGCCCGAACACCACTGCACTGCCCTAAACCCTAAAACACCGCCCCCAACTCGACCCCCTACTCTGCCTGAACACCACTGCACTGCCCTAATCCCTAAAACACCACCCCAGCTCGACGCCCTACACTGTCCGAACACCACTGCCCTAAAGCCTGAAACACCATCCCCAGCACGACCCCCTACTCTGCCCGAACACCACTGCACTGCCCTATACCCTGAAACACCACCCCCAGCACGACCCCCTACGCTGCCCGAACACCACTGCCCGAAACCCTAAAACACCACCCCCCGCCGACCCCCTACACTGCCTGAACACCACTGCACTGCCCTAAACCCTAAAACACCACCCCCAGCACTAACCCCTACACTGCCCGAACACCACTGCACTGCCCTAAACCCTAAAACACCACCCCCAGCATGACCCCTACACTGCCCGTATACCACTGCACTGCCCTAAACCCTGAAACACCACCCCCAGCAAGACCCCCTTCACTGCCCAGAACACCAGCGCACTGCCCTATACCCTAAAAAACCACCCCCCATCAAGACCCCCTACACTGCCCGAATACCACTGCCCTAATCCCTGAAACCCCACCCTCAGCAAGACCCCCTACACTGCCCGAACACCACTGCCCTATGCCCTAAAACACCACCCCCAGCAAGATCCCCTACACGGCCCTAATACCACTGCCCTAAAACCTGAAAAAACCACCCCCTGCAAGACCCCCTACACTGCCCGAACACCACTGCCCTACACCCTGAAACACCACCCCCTTCACGACCCCCTACACTGCCCGAACACCGCTGCCCTAAACCCTGAAACACCACCCCCTGCCTGACCCCCTACACTGCCCGAATACCACTGCCCTAAACCCTGAAACACCACCTCCTGCAAGACCCCCTACACTGCCTGAACACCACTGCACTACTGCCCTAAACCCTGAAACCCCACCCCCAGCAAGACCCCCTACACTGCCCACACACCACTGCCCTATGCCCTGAAACACCACCCCCAGCAAGATCCCATACACTGCCCGAACACCACTGTCCGAAACCCTGAAACATCACCCCCAGCAAGACCCCCTACACTGCCCGAACACCACAGCCCTAAACCCTGAAACACCACCCCAACACGACCCCTTACTCTGCCCGAACACCACTGCAGCACTGCCCTAAACCGTGAAACCACACTCCCAGCAAGACCCCCTACACTGCCCAAACACCACAGCCCTATGCCCTGAAACACCACCTCCAGCAAGATCCCCTACACTGGCCGAATACCACTGCCCTAAACCCTGAAACACCACCCCCTGCTAGACCCCCTACACTGCCCGAACACCACTGCACCACTGCCCTAAACCCTGAAACACCACCCCTGCACAACCCCCTACACTGCCCGAATACCACTGCCCTAAACCCTGAAACACCACCCCCTGCTAGACACCCTACACTGCCCGCACACCACTGCACCACTGCCTAATCCCTGAAACACCACCCCCAGCTCGACCTCCTACACTGTCCGAATACCACTGCACTGCCCTAAACACTGAAACACCAGCCCCAGCATGATCCCCTAAACTGCACGAACACCACTGCACTGCCCTAAACCCTTAAACACCAGCCCCAGCTCGACCTCCTACACTGCCCGAAGACCACTGCACTACCCTAAACCCTGAAACTCCACCCACCAGCACGATGCCCTACACTGCCCGAACACAACTCCACTACCCTAAACCCTGAAACACCCCCAGCACGACCCCCTACACTCTCTGAACACCACTGCACTGCCCTCAACCCTGAAACACCACCCCCAGCAAACCCTCGTAGACTGCCCGAACACCACTGCCCTATACCCTGAAAAAACCACCCCAGCAAGACCCCCTACCCTGCCCGAACACCACTGCACTGCTCTAAACCCTAAAACACCACCCCCAGCACAACCCCTATACTGCCCGAACACCATTGCACTGCCCTAAACTATAAAACACCACCCCAGCATGACCCCCTACACTCTCCGATTACCACTGCACTAAACCCTGAAACACCAGCCCCAGCATGACCCCCTACACTGCCTGAACACCACTGCACTTCCCTAAACCCTGAAACACCAGCCCCAACACGACTCCCTACACTGCCTGAACACCACTGCACTGCCCTAAACCCTGAAACACCACCCCCTTCACGATCCCCTACACTGCCCAAACACCACTGCCCTAAACCCTGAAACACCAACCCCTGCACGACCCCCTATACTGCCCGAATACCACTGCCCTAAACCCTTAAACACCACCCCCAACTCGACCCCCAACTCGACCCCCTACTCTGCCTGAACACCACTGCACTGCCCTAATCCCTAAAACACCACCCCAGCTCGACGTCCTACACTGTCCGAACACCACTGCCCTAAACCCTGAAACACCACCCACCGCATGACCCCCTACACTGCCCGAACACCACTGAACTGCCCTAAACCCTGAAACACCAGCCCCAGCATGACCTCCTACACTGCCTGAACACTACTGCACTGCCCTAAACCTTGAAACACCACCCACCAGCACGACCCCCTACACTGCCCGAACACCACTGCACTGCCCTAAACCCTGAAAGACCACCCTCTGCAAGACCCTCTACACTGCCTGAACACCACTGCACTGCCCTAAACCCTGAAACACCATCCCCTGCACGACCCACTACACTGCCCAAACACCACTGCACTGCCCTAAAACCTGAAACACAACCCCCAGCATGACCCACTAAACTACCAGAACACCACTGCATTGCCCTAAAAAACCACCCCCAGCACGACCCCCTACACTGCCCGAACACCACTGCACTGCCCTAAACCCTAAAACACCACCCCAGCACAACGCCCAACCCCCAACACGACCCCCTACAGTGCCCGAACACCACTGCACTATACCCTGAAAGTCCACCCCCTGCAAGACCCCCTACACTGCCCGAACACCACTGCACTGCCCTAAACCCTAAAACACCACCCCCAGCAAGACCCCCTACACTGCCCGAAAACCACTGCCCTAAACCCTGAAACACCACCCCCTGCAATAACCCCTACACTGCCTGAACACCACTGCACCACTACCCTAAACCCTGAAACACCACCCCCTGCATGACCCCCTACACTGCCTGAACACAACTGCCCTAAACCCTGAAACACCACCCCCTGCACGACCCCCTACACTGCCTGAACACCACTGCACTGCCCTAAACCCTGAAACAACACCCCCTGCAATACCCCCTACACTGCCCAAACACCACTGCACCAGTGCCCTAAACCCTGAAATACCACCCCCTGCATGACCCCCTACACTGCCTGAACACCACTGTCCTAAGCCCAGAATCACCACCCCTGCAAGACCCCTACACTGCCCGAACACCACTGCACTGCCCTAAGCCCTGAAACACCACCCCCTGCACGACCCCATACACTGCCCGATCACCACTGCACTGCCCTAAACCCTGAAACACCACCCCCAGCATGACCCCCTAAACTGCCTGAACACCACTGCACTGCCCTAAACCCTAAAACACCACCCTTAGCACAACCCCCTACACTGCCCGAACACCACTGCACCACTGCCCTAAACCCTGAAACACCACCTCCTGCACGACCCTGTACACGGCCCGAACACCACTACCCTAAACCCTGAAACACCACCCCCTGCAAGACCCCCTACACTGCCTGAACACCACTGCACTGCCCTAAACCCTGAAACACCATCCCCTGCATGACCCACTACACTGCCCAAACACCACTGCACTGCCCTAAACCTTGAAACACAACCCCCAGCATGACCCACTAAACTACCAGAACACCACTGCACTGCCCTAAAACACCACCCCCAGCACGACCCCCTACACTGCCCGAACACCACTGCACTGCCCTAAACCCTAAAACACCACCCCCAGCACAACGCCCAACACCCAACACGACCCCCTACAGTGCCCGAACACCACTGCACTATACCCTGAAAGTCCACCCCCTGCAAGACCCCCTACACTGCCCGAACACCACTGCACTGCCCTAAACCCTGAAACACCACCCCTTGCACAACCCCCTACACTGTCCGAACACCACTGCGCTGCCCTAACCTCTGAAACACGACCCCCAGCGCGACCCACTACACTGCACGAACACCACTGCACTGCCCTAATCTCTAAAACACCACCCCCAGCACCACCCCTACACTGCCCGAACACCACTGCACAGCCCTATACCCTGAAACACCAGCCCCAGCTCGACCCCTACAATGCCCGAACACCACTGCACTGCCCTAAAACCTGAAACACAACCCCCAGCATGACCCACTAAACTACCAGAACACCACTGCATTGCCCTAAAAAACCACCCCCTGCAAGACCCCCTACACTGCCCGAACACCACTGCACTGCCCTAAACCCTAAAACACCACCCCCAGCAAGACCCCCTACACTGCCCGAAAACCACTGCCCTAAACCCTGAAACACCACCCCCTGCAATAACCCCTACACTGCCTGAACACCACTGCACCACTACCCTAAACCCTGAAACACCACCCCCTGCATGACCCCCTACACTGCCTGAACACAACTGCCCTAAACCCTGAAACACCACCCCCTGCACGACCCCCTACACTGCCTGAACACCACTGCACTGCCCTAAACCCTGAAACAACACCCCCTGCAATACCCCCTACACTGCCCAAACACCACTGCACCAGTGCCCTAAACCCTGAAATACCACCCCCTGCATGACCCCCTACACTGCCTGAACACCACTGTCCTAAGCCCAGAATCACCACCCCTGCAAGACCCCTACACTGCCCGAACACCACTGCACTGCCCTAAGCCCTGAAACACCACCCCCTGCACGACCCCATACACTGCCCGATCACCACTGCACTGCCCTAAACCCTGAAACACCACCCCCAGCATGACCCCCTAAACTGCCTGAACACCACTGCACTGCCCTAAACCCTAAAACACCACCCTTAGCACAACCCCCTACACTGCCCGAACACCACTGCACCACTGCCCTAAACCCTGAAACACCACCTCCTGCACGACCCTGTACACGGCCCGAACACCACTACCCTAAACCCTGAAACACCACCCCCTGCAAGACCCCCTACACTGCCTGAACACCACTGCACTGCCCTAAACCCTGAAACACCATCCCCTGCATGACCCACTACACTGCCCAAACACCACTGCACTGCCCTAAACCTTGAAACACAACCCCCAGCATGACCCACTAAACTACCAGAACACCACTGCACTGCCCTAAAACACCACCCCCAGCACGACCCCCTACACTGCCCGAACACCACTGCACTGCCCTAAACCCTAAAACACCACCCCCAGCACAACGCCCAACACCCAACACGACCCCCTACAGTGCCCGAACACCACTGCACTATACCCTGAAAGTCCACCCCCTGCAAGACCCCCTACACTGCCCGAACACCACTGCACTGCCCTAAACCCTGAAACACCACCCCTTGCACAACCCCCTACACTGTCCGAACACCACTGCGCTGCCCTAACCTCTGAAACACGACCCCCAGCGCGACCCACTACACTGCACGAACACCACTGCACTGCCCTAATCTCTAAAACACCACCCCCAGCACCACCCCTACACTGCCCGAACACCACTGCACAGCCCTATACCCTGAAACACCAGCCCCAGCTCGACCCCTACAATGCCCGAACACCACTGCACTGCCCTAAACCCTGAAATATCAGCCCCAGCACGACTCCCTTCACTGCCTGAACACCACTGCCCTAAAACCTGAAACACCACGCCCAGCAAGACCCCCTACACTGCCCAAACACCAATGACCTAAACCCTGAAACACCACCCCCAGCATACCCCCTTCTCTGCCTGAACACCACTGAACTGCCCCAAACCCTGAACCACTACCCCATGCACGACCCCCTACCCTGCCCTAAACCCTGAAACACCATCCCCAGCAAGACCCCCTACACTGCCTGAACATCACTGCACTGCACTAAACCCTGAAACACCACCCCCAGCAGGACCCCCTACACTGGCCGAGCACCTCTGCCCTATACCCTGAAACAACCTCCCCAGCAAGATCCCCTACACTGCCCTAATACCACTGCCCTAAACTCTGAAACACCACCCCCTATGGGACCCCCTACACTGCCTGAACACCACTGCACCACTGCCCTAAAACTTGAAACACCACCCCCTGCATGACCCTCTAAACTACCCGAACATCACTGCCCTAAACCCTGAAACGCCATCCCCTGCAGGACCGCCTACACTGCCCGAACACAACAGCACTGCCCTAAACCCTGAAACCAGCCCCTGCACGACCCACTACACTGCCCAAACACGACTGCACTGCCCTAAACCCTGAAACACAACCCCCAGCACGACCCACTAAACTACCCGAACACCACTGCACTGCCCTAAAACACCACCCCCAGCACGACCCCCTACACTGCCCGAATACCACTGCACTGCCCTAAACCCTAAAACACCACCCCCAGCACAACGCCCAACCCCCAACACCACCCCATACACTGCCCGAACACCACTGCACTGCCCTATACCCTGAAAGACCACTGTTAGAAGGCGACCTCAGAGGAGACAGGGAGGGTACCTGAGCACCCTGAGACCTACCCCTCGGGTATCGTAGCCGGCCACTGGTGGGAGACTCCTCAGGGGAAGTCTCGTGTCTAGGATCGTACACACTGCACCACACGACAAAGAGACACCACACTGTATGTTCTTGGGAACAGATCTTTATCTAATCAGCTTCGTAGGATCTCTATGATCAACAAGGTGGATATTTACAAATAGAGCACGGGCTCAAAGAGTCTCGGTAGGGATAGGGGGTAGCGGGACAGTCTTTGGGGATCCGGATCAATGCAGGGACGTACCCGGCGCACAGCTCACAATCCTCGAGCTGGGGGATACGCTGTGGTCACTGGGGTCCAGCCGGACCGAGGGAGTCTTCAGGAGCCGCGAGTCACTCAGCAGGGCTCAAGCACAAGGCCGGAGGTCTTACGATCTTCAGGGGAGCCGCGAGTCACTCAGCAGGGCTCAAGCACAAGGTCGGAGGTCTTACGATCTTCAGGGGAGCCGCGAGTCACTCAGCAGGGCTCAAGCACAAGGTCGGAGGTCTTACGATCTTCAGGGGAGCCGCGAGTCACTCAGCAGGGCTCAAGCACAAGGTCGGAGGTCTTACGATCTTCAGGGGAGCCGCGAGTCACTCAGCAGGGCTCAGGTGTTCCAAGGTTGCAAGGGAGCCACGACCACGTCAGCAGACCTCTCGTCGTTCCAGAGTCGAATCTGCCAGATAGTTCCAGAGCACCCCTTGTTATAGGTCAACTCCTCTTTGATGTCCGGAGTCTGTGTAGGTAGGGGTCTTAGCACCTGGGGGTCGCTTGTTGGAGTTTCCTGCCAGGTCGTCCTTTGATCCTTTCAGGGCCGGGTCGGGAGGAGTCCCAGACACGCAGCAGGCGGGGAGCCAGCCCTCAGGGAGGCCGGAGGGCCGATCGAACCCCATCTCCCAAGGGGAGGTCAGAGGTGCGATGGAAACTGCTCCTCCCTCTCTCACTCCGTGGGAGCGCGATGTCCTCCAGCCGGGGCGGCGCCTCTAGGCCTGGGTTGCCCTGGAGCCGGGCGGCCATCGTAGGTGCATGAAGTGGGCACGCGGGCCCTGAGGTGCTGGTAAGATGGAGGGCACGGACGGGGAAGTCTGGGTCAGGTGTGTGTGGGTTCTGGCGGGAAGGACCGGCTAGGCCGTGTACTCGGGGGCTGAATGAGGTGCACAGGTCAGGGTGTGTGGCTAGGGGTCAGGGATGGCCACGCAACAAGGCCGGGTCTAACAACCACCCCCTTCAAGACCCCCTACACTGCCCGAACACCACTGCACTGCCCTAAACCCTGAAACACTACCCCCTGCACAACCCCCTACACTGTCCGAACACCACTGCGCTTTCCTAAACCCTGTAACACCAACCCCAGCGCGACCCACTACACTGCACGAACACAACTGCACTGCCCTAAACTCTAAAACACCACCCCCAGCACCACCCCCTACACTGCCAGAACACCACTGCACTGCCCTATATCCTGACACACCAGCCCCAACACGACCCCCTACAATGCCCGAACACCACTGCACTGCCCTAAACCCTGAAATATCAGCCCCAGCACGACTCCCTTCACTGCCTGAACACCACTGCCCTAAAACCTGAAACACCACGCCCAGCAAGACCCCCTACACTGCCCAAACACCAATGACCTAAACCCTGAAACACCACCCCCAGCATGCCCCCTTCTCTGCCTGAACACCACTGCACTGCCCCAAACCCTGAACCACTACCCCATGCAAGACCCCCTACACTGCCCTAAACCCTGAAACACCATCCCCAGCAAGACCCCCTACACTGCCTGAACACCACTGCACTGCACTAAACCCTGAAACACCACCCCCAGCAGGACCCCCTACACTGGCCGAGCACCACTGCCCTATACCCTGAAACACCCTTCCCAGCAAGATCCCCTACACTGCCCGAATACCAATGCCCTAAACTCTGAAACACCACCCCCTACGGGACCCCCTACACTGCCTGAACACCACTGCACCACTGCCCTAAACCTTGAAACACCACCCCCTGCACGACCCTCTACACAGCCCGAACACCGCTGCCCTAAACCCTGACACGCCACCCTCTGCAAGACCCCCTACACTGACCGAACACAACAGCACTGCCCTAAACCCTGAAACACCATCCCCTGCACGACCCACTACACGGCCCAAACACGACTGCACTGCCCTAAACCCTGAAACACAACCCCCAGCACGACCCACTAAACTACCCGAACACCACTGCACTGCCCTAAAACACCACCCCCAGCACGACCCCCTACACTGCACTGCCCTAAACCCTAAAACACCATCCCCAGCACAACGCCCAACCCCCAACACCACCCCCTACACTGCCCGAACACCACTGCACTGCCCTATACCCTGAAAGACCACCCCCTGCATGACCCCCTACACTGCCCGAACACCACTGCACAGCCCTAAACCCTGAAACACCACCCCCTGCACAACCCCCTACACTGTCCGAACACCACTGCGCTGCCCTAAACCCTGAAACACCACCCCCAGCGCAACCCACTACACTGTACGAACACCACTGCACTGTCCTAAAGCCTAAAACACCACCCACAGCATGACCCCCTACACTGCCCGAACACCACTACACTGCCCTAAACCCTAAAGCACCAGCCCAGCACGACCACCTACACTGCTCGAACACCACTGCACTGCCCTAAACCCTGAATCACCCCTACACTGCCCGAACACAACTGCACTGCCCTAATCCCTGAAACACCAGATCCAACACACCCCCTACACTGCCCGAAGACCACTGCACTGCCCTAAACTCTGAAACACCAGCCCCACACGACCCCCTACAGTGCCTGAACACCACTGCACTGCCCTAAACCCTGAAACACCAGCCCCCAAATGACCCCAACACTGCCCAAACACCACTGCACCACTGCCCTAAACCCTGAAACACCACCCCTGCATGATCCCCTACACTGCTCGAACACCACTGCCCTAAACCCTGAAACACCACCCCCTGCAAGACCCCCTACATGCCCGAACACCACTGTCCTATACCCTGAAACACCATCCCCAACACGACCCTCTACTCTACCCGAACACCGCTGCACTGCCCTAAACCCTGAAAAACCACCCTCTGCACAACCCCCGACACTGCCAGAACACCACTGCACTGCCCTAAACCCTGAAACACCACCCCCAGCATGACCCCCTACACTGCCCAAACACCGCTGCTCTGCCCTTAATCCTGAAACACCACCCACAGCACAACACCCTACTCTGCCCAAACACGACTGCACTGCCCTAAACCCTGAGACACCTCCTCTAGCAAGACCCCCTACACTGCCCGAACACCACTGCACTGCCCTAAACCATGAGACACCACCCCTAGTAAGACCCCCTACACTGCCCAAACACCACTGCCCTATACCCTGAAACTCCACCCCCAGCAAGACCCCCTACACTGCCCAAATACCACTGCCCTAAACCCTGAAACACCACCCCCTGCAATAACCCCTACACTGCCCGAACACCACTGCACCACTACCCTAAACCCTGAAACACCACCCCCTGCATGACCCCCTACACTGCCCGAACACAACTGCCCAAAATCCTGAAACACCACCCCCTGCACGACCCCCTACACTGCCTGAACACCACTGCACTGCCCTAAACCCTGAAACACCACCCCCAGCACGACCCCCTACACTGCCCGAACACCACTGCACTGCCCTAAACACTAAACCACCACCCCCAGCACGACCCCCTACATTGCCTGAACACCACTTCACTGCCCTAAACCCCGAAACACCAGCCCCCGCTCGACCCCCTACACTGCCCGAACACCACTGCACTGCCCTAAACCCTGAAACACCACCCCTGCACGATCCCCTACACTGCCCGAACACCACTGCCCTATACCCAGAAACAACGCCCCCAGCAAGACTCCCTACTCTGCCCGAACACAGCTGCACTGTCCTAAACTCTGAAACACCACCCCCTGCACAACCCCCTACACTGCCCGAACACCACTGCACTGCCCTAAACCCTGAAACACCAGCCCCAGCAAGACCCCCTACACTTCCTAGACACCACTGCACTACCCTAAACACTGAAACATCACCCCCAGCAAGACTCCCTACAGTGCCCGAACACCACTGCATGGCCCTAAATCCTGAAACACCACCAACAGGAAGACCCCCTACAATGCCCGAACACCACTGCCCTATACCCTGAAACACCACCCCAGCAAGACCCCCTACACTGCCCGATCACCACTGCCCTAAACCTTGAAACACCATCACCTACAAGACCCCCTACTTTGCCTGAAAACCACTGCACCACTGCCCTAAAACATGAAACACCTCCCCCTGCTCGACCCCCTACACTGCCCGAACACCACTGCACTGCCATAAACCCTGAAACACCAGATCCCACACACACCCTACACTGCCCGAACACCACTGCACTGACCTAAACCCTAAAACACCAGCCACAGCACGACCTCCTACACTGCCTGAACACCAGTGCACTGCCCTAAACCCTGAAACACCAGCCCCCAAATGACCCCAACTCTGCCCGAACACCACTGTCCTAAACCCTGAAACACCACCCCCTGCACGATCCCCTACACTGCTCGAACACCACTGCCCTAAACCCTGAAACACCACCCCCAGCATGACCCCCTATACTGCCCGAACACCGCTGCTCTGCCCTTAATCCTGAAACACCATCCCCAGCACGACACCCTACTCTGCCCAAACACGACTGCACTGCCCTAAACCCTGAGACACCTCCTCTAGCAAGACCCCCTACACTGCCCGAACACCACTGCACTGCCCTAAACCCTGAGACACCACCCCTAGTAAGACCCCCTACACTGCCCAAACACCACTGCCCTATACCCTGAAACACCACCCCCAGCAAGACCCCCTACACTGCCCAAATACCACTGCCCTAAACCCTGAAACACCACCCCCTGCAATAACCCCTACACTGCCCGAACACCACTGCACCACTACCCTAAACCCTGAAACACCACCCCCTGCATGACCCCTTACACTGCCCGAACACAACTGCCCAAAACCCTGAAACACCACCCCCTGCACGACCCCCTACACTGCCTGAACACCACTGCACTGCCCTAAACCCTGAAACACCACCCCCAGCACAACCCCTACACTGCCCGAACACCACTGCACTGCCCTAAACCCTAAACCACCACCCCCAGCATGACCCCCTACATTGCCTGAACACCACTTCACTGCCCTAAACCCCGAAACACCAGCCCCCGCTCGACCCCCTACTCTGCCCGAACACCACTGCACTGCCCTAAACCCTGAAACACCAGCCCCTGCACGATCCCTACTCTGCCCGAACACCACTGCACCACTGCCCTAAACTCTGAAACACCACCCCTGCACGATCCCCTACACTGCCCGAACACCACTGCCCTATACCCTGAAACAACGCCCCCAGCAAGACCCCCTACTCTGCCCGAACACCGCTGCACTGTCCTAAACTCTGAAACACCACCCCCTGCACAACCCCCTACACTGCCCAAACACCACTGCACTGCCCTAAACCCTGAAACACCAGCCCCAGCAAGACCCCCTACACTTCCTAGACACCACTGCACTACCTTAAACACTGAAACACCACCCCCAGCAGGACTCCCTACAGTGCCCCAACACCACTGCATGGCCCTAAATCCTGAAACACCACCAACAGGAAGACCCCCTAAAATGCCCGAACACCACTGCCCTATACCCTGAAACACCACCCCCAGCAAGACCCCCTACACTGCCCGATCACCACTGCCCTAAACCTTGAAACACCATCCCCTACAAGACCCCCTACTTTGCCCGAAAACCACTGCACCACTGCCCTAAAACCTGAAACACCTCCCCCTGCACGACCCCCTACACTGCCCGAACACCATTGCACTGCCATAAACCCTGAAACACCAGATCCCACACACACCCTACACTGCCCGAACACCACTGCACTGACCTAAACCCTGAAACACCAGCCCCCGCACGACCCCCTACACTGCCTGAACACCAGTGCACTGCCCTAAACCCTGAAACACCAGCCCCTGCACGACCCCCTACAGTGCCCGAACATCACTGCCCTATAACCTGAAACACCATCCCCAACACGACCCTCTACTCTACCCGAACACCGCTGCACTGCCCTAAACCCTGAAACACCTGCCCGCACGACCCCCTACACCTCCCAAACACCACTGCACTGCCATAAACCCTGAAACACCAGATCCAACACACCCCCTACACTGCCCGAAGACCACTGCACTGCCCTAAACCCTGAAACACCAGCCCCCGCAGGACCCCCTACACTACACGAACACGACTGCACTGCCCTAAACCCTGAAACACCAGCCCCTGCACGACCCCCTACAGTGCCTGAACACCACTGCACAGCCCTAAACCCTGAAACACCAGCCCCCAAATGACCCCAACACTGCCCGAACACCACTGCACCACTGCCCTAAACCCTGAAACACCACCCCCTGCACGATCCCCTACACTGCTCGAACACCACTGCCCTAAACCCTGAAACACCACCCCCTGCAAAACCCCCTACATGCCCGAACACCACTGCCCTATACCCTGAAACACCATCCCCAACACGACCCTCTACTCTACCCGAACACCGCTGCACTGCCCTAAACCCTGAAACACCACCCTCTGCACAACCCCCTACACTGCCAGAACACTGCTGCACTGCCCTAAACCCTGAAATACCACCCCAGCATGACCCCCTACAGTGCCTGAACACTGCTGCTCTGCCCTTAATCCTGAAACACCACCCCCAGCACGACACCCTACTCTGCCCAAACAACACTACACTGCCCTAAACCCTGAGACACCACCCCTAGCAAGACCCCCTACACTGCCCAAACACCACTGCCCTATACCCTGAAACACCACCCCCAGCAAGACCCCCTACACTGCCCGAATACCACTGCCCTAAACCCTGAAACACCACCCCCTGCAAGACCCCCTACTTTGCCCGAACACCACTGCACCACTGCCCTAAAACCTGAAACACCTCCCCCTGCACGACCCCCTACACTGCCCTAACACCACTGCACTGCCCTAAACCCTGTAACACCAGCCCCCGCAGGACCCCCTACTCTACCCGAACACGACTGCACTGACCTAAACCCTGAAACATCAGCCCCCGCACGACCTCCTACACTGCCCGAACACCACTGCACTGCCCTACACCCTAAAACACCACCCCCAGCACGACCCCCTACACTGCCTGAACACCACTGCACTGCCCTAAACCCTGAAACACCAGCCCTAGAACGACCCCCTACACTGCCTGAACACCACTTCACTGCCCTATACCCTGAAACACCAGCCCCTGCATGATCCCTACTCTGCCCGAACACCACTGCACCACTGCCCTAAACTCTGAAACACCACCCCTGCACGATCCACTACACTGCCCGAACACCACTGCCCTATTCCCTGAAACACCACCCCCTGCACAACCCCCTACACTGCCCAAACACCACTGCACTGCCCTAAACCCTGAAACACCGGCCCCAGCACGACCCCCTACACTTCCTAGACACCACTGCACTACCCTAAAGACTGAAACACCACCCCCAGCAAGAATCCCTACAGTGCCCGAACACCACTGCATGGCCCTAAATCCTAAAACACCACCAACAGCAAGACCCCCTACAATGCCCGAACACCACTGCCCTATACCCTGAAACACCACCCCCAGCAAGACCCCCTACACTGCCCGATCACCACTGCCCTAAACCTTGAAACACCATCCCCTGCAAGACCCCCTACTTTGCCCGAACACCACTGCACCACTGCCCTAAAACACCTCCCCGTGCACGACCCCCTACACTGCCTGAACACCACTGCACTGCCCTAAACCCTGAAACACCAGCCCCCGCAGGACCCCCTACACTACCCGAACACGACTGCACTGACCTAAACCCTGAAACATCAGCCCCCGCACGACCTCCTACACTGCCTGAACACCACGGCACTGCCCTAAACCCTGAAACACCACCCCCTGCACAACCCCCTACACTGTCCGAACACCACTGCGCTGCCCTGAACCCTGAAACACCACCCCCAGCGCAACCCACTACACTGTACGAACACCACTGCACTGTCCTAAAGCCTAAAACACCACCCACAGCATGACCCCCTACACTGCCCGAACACCACTACACTGCCCTAAACCCTAAAGCACCAGCCCAGCACGACCACCTACACTGCTCGAACACCACTGCACTGCCCTAAACCCTGAATCACCCCTACACTGCCCGAACACAACTGCACTGCCCTAATCCCTGAAACACCAGATCCAACACACCCCCTACACTGCCCGAAGACCACTGCACTGCCCTAAACCCTGAAACACCAGCCCCCGCAGGACCCCCTACACTACACGAACACGACTGCACTGCCCTAAACTCTGAAACACCAGCCCCACACGACCCCCTACAGTGCCTGAACACCACTGCACTGCCCTAAACCCTGAAACACCAGCCCCCAAATGACCCCAACACTGCCCAAACACCACTGCACCACTGCCCTAAACCCTGAAACACCACCCCTGCATGATCCCCTACACTGCTCGAACACCACTGCCCTAAACCCTGAAACACCACCCCCTGCAAGACCCCCTACATGCCCGAACACCACTGTCCTATACCCTGAAACACCATCCCCAACACGACCCTCTACTCTACCCGAACACCGCTGCACTGCCCTAAACCCTGAAAAACCACCCTCTGCACAACCCCCGACACTGCCAGAACACCACTGCACTGCCCTAAACCCTGAAACACCACCCCCAGCATGACCCCCTACACTGCCCAAACACCGCTGCTCTGCCCTTAATCCTGAAACACCACCCACAGCACAACACCCTACTCTGCCCAAACACGACTGCACTGCCCTAAACCCTGAGACACCTCCTCTAGCAAGACCCCCTACACTGCCCGAACACCACTGCACTGCCCTAAACCATGAGACACCACTCCTAGTAAGACCCCCTACACTGCCCAAACACCACTGCCCTATACCCTGAAACTCCACCCCCAGCAAGACCCCCTACACTGCCCAAATACCACTGCCCTAAACCCTGAAACACCACCCCCTGCAATAACCCCTACACTGCCCGAACACCACTGCACCACTACCCTAAACCCTGAAACACCACCCCCTGCATGACCCCCTACACTGCCCGAACACAACTGCCCGAAATCCTGAAACACCACCCCCTGCACGACCCCCTACACTGCCTGAACACCACTGCACTGCCCTAAACCCTGAAACACCACCCCCAGCACGACCCCCTACACTGCCCGAACACCACTGCACTGCCCTAAACCCTAAACCACCACCCCCAGCACGACCCCCTACATTGCCTGAACACCACTTCACTGCCCTAAACCCCGAAACACCAGCCCCCGCTCGACCCCCTACACTGCCCGAACACCACTGCACTGCCCTAAACCCTGAAACACCACCCCTGCACGATCCCCTACACTGCCCGAACACCACTGCCCTATACCCAGAAACAACGCCCCCAGCAAGACTCCCTACTCTGCCCGAACACAGCTGCACTGTCCTAAACTCTGAAACACCACCCCCTGCACAACCCCCTACACTGCCCGAACACCACTGCACTGCCCTAAACCCTGAAACACCAGCCCCAGCAAGACCCCCTACACTTCCTAGACACCACTGCACTACCCTAAACACTGAAACATCACCCCCAGCAAGACTCCCTACAGTGCCCGAACACCACTGCATGGCCCTAAATCCTGAAACACCACCAACAGGAAGACCCCCTACAATGCCCGAACACCACTGCCCTATACCCTGAAACACCACCCCAGCAAGACCCCCTACACTGCCCGATCACCACTGCCCTAAACCTTGAAACACCATCACCTACAAGACCCCCTACTTGGCCTGAAAACCACTGCACCACTGCCCTAAAACATGAAACACGTCCCCCTGCTCGACCCCCTACACTGCCCGAACACCACTGCACTGCCATAAACCCTGAAACACCAGATCCCACACACACCCTACACTGCCCGAACACCACTGCACTGACCTAAACCCTAAAACACCAGCCACAGCACGACCTCCTACACTGCCTGAACACCAGTGCACTGCCCTTAACCCTGAAACACCAGCCCCCAAATGACCCCAACTCTGCCCGAACACCACTGCCCTAAACCCTGAAACACCACCCCCTGCACGATCCCCTACACTGCTCGAACACCACTGCCCTAAACCCTGAAACACCACCCCCAGCATGACCCCCTATACTGCCCGAACACCGCTGCTCTGCCCTTAATCCTGAAACCCCACCCCCAGCACGACACCCTACTCTGCCCAAACACGACTGCACTGCCCTAAACCCTGAGACACCTCCTCTAGCAAGACCCCCTACACTGCCCGAACACCACTGCACTGCCCTAAACCCTGAGACACCACCCCTAGTAAGACCCCCTACACTGCCCAAACACCACTGCCCTATACCCTGAAACACCACCCCCAGCAAGACCCCCTACACTGCCCGAATACCACTGCCCTAAACCCTGAAACACCACCCCCTGCAATAACCCCTACACTGCCCGAACACCACTGCACCACTACCCTAAACCCTGAAACACCACCCCCTGCATGACCCCTTACACTGCCCGAACACAACTGCCCAAAACCCTGAAACACCACCCCCTGCACGACCCCCTACACTGCCTGAACACCACTGCACTGCCCTAAACCCTGAAACACCAGCCCCCGCAGGACCCCCTACACTACCCGAACACGACTGCACTGACCTAAACCCTGAAACATCAGCCCCCGCACGACCTCCTACACTGCCTGAACACCACGGCACTGCCCTAAACCCTGAAACACCACCCCCTGCACAACCCCCTACACTGTCCGAACACCACTGCGCTGCCCTGAACCCTGAAACACCACCCCCAGCGCAACCCACTACACTGTACGAACACCACTGCACTGTCCTAAAGCCTAAAACACCACCCACAGCATGACCCCCTACACTGCCCGAACACCACTACACTGCCCTAAACCCTAAAGCACCAGCCCAGCACGACCACCTACACTGCTCGAACACCACTGCACTGCCCTAAACCCTGAATCACCCCTACACTGCCCGAACACAACTGCACTGCCCTAATCCCTGAAACACCAGATCCAACACACCCCCTACACTGCCCGAAGACCACTGCACTGCCCTAAACCCTGAAACACCAGCCCCCGCAGGACCCCCTACACTACACGAACACGACTGCACTGCCCTAAACTCTGAAACACCAGCCCCACACGACCCCCTACAGTGCCTGAACACCACTGCACTGCCCTAAACCCTGAAACACCAGCCCCCAAATGACCCCAACACTGCCCAAACACCACTGCACCACTGCCCTAAACCCTGAAACACCACCCCTGCATGATCCCCTACACTGCTCGAACACCACTGCCCTAAACCCTGAAACACCACCCCCTGCAAGACCCCCTACATGCCCGAACACCACTGTCCTATACCCTGAAACACCATCCCCAACACGACCCTCTACTCTACCCGAACACCGCTGCACTGCCCTAAACCCTGAAACACCAGCCCCAGCAAGACCCCCTACACTTCCTAGACACCACTGCACTACCCTAAACACTGAAACATCACCCCCAGCAAGACTCCCTACAGTGCCCGAACACCACTGCATGGCCCTAAATCCTGAAACACCACCAACAGGAAGACCCCCTACAATGCCCGAACACCACTGCCCTATACCCTGAAACACCACCCCAGCAAGACCCCCTACACTGCCCGATCAACACTGCCCTAAACCTTGAAACACCATCACCTACAAGACCCCCTACTTTGCCTGAAAACCACTGCACCACTGCCCTAAAACCTGAAACACCTCCCCCTGCTCGACCCCCTACACTGCCCGAACACCACTGCACTGCCATAAACCCTGAAACACCAGATCCCACACACACCCTACACTGCCCGAACACCACTGCACTGACCTAAACCCTGAAACACCAGCCCCCAAATGACCCCAACTCTGCCCGAACACCACTGCCCTAAACCCTGAAACACCACCCCCTGCACGATCCCCTACACTGCTCGAACACCACTGCCCTAAACCCTGAAACACCACCCCCAGCATGACCCCCTATACTGCCCGAACACCGCTGCTCTGCCCTTAATCCTGAAACACCACCCCCAGCACGACACCCTACTCTGCCCAAACACGACTGCACTGCCCTAAACCCTGAGACACCTCCTCTAGCAAGACCCCCTACACTGCCCGAACACCACTGCACTGCCCTAAACCCTGAGACACCACCCCTAGTAAGACCCCCTACACTGCCCAAACACCACTGCCCTATACCCTGAAACTCCACCCCCAGCAAGACCCCCTACACTGCCCAAATACCACTGCCCTAAACCCTGAAACACCACCCCCTGCAATAACCCCTACACTGCCCGAACACCACTGCACCACTACCCTAAACCCTGAAACACCACCCCCTGCATGACCCCCTACACTGCCCGAACACAACTGCCCAAAATCCTGAAACACCACCCCCTGCACGACCCCCTACACTGCCTGAACACCACTGCACTGCCCTAAACCCTGAAACACCACCCCCAGCACGACCCCCTACACTGCCCGAACACCACTGCACTGCCCTAAACCCTAAACCACCACCCCCAGCACGACCCCCTACATTGCCTGAACACCACTTCACTGCCCTAAACCCCGAAACACCAGCCCCCGCTCGACCCCCTACACTGCCCGAACACCACTGCACTGCCCTAAACCCTGAAACACCACCCCTGCACGATCCCCTACACTGCCCGAACACCACTGCCCTATACCCAGAAACAACGCCCCCAGCAAGACTCCCTACTCTGCCCGAACACAGCTGCACTGTCCTAAACTCTGAAACACCACCCCCTGCACAACCCCCTACACTGCCCGAACACCACTGCACTGCCCTAAACCCTGAAAAACCAGCCCCAGCAAGACCCCCTACACTTCCTAGACACCAGTGCACTACCCTAAACACTGAAACATCACCCCCAGCAAGACTCCCTACAGTGCCCGAACACCACTGCATGGCCCTAAATCCTGAAACACCACCAACAGGAAGACCCCCTACAATGCCCGAACACCACTGCCCTATACCCTGAAACACCACCCCCAGCAAGACCCCCTACACTGCCCGATCACCACTGCCCTAAACCTTGAAACACCATCCCCTGCAAGACCCCCTACTTTGCCCGAACACCACTGCACCACTGCCCTAAAACACCTCCCCGTGCACGACCCCCTACACTGCCTGAACACCACTGCACTGCCCTAAACCCTGAAACACCAGCCCCCGCAGGACCCCCTACACTACCCGAACACGACTGCACTGACCTAAACCCTGAAACATCAGCCCGCGCACGACCTCCTACACTGCCTGAACACCACGGCACTGCCCTAAACCCTGAAACACCAGCCCCCAAATGACCCCAACTCTGCCCGAACACCACTGCCCTAAACCCTGAAACACCACCCCCTGCACGATCCCCTACACTGCTCGAACACCACTGCCCTAAACCCTGAAACACCACTCCCTGCAAGACCCTATGGATGTCCGTACATCACTGCCCTATACCCTGAAACCCCGTCCCCAACACGAACACCACTGCACTGCCCTAAACCCTGAAACACCACCCTCTGCACAACCCCCTACACTGCAAGAACACCGCTGCACTGCCCTAAACCCTGAAACACCACCCCCAGCATGACCCCCTACACTGCCCGAACACCGCTGCTCTGCCCTTAATCCTGAAACACCACCCACAGCACAACACCCTACACTGCCAGAACACCGCTGCACTGCCCTATACCCTGAAACACCACCCCAGCAAGACCCCCTACACTGCCCGATCACCACTGCCCTGAACCTTGAAACACCATCACCTACAAGACCCCCTACTTTGCCTGAAAACCACTGCCCTAAAACATGAAACACCTCCCCCTGCTCGACCCCCTACACTGCCCGAACACCACTGCACTGCCATAAACCCTGAAACACCAGATCCCACACACACCCTACACTGCCCGAACACCACTGCACTGACCTAAACCCTAAAACACCAGCCACAGCACGACCTCCTACACTGCCTGAACACCAGTGCACTGCCCTAAACCCTGAAACACCAGCCCCCAAATGATCCCAACTCTGCCCGAACACCACTGCCCTAAACCCTGAAACACCACCCCCTGCACGATCCCCTACACTGCTCGAACACCACTGCCCTAAACCCTGAAACACCACCCCCAGCATGACCCCCTATTCTGCCCGAACACCGCTGCTCTGCCCTTAATCCTGAAACA
This sequence comes from Triturus cristatus, assembly GCF_964204655.1. NCBI lineage: Eukaryota > Metazoa > Chordata > Amphibia > Caudata > Salamandridae > Triturus > Triturus cristatus. Next base: position 247,368,878 of record NC_140579.1, read on the forward strand.
CCACCCCCAGCACGACACCCTACTCTGCCCAAACACGACTGCACTGCCCTAAACCCTGAGACACCTCCTCTAGCAAGACCCCCTACACTGCCCGAACACCACTGCACTGCCCTAAACCCTGAGACACCACCCCTAGTAAGACCCCCTACACTGCCCAAACACCACTGCCCTATACCCTGAAACACCACCCCCAGCAAGACCCCCTACACTGCCCGAATACCACAGCCCTAAACCCTGAAACACCACCCCCTGCAATAACCCCTACACTGCCCGAACACCACTGCACCACTACCCTAAACCCTGAAACACCACCCCCTGCATGACCCCTTACACTGCCCGAACACAACTGCCCAAAACCCTGAAACACCACCCCCTGCACGACCCCCTACACTGCCTGAACACCACTGCACTGCCCTAAACCCTGAAACACCACCCCCAGCACGACCCCTACACTGCCCGAACACCACTGCACTGCCCTAAACCCTAAACCACCACCCCCAGCATGACCCCCTACATTGCCTGAACACCACTTCACTGCCCTAAACCCCGAAACACCAGCCCCCGCTCGACCCCCTACTCTGCCCGAACACCACTGCACTGCCCTAAACCCTGAAACACCAGCCCCTGCACGATCCCTACTCTGCCCGAACACCACTGCACCACTGCCCTAAACTCTGAAACACCACCCCTGCACGATCCCCTACACTGCCCGAACACCACTGCCCTATACCCTGAAACAACGCCCCCAGCAAGACCCCCTACTCTGCCCGAACACCACTGCACTGCCCTAAACCCTGAGACACCACCCCTAGTAAGACCCCCTACACTGCCCAAACACCACTGCCCTATACCCTGAAACACCACCCCCAGCAAGACCCCCTACACTGCCCGAATACCACTGCCCTAAACCCTGAAACACCACGCCCTGCAATAACCCCTACACTGCCCGAACACCACTGCACCACTACCCTAAACCCTGAAACACCACCCCCTGCATGACCCCTTACACTGCCCGAACACAACTGCCCAAAACCCTGAAACACCACCCCCTGCACGACCCCCTACACTACCTGAACACCACTGCACTGCCCTAAACCCTGAAACACCACCCCCAGCACGACCCCTACACTGCCCGAACACCACTGCACTGCCCTAAACCCTAAACCACCACCCCCAGCATGACCCCCTACATTGCCTGAACACCACTTCACTGCCCTAAACCCCGAAACACCAGCCCCCGCTCGACCCCCTACTCTGCCCGAACACCACTGCACTGCCCTAAACCCTGAAACACCAGCCCCTGCACGATCCCTACTCTGCCCGAACACCACTGCACCACTGCCCTAAACTCTGAAACACCACCCCTGCACGATCCCCTACACTGCCCGAACACCACTGCCCTATACCCTGTAACAACGCCCCCAGCAAGACCCCCTACTCTGCCCGAACACCGCTGCACTGTCCTAAACTCTGAAACACCACCCCCTGCACAACCCCCTACACTGCCCAAACACCACTGCACTGCCCTAAACCCTGAAACACCAGCCCCAGCAAGACCCCCTACACTTCCTAGACACCACTGCACTACCTTAAACACTGAAACACCACCCCCAGCAGGACTCCCTACAGTGCCCCAACACCACTGCATGGCCCTAAATCCTGAAACACCACCAACAGGAAGACCCCCTAAAATGCCCGAACACCACTGCCCTATACCCTGAAACACCACCCCCAGTAAGACCCCCTACACTGCCCGATCACCACTGCCCTAAACCTTGTAACACCATCCCCTACAAGACCCCCTACTTTGCCCGAAAACCACTGCACCACTGCCCTAAAACCTGAAACACCTCCCCCTGCACGACCCCCTACACTGCCCGAACACCATTGCACTGCCATAAACCCTGAAACACCAGATCCCACACACACCCTACACTGCCCGAACACCACTGCACTGACCTAAACCCTGAAACACCAGCCCCCGCACGACCCCCTACACTGCCTGAACACCAGTGCACTGCCCTAAACCCTGAAACACCAGCCCCCAAATGACCCCAACTCTGCCTGCACACCACTGCCCTACACCCTGAAACACCACCCCCTGCACGATCCCCTACACTGCTCGAACACCACTGCCCTGAACTCTGAAACACCACCCCCTGCAAGACCCCCTACATGCCCGAACATCACTGCCCTATAACCTGAAACACCATCCCCAACACGACCCTCTACTCTACCCGAACACCGCTGCACTGCCCTAAACCCTGAAACACCAGCCCGCACGACCCCCTACACCTCCCAAACACCACTGCACTGCCATAAACCCTGAAACACCAGATCCAACACACTCCCTACACTGCCCGAAGACCACTGCACTGCCCTAAACCCTGAAACACCAGCCCCCGCAGGACCCCCTACACTACACGAACACGACTGCACTGCCCTAAACCCTGAAACACCAGCCCCTGCACGACCCCCTACAGTGCCTGAACACCACTGCACTGCCCTAAACCCTGAAACACCAGCCCCCAAATGACCCCAACACTGCCCGAACACCACTGCACCACTGCCCTAAACCCTGAAACACCACCCCCTGCACGATCCCCTACACTGCTCGAACACCACTGCCCTAAACCCTGAAACACCACCCCCTGCAAAACCCCCTACATGCCCGAACACCACTGCCCTATACCCTGAAACACCATCCCCAACACGACCCTCTACTCTACCCGAACACCGCTGCACTGCCCTAAACCCTGAAACACCACCCTCTGCACAACCCCCTACACTGCCAGAACACTGCTGCACTGCCCTAAACCCTGAAATACCACCCCCAGCATGACCCCCTACAGTGCCTGAACACTGCTGCTCTGCCCTTAATCCTGAAACACCACCCCCAGCACGACACCCTACTCTGCCCAAACAACACTACACTGCCCTAAACCCTGAGACACCACCCCTAGCAAGACCCCCTACACTGCCCAAACACCACTGCCCTATACCCTGAAACACCACCCCCAGCAAGACCCCCTACACTGCCCGAATACCACTGCCCTAAACCCTGAAACACCACCCCCTGCAAGACCCCCTACTTTGCCCGAACACCACTGCACCACTGCCCTAAAACCTGAAACACCTCCCCCTGCACGACCCCCTACACTGCCCTAACACCACTGCACTGCCCTAAACCCTGTAACACCAGCCCCCGCAGGACCCCCTACTCTACCCGAACACGAGTGCACTGACCTAAACCCTGAAACATCAGCCCCCGCACGACCTCCTACACTGCCCGAACACCACTGCACTGCCCTACACCCTAAAACACCACCCCCAGCACGACCCCCTACACTGCCTGAACACCACTGCACTGCCCTAAACCCTGAAACACCAGCCCTAGAACGACCCCCCACACTGCCTGAACACCACTTCACTGCCCTAAACCCCGAAACACCAGCCCCCGCTCAACCCCCTACACTGCCTGAACACCACTGCACTACCCTAAAACCTGAAACACCAGCCCCTGCATGCTCCCTACTCTGCCCGAACACCACTGCACCACTGCCCTAAACTCTGAAACACCACCCCTGCACGATCCACTACACTGCCCGAACACCACTGCCCTATTCCCTGAAACACCACCCCCTGCACAACCCCCTACACTGCCCAAACACCACTGCACTGCCCTAAACCCTGAAACACGGGCCCCAGCACAACCCCCTACACTTCCTAGACACCACTGCACTACCCTAAAGACTGAAACACCACCCCCAGCAAGAATCCCTACAGTGCCCGAACACCACTGCATGGCCCTAAATCCTAAAACACCACCAACAGCAAGACCCCCTACAATGCCCGAACACCACTGCCCTATACCCTAAAACACCACCCCCAGCAAGACCCCCTACACTGCCCGATCACCACTGCCCTAAACCTTGAAACACCATCCCCTGCAAGACCCCCTACTTTGCCCGAACACCACTGCACCACTGCCCTAAAACACCTCCCCGTGCACGACCCCCTACACTGCCTGAACACCACTGCACTGCCCTAAACCCTGAAACACCAGCCCCCGCAGGACCCCCTACACTAACCGAACACGACTGCACTGACCTAAACCCTGAAACATCAGCCCCCGCACGACCTCCTACACTGCCTGAACACCACGGCACTGCCCTAAACCCTGAAACACCAGCCCCCAAATGACCCCAACTCTGCCCGAACACCACTGCCCTAAACCCTGAAACACCACCCCCTGCACGATCCCCTACACTGCTCGAACACCACTGCCCTAAACCCTGAAACACCACTCCCTGCAAGACCCTATGCATGTCCGTACATCACTGCCCTATACCCTGAAACCCCATCCCCAACACGAACACCACTGCACTGCCCTAAACCCTGAAACACCACCCTCTGCACAACCCCCTACACTGCCAGAACACCGCTGCACTGCCCTAAACCCTGAAACACCACCCCCAGCATGACCCCCTACACTGCCCGAACGCCTCTGCTCTGCCCTTAATCCTGAAACACCACCCCAAGCACGACACCCTACTCTGCCCAAACACGACTGCACTGCCCTAAACCCTGAGACACCTTCTCTAGCAAGACCCCCTACACTGCCCGAACACCACTGCACTGCCCTAAACCCTGACACACCACCTCTAGCAAGACCCCCTACACTGCCCATACACCACTGCCCTATACCCTAAAACACCACCCCAGCAAGATCCCATACACTGCCCGAATACCACTGCCCTAAACCCTGAAACACCACCCCCTGCAATAACCCCTACACTGCCCGAACACCACTGCACCACTACCCTAAACCCTGAAACACCACCCCCTGCATGACCCCCTACAATGCCCGAACACCACTGCCCTAAACCCTGAAACACCACCCCTGCACGACCCCCTACACTGCCGGAACACCACTGCACTGCCCTAAACCCTGAAACACCACACCCAGCACGACCCCCTACACTGCCCAAACACCACTGCCCTGCCCCAAACCCTGAAACACCACCCCAGCACGACCCCCTACTGTGCCCGAACACCACCGCACTGCCCTGAACCCTGAAATACCACCCCCAGAAAGAGCCCCTACACTGCCCGAACACCACTGCCCTAATCCCTGAAACACCACCATCAGCATGACCCACTTCTCTCCCCGAACACCACTGCACAGCCCAAACCCTGAAAAACCACCCCATGCACAACCCCCTACACTGTCCGAACACCACTTCACTGCCCTAAACCCTGAAACACCAGCCCCTGCACGACCCCTACACTGCCCGAACAACACTGCACCACTGCCCTAAACTCTGAAACACCACCCCTGCACGATCCCCTACACTGCCCGAACACCACTGCCCTATACCCTGAAACACCACCCCTGCACGACCCCCTACACTGCCGGAACACCACTGCACTGCCCTAAACCCTGAAACACCACACCCAGCACGACCCCCTACACTGCCCAAACACCACTGCCCTGCCCCAAACCCTGAAACACCACCCCAGCACGACCCCCTACTGTGCCCGAACACCACCGCACTGCCCTGAACCCTGAAATACCACCCCCAGAAAGAGCCCCTACACTGCCCGAACACCACTGCCCTAATCCCTGAAACACCACCATCAGCATGACCCACTTCTCTCCCCGAACACCACTGCACAGCCCAAACCCTGAAAAACCACCCCATGCACAACCCCCTACACTGTCCGAACACCACTTCACTGCCCTAAACCCTGAAACACCAGCCCCTGCACGACCCCTACACTGCCCGAACAACACTGCACCACTGCCCTAAACTCTGAAACACCACCCCTGCACGATCCCCTACACTGCCCGAACACCACTGCCCTATACCCTGAAACAACGCCCCCAGCACGACCCCCTACTCTGCCCGAACACCGCTGCACTGTCGTAAACTCTGAAACACCACCCCCTGCACAACCCCCTACACTGCCCGAACACCACTGCACTGCCCTAAACCCTGAAACACCAGCCCCAGCATGACCCCCTACACTTCCTAGACACCACTTCACTACCCTAAACACTGAAACACCACCCCCATCAAGAATCCCTACTGTGCCTGAACACCACTGCATGGCCCTAAATCCTAAAACACCACCAACAGCAAGACCCCCTACAATGCCCGAACACCACTGCCCTATACCCTGAAACACCACCCCCAGCAAGACCCCCTACACTGCCCGATCACCACTGCCCTAAACCTTGAAACACCATCCCCTACAAGACCCCCTACTTTGCCCGAAAACCACTGCACCACTGCCCTAAAACCTGAAACACCTCCCCCTGCACGACCCCCTACACTGCCCGAACACCATTGCACTGCCATAAACCCTGAAACACCAGATCCCACACACACCCTACACTGCCCGAACACCACTGCACTGACCTAAACCCTGAAACACCAGCCCCCGCACGACCCCCTACACTGCCTGAACACCAGTGCACTGCCCTAAACCCTGAAACACCAGCCCCCAAATGACCCCAACTCTGCCCGCACACCACTGCCCTACACCCTGAAACACCACCCCCTGCACGATCCCCTACACTGCTCGAACACCACTGCCCTAAACTCTGAAACACCACCCCCTGCAAGACCCCCTACATGCCCGAACATCACTGCCCTATACCCTGAAACATCATCCCCAACACGACCCTCTACTCTACCCGAACACCGCTGCACTGCCCTAAACCCTGAAACACCAGCCCGCACGACCCCCTACACCTCCCAAACACCACTGCACTGCCATAAACCCTGAAACACCAGATCCAACACACCCCCTACACTGCCCGAAGACCACTGCACTGCCCTAAACCCTGAAACACCAGCCACCGCAGGACCCCCTACACTACACGAACACGACTGCACTGCCCTAAACCCTGAAACACCAGCCCCTGCACGACCCCCTACATTGCCCGAACACCACTCCTCTGCCCTATACCCTGAAACACTACCCCGAGCACAACCCCCTACTCTGCCCGAACACCACTGCACTGACCTAAACCCTGAAACATCAGCCCCCGCACGACCTCCTACACTGCCCGAACACCACTGCACTGCCCTACACCCTAAAACACCACCCCCAGCATGACCCCCTACACTGCCTGAACACCACTGCACTGCCCTAAACCTTGAAACACCAGCCCTAGAACGACCCCCTACACTGCCTGAACACCACTTCACTGCCCTAAACCCCGAAACACCAGCCCCCGCTCAACCCCCTACACTGCCCGAACACCACTGCACTACCCTAAAACCTGAAACACCAGCCCCTGCATGATCCCTACTCTGCCCGAACACCACTGCACCACTGCCCTAAACTCTGAAACACCACCCCTGCACGATCCACTACACTGCCCGAACACCACTGCCCTATTCCCTGAAACACCACCCCCTGCACAACCCCCTACACTGCCCAAACACCACTGCACTGCCCTAAACCCTGAAACACCGGCCCCAGCACGACCCCCTACACTTCCTAGACACCACTCCACTACCCTAAAGACTGAAACACCACCCCCAGCAAGAATCCCTACAGTGCCTGAACCCCACTGCATGGCCCTAAATCCTAAAACACCACCAACAGCAAGACCCCCTACAATGCCCGAACACCACTGCCCTATACCCTGAAACACCACCCCCAGCAAGACCCCCTACACTGCCCGATCACCACTGCCCTAAACCTTGAAACACCATCCCCTGCAAGACCCCCTACTTTGCCCGAACACCACTGCACCACTGCCCTAAAACACCTCCCCGTGCACGACCCCCTACACTGCCTGAACACCACTGCACTGCCCTAAACCCTGAAACACCAGCCCCCGCAGGACCCCCTACACTACCCGAACACGACTGCACTGACCTAAACCCTGAAACATCAGCCCCCGCACGACCTCCTACACTGCCTGAACACCACGGCACTGCCCTAAACCCTGAAACACCAGCCCCCAAATGACCCCAACTCTGCCCGAACACCACTGCCCTAAACCCTGAAACACCACCCCCTGCACGATCCCCTACACTGCTCGAACACCACTGCCCTAAACCCTGAAACACCACTCCCTGCAAGACCCTATGCATGTCCGTACATCACTGCCCTATACCCTGAAACCCCATCCCCAACACGAACACCACTGCACTGCCCTAAACCCTGAAACACCACCCTCTGCACAACCCCCTACACTGCCAGAACACCGCTGCACTGCCCTAAACCCTGAAACACCACCCCCAGCATGACCCCCTACACTGCCCGAACACCGCTGCTCTGCCCTTAATCCTGAAACACCACCCCAAGCACGACACCCTACTCTGCCCAAACACGACTGCACTGCCCTAAACCCTGAGACACCTTCTCTAGCAAGACCCCCTACACTGCCCGAACACCACTGCACTGCCCTAAACCCTGACACACCACCCCTAGCAAGACCCCCTACACTGCCCATACACCACTGCCCTATACCCTAAAACACCACCCCCAGCAAGATCCCATACACTGCCCGAATACCACTGCCCTAAACCCTGAAACACCACCCCCTGCAATAACCCCTACACTGCCCGAACACCACTGCACCACTACCCTAAACCCTGAAACACCACCCCCTGCATGACCCCCTACAATGCCCGAACACCACTGCCCTAAACCCTGAAACACCACCCCTGCACGACCCCCTACACTGCCGGAACACCACTGCACTGCCCTAAACCCTGAAACACCACACCCAGCACGACCCCCTACACTGCCCAAACATCACTGCCCTGCCCCAAACCCTGAAACACCACCCCAGCACGACCCCCTACTGTGCCCGAACACCACCGCACTGCCCTGAACCCTGAAATACCACCCCCAGAAAGAGCCCCTACACTGCCCGAACACCACTGCCCTAATCCCTGAAACACCACCATCAGCATGACCCACTTCTCTCCCCGAACACCACTGCACAGCCCAAACCCTGAAAAACCACCCCATGCACGACCCCCTACACTGTCCGAACACTACTTCACTGCCCTAAACCCTGAAACACCAGCCCCTGCACGACCCCTACACTGCCCGAACAACACTGCACCACTGCCCTAAACTCTGAAACACCACCCCTGCACGATCCCCTACACTGCCCGAACACCACTGCCCTATACCCTGAAACAACGCCCCCAGCACGACCCCCTACTCTGCCCGAACACCGCTGCACTGTCGTAAACTCTGAAACACCACCCCCTGCACAACCCCCTACACAGCCCGAACACCACTGCACTGCCCTAAACCCTGAAACACCAGCCCCAGCATGACCCCCTACACTTCCTAGACACCACTTCACTACCCTAAACACTGAAACATCACCCCCAGCAAGAATCCCTACTGTGCCTGAACACCACTGCATGGCCCTAAATCCTAAAACACCACCAACAGCAAGACCCCCTACAATGCCCGAACACCACTGCCCTATACCCTGAAACACCACCCCCAGCAAGACCCCCTACACTGCCCGATCACCACTGCCCTAAACCTTGAAACACCATCCCCTACAAGACCCCCTACTTTGCCCGAAAACCACTGCACCACTGCCCTAAAACCTGAAACACCTCCCCCTGCACGACCCCCTACACTGCCCGAACACCATTGCACTGCCATAAACCCTGAAACACCAGATCCCACACACACCCTACACTGCCCGAACACCACTGCACTGACCTAAACCCTGAAACACCAGCCCCCGCACGACCCCCTACACTGCCTGAACACCAGTGCACTGCCCTAAACCCTGAAACACCAGCCCCCAAATGACCCCAACTCTGCCCGCACACCACTGCCCTACACCCTGAAACACCACCCCCTGCACGATCCCCTACACTGCTCGAACACCACTGCCCTAAACTCTGAAACACCACCCCCTGCAAGACCCCCTACATGCCCGAACATCACTGCCCTATACCCTGAAACATCATCCCCAACACGACCCTCTACTCTACCCGAACACCGCTGCACTGCCCTAAACCCTGAAACACCAGCCCGCACGACCCCCTACACCTCCCAAACACCACTGCACTGCCATAAACCCTGAAACACCAGATCCAACACACCCCCTACACTGCCCGAAGACCACTGCACTGCCCTAAACCCTGAAACACCAGCCCCCGCAGGACCCCCTACACTACACGAACACGACTGCACTGCCCTAAACCCTGAAACACCAGCCCCTGCACGACCCCCTACAGTGCCTGAACACCACTGCACTGCCCTAAACCCTGAAACACCAGCCCCCAAATGACCCCAACACTGCCCGAACACCACTGCACCACTGCCCTAAACCCTGAAACACCACCCCCTGCACAATCCCCTACACTGTTCGAACACCACTGCCCTAAACCCTGAAACACCACCCCCTGCAAAACCCCCTACATGCCCGAACACCACTGCCCTATACCCTGAAACACCATCCCCAACACGACCCTCTACTCTACCCGAACACCGCTGCACTGCCCTAAACCCTGAAACACCACCCTCTGCACAACCCCCTACACTGCCAGAACACTGCTGCACTGCCCTAAACCCTGAAATACCACCCCCAGCATGACCCCCTACAGTGCCTGAACACCGCTGCTCTGCCCTTAATCCTGAAACACCACCCCCAGCACGACACCCTACTCTGCCCAAACACCACTGCACTGCCCTAAACCCTGAGACACCACCCCTAGCAAGACCCCCTACATTGCCCAAACACCACTGCCCTATACCCTGAAACACCACCCCCAGCAAGACCCCCTACACTGCCCGAATACCACTGCCCTAAACCCTGAAACACCACCCCCTGCAAGACCCCCTACTTTGCCCGAACACCACTGCACCACTGCCCTAAAACCTGAAACACCACCCCCAGCACGACCCCCTACACTGCCTGAACACCACTGCACTGCCATAAACCCTGAAACACCAGCCCTATAACTACCCCCTACACTGCCTGAACACCACTTCACTGCCATAAAACCCGAAACAGCAGCCCCCGCTCGACCCCCTACACTGCCCGAACACCACTGCACTACCCTAAAACCTGAAACACCAGCCCCTGCATGATCCCTACTCTGCCCGAACACCACTGCACCACTGCCCTAAACTCTGAAACACCACCACTGCACGATCCCCTGCACTGCCCGAACACCACTGCCCTATTCCCTGAAACACCACCCCCTGCACAACCCCCTACACTGCCCAAACACCACTGCACTGCCCTAAACCCTGAAACACCGGCCCCAGCACGACCCCCTACACTTCCTAGACACCACTGCACTACCCTAAACACTGAAACACCACCCCCAGCAAGAATCCCTACAGTGCCCGAACACCTCTGCATGGCCCTAAATCCTGAAACACCACCAACAGCAAGACCCCCTACAATGCCCAAACACCACTGCCCTATACCCTGAAACACCACCCCGAGCAAGACCCCCTACACTGCCCGATCACCACTGCCCTAAACCTTGAAACACCATCCCCTGCAAGACCCCCTACTTTGCCCGAACACCACTGCACCACTGCCCTAAAACACCTCCCCGTGCACGACCCCCTACATTGCCTGAACACCACTGCACTGCCCTAAACCCTGAAACACCAGCCCCCGCAGGACCCCCTACACTACCCGAACACGACTGCACTGACCTAAACCCTGAAACATCAGCCCCCGCACGACCTCCTACACTGCCTGAACACCACGGCACTGCCCTAAACCCTGAAACACCAGCCCCCAAATGACCCCAACTCTGCGCGAACATCACTGCCCTAAACCCTGAAACACCACCCCCTGCACGATCCCCTACACTGCTCGAACACCACTGCCCTAAACCCTGAAACACCACTCCCTGCAAGACCCTATGCATGTCCGTACATCACTGCCCTATACCCTGAAACCCCATCCCCAACACGAACACCACTGCACTGCCCTAAACCCTGAAACACCACCCTCTGCACAACCCCTACACTGCCAGAACACTGCTGCACTGCCCTAAACCCTGAAACACCACCCCCAGCATGACCCCCTACACTGCCCGAACACCGCTGCTCTGCCCTTAATCCTGAAACACCACCCCCAGCACGACACCCTACTCTGCCCAAACACGACTGCACTGCCCTAAACCCTGAGACACCTTCTCTAGCAAGACCCCCTATACTGCCCGAACACCACTGCACTGCCCTAAACCCTGACACACCACCCCTAGCAAGACCCCCTACACTGCCCATACACCACTGCCCTATACCCTAAAACACCACCCCCAGCAAGATCCCATACACTGCCCGAATACCACTGCCCTAAACCCTGAAACACCACCCCATGCAATAACCCCTACACTGCCCGAACACCACTGCACCACTACCCTAGACCCTGAAACACCACCCCCTGCATGGCCCCCTACAATGCCCGAACACAACTGCCCTAAACCCTGAAACACCACCCCTGCATGACCCCCTACACTGCCTGAACACCACTGCACTGCCCTAAACCCTGAAACACCACACCCAGCACGACCCCTTACACTGCCCAAACACCACTGCCCTGCCCCAAACCCTGAAACACCACCCCAGCACGACCCCCTACTGTGCCCGAACACCACCGCACTGCCCTGAACCCTGAAATACCACCCCCAGCAAGAGCCCCTACACTGCCCGAACACCACTGCCCTAATCCCTGAAACACCACCATCAGCATGACCCACTTCTCTCCCCGAACACCACTGCACAGCCCAAACCCTGAAACACCACCCCATGCACGACCCCCTACACTGTCCGAACACCACTTCACTGCCCTAAACCCTGAAACACCAGCCCCTGCACGACCCCTACACTGCCCGAACACCACTGCCCTATACCCTGAAACAACGACCCCAGCACGACCCCCTACTCTGCCCGAACACCGCTGCACTGTCCTAAACTCTGAAACACCACCCCCTGCACAACCCCCTACACTGCCCGAACACCACTGCACAGCCCTAAACCCTGAAACACCAGCCCCAGCACGACCCCTACACTTCCTAGACACCACTTCACTACCCTAAACACTAAAACACCACCCCCTGCAAGAATCCCTACTGTGCCTGAACACCACTGCATGGCCCTAAATCCTGAAACACCACCAACAGCAAGACCCCCTACAATGCCCGAACACCACTGACCTGTACCCTGAAACACCACCCCAGCAAGACCCCCTACTTTGCCCGAACACCACTGCACCACTGCCCTAAAACCTGAAACACCTCCCCCTGCACGAACCCCTACACTGCCTGAACACCACTGCACTGCACCAAACCCTGAAACACCACCCCATGCACAACCCCCTACACTGCCCAAACACCACTGCGCTGCCCTAAACCCTGAAACACCACCCCCAGCACGACCCCCTACTGTGCCCGAACACCACCGCACTGCCCTGAACCCTGAAATACCACCCCCAGGAAGAGCCCCTACACTGCCCGAACACCACTGCCCTAATCCCTGAAACACCACCATCAGCATGACCCACTTCTCTCCCCGAACACCACTGCACAGCCCAAACCCTGAAACACCACCCCATGCACGACCCCCTACACTGTCCGAACACCACTGCACTGCCCTAAACCCTGAAATGCCACCCACAGCAAGACCCCCTACACTGCCCGAATACCACTGCCCTAAACCCTGAAACAACACCCCCTGCAATACCCCCTACACTGCCCAAGCACCACTGCACCACTGCCCTAAACCCTGAAATACCACCCCCTGCATGACCCCCTACACTGCCTGAACACCACTGCCCTAAGCCCAGAATCACCACCCCCTCCAAGACCCCCTACACTGCCCGAACACCACTGCACTGCCCTAAACCCTGAAACAACACCCCCTGCATGACCCCATACACTGCCCGATCACCACTGCACTGCCCTAAACCCTGAAACACCACCCCCAGCATGACCCCCTACACTGCCTGAACACCACTGCACTGCCCTAAACCCTAAAACACCACCCTTGGCACAACCCCCTACACTGCCCGAACACCACTGCACCATTGCCCTAAACCCTGAAACAACACCCCCTGCATGACCCTCTACACTGCCCGAACAGCACTGCCCTAAACCCTGAAACACCACCCCCTGCAAGACCCCCTACACTGCCCGAACACCACTGCACTGCCCTAAACCCTAAAACACCATCCCCTGCACGACCCACTACACTGCACAAACACCACTGCACTGCCCTAAACCCTGAAACACAACCCCCAGCATGACCCACTAAACTACCAGAACACCACTGCACTGCCCTAAAACACCACCCCCAGCACGACCCCCTACACTGCCCGGACACCACTGCACTGCCCTAAACCCTAAAACACCACCCCCAGCACAACGCCCAACCCCCAACACGACCCCCTACAGTGCCCGAACACCACTGCACTGCCCTAAACCCTGAAACACCACCCCCTGCACAGCCCCCTACACTGTCCGAACACCACTGCGCTGCCCTAAACCCTGAAACACCACCCCCAGCATGACCCACTACACTGCACAAACACCACTGCACTGCCCTAAACTCTAAAACACCACCCCATCACCACCCCCTACACTGCCCGAACACCACTGCACTGCCCTATACCCTGAAACACCAGCCCCAGCACGACCCCCTACAATGCCCGAACACCACTGCACTGCCCTAAACCCTGAAATATCATCCCCAGCACGACTCCCTTCACTGCCTGAACACCACTGGCCTAAAACCTGAAACACCACGCCCAGCAAGCCCCCTACACTGCCCAAACACCAATGACCTAAACCCTGAAACACCACCCCCAGCATGCCCCCTTCTCTGCCTGAACACCACTGCACTGCCCCAAACCCTGAACCACTACCCCATGCACGACCCCCTACACTGCCCTAAACCCTGAAACACCATCCCCAGCAAGACCCCCTACACTGCCTGAACACCACTGCACTGCACTAAACCCTGAAACACCACCCCCAGTAGGACCCCCTACACTGGCCAAGCACCACTGCCCTATAACCTGAAACACCCTCCCCAGCAAGATCCCCTACACTGCCCGAATACCACTGCCCTAAACTCTGAAACACCACCCCTTACGGGACCCCCTACACTGCCCGAACACCACTGCACCACTGCCCTAAACCTTGAAACACCACCCCCTGCACGACCCTCTACACTGCCCAAACTCCACTGCCCTAAACACTGAAACACCACCCACAGCAAGAACCCCTACACTGCCCTAACACCACTGCCCTAAATCCTGAAACACCAACCCAGCACAAACCCCTACTCTGCCCGAACACCACTGCACTGCCCTAATCCCTGAAACACCACCCCCTGCACGACCCCTACACTGCCCGAACACCACTGCACTGCTCTGAACCCTGAAACACCACCCCCAGCACAAACCCCTACACTGCCCGAACACCACGGCACTGCCCTAAACCCTGAAACACCAACCCCAGCACGACCGCCTACACTGCCCGAACACAACTGCACTGCCCTAAACCCTGAAACACCAGCCCCAGCATGACCTCCTACACTGCCCGAACACCACTGCACTGCCCTAAACTATGAAACACCAGCCCGCACGACCCCCTACACCTCCCAAACACCACTGCACTGCCATAAACCCTGAAACACCAGATCCAACACACCCCCTACACTGCCAGAAGACCACTGCACTAAACCGTGAAACACCAGCCCCCCCAGGACCCCCTACACTACACGAACACGACTGCGCTGCCCTAAACCCTGAAACACCAGCCCCCGCACGACCCCCTACAGTGCCTGAACACCACTGCACTGCCCTAAACCTTGAAACACCACCCCCTGCACGACCCTCTACACTGCCCGAACACCACTGCCCTAAACCCTGAAACGCCACCCCCTGCAAGACCCCCTACACTGCCCGAACACAACAGAACTGCCCTAAACCCTGAAACACGATCCCCTGCACGACCCACTACACTGCCCAAATACGACTGCACTGCCCTAAACCCTGAAACACAACCCCCAGCACGGCCCACTAAACTACCCGAACACCATTGCACTGCCCTAAAACACCACCCCCAGCACGACCCCCTACACTGCCCGAACACCACTGCACTGCCCTAAACCCTAAAACACCACCCCCAGCACAACGCCCAACCCCCAACATGACCCCCTACACTGCCCGAACACCACTGCACTGCCCTAAACCTTGAAACACCACCCCCTGCACGACCCTCTACACTGCCCGAACACCACTGCCCTAAACCCTGAAACGCCATCCCCTGCAAGACCCCCTACAGTGCCCGAACACCACTGCACTGCCCTAAACCCTGAAACACCACCCCCTGCACAGCCCCCTACACTGTCCGAACACCACTGCGCTGCCCTAAACCCTGAAACACCACCCCCAGCATGACCCACTACACTGCACGAACACCACTGCACTGCCCTAAACTCTAAAACACCACCCCATCACCACCCCCTACACTGCCCGAACACCACTGCACTGCCCTATACCCTGAAACACCAGCCCCAGCACGACCCCCTACAATGCCCGAACACCACTGCACTGCCCTAAACCCTGAAATATCATCCCCAGCACGACTCCCTTCACTGCCTGAACACCACTGGCCTAAAACCTGAAACACCACGCCCAGCAAGACCCCCTACACTGCCCAAACACCAATGACCTAAACCCTGAAACACCACCCCCAGCATGCCCCCTTCTCTGCCTGAACACCACTGCACTGCCCCAAACCCTGAACCACTACCCCATGCACGACCCCCTACACTGCCCTAAACCCTGAAACACCATCCCCAGCAAGACCCCCTACACTGCCTGAACAC
The DNA here is from genome assembly GCF_964204655.1 of Triturus cristatus. NCBI lineage: Eukaryota > Metazoa > Chordata > Amphibia > Caudata > Salamandridae > Triturus > Triturus cristatus. The sequence continues at coordinate 247,385,750 of NC_140579.1, forward strand.
CACTGCACTGCACTAAACCCTGAAACACCACCCCCAGTAGGACCCCCTACACTGGCCAAGCACCACTGCCCTATAACCTGAAACACCCTCCCCAGCAAGATCCCCTACACTGCCTGAATACCACTGCCCTAAACTCTGAAACACCACCCCTTACGGGACCCCCTACACTGCCCGAACACCACTGCACCACTGCCCTAAACCTTGAAACACCACCCCCTGCACGACCCTCTACACTGCCCAAACTCCACTGCCCTAAACACTGAAACACCACCCACAGCAAGAACCCCTACACTGCCCTAACACCACTGCCCTAAATCCTGAAACACCAACCCAGCACAAACCCCTACTCTGCCCGAACACCACTGCACTGCCCTAATCCCTGAAACACCACCCCCTGCACGACCCCTACACTGCCCGAACACCACTGCACTGCTCTGAACCCTGAAACACCACCCCCAGCACAAACCCCTACACTGCCCGAACACCACGGCACTGCCCTAAACCCTGAAACACCAACCCCAGCACGACCGCCTACACTGCCCGAACACAACTGCACTGCCCTAAACCCTGAAACACCAGCCCCAGCATGACCTCCTACACTGCCCGAACACCACTGCACTGCCCTAAACTATGAAACACCAGCCCGCACGACCCCCTACATCTCCCAAACACCACTGCACTGCCATAAACCCTGAAACACCAGATCCAACACACCCCCTACACTGCCAGAAGACCACTGCACTAAACCGTGAAACACCAGCCCCCCCAGGACCCCCTACACTACACGAACACGACTGCGCTGCCCTAAACCATGAAACACCAGCCCCCGCACGACCCCCTACAGTGCCTGAACACCACTGCACTGCCCTAAACCTTGAAACACCACCCCCTGCACGACCCTCTACACTGCCCGAACACCACTGCCCTAAACCCTGAAACGCCACCCCCTGCAAGACCCCCTACACTGCCCGAACACAACAGAACTGCCCTAAACCCTGAAACACGATCCCCTGCACGACCCACTACACTGCCCAAATACGACTGCACTGCCCTAAACCCTGAAACACAACCCCCAGCACGGCCCACTAAACTACCCGAACACCATTGCACTGCCCTAAAACACCACCCCCAGCACGACCCCCTACACTGCCCGAACACCACTGCACTGCCCTAAACCCTAAAACACCACCCCCAGCACAACGCCCAACCCCCAACATGACCCCCTACACTGCCCGAACACCACTGCACTGCCCTAAACCTTGAAACACCACCCCCTGCACGACCCTCTACACTGCCCGAACACCACTGCCCTAAACCCTGAAACGCCACCCCCTGCAAGACCCCCTACACTGCCCGAACACAACAGAACTGCCCTAAACCCTGAAACACGATCCCCTGCACGACCCACTACACTGCCCAAATACGACTGCACTGCCCTAAACCCTGAAACACAACCCCCAGCACGGCCCACTAAACTACCCGAACACCATTGCACTGCCCTAAAACACCACCCCCAGCACGACCCCCTACACTGCCCGAACACCACTGCACTGCCCTAAACCCTAAAACACCACCCCCAGCACAACGCCCAACCCCCAACACAACCCCCTACACTGCCCGAACACCACTGCACTGCCCTAAACCCTGAAACACCACCCCCAGCGCGACCCACTACACTGCACGAACACCACTGCACTGCCCAAAACTCTAAAACACCACCACCAGCATGACCCTCTACACTGCCCGAACACCACTACACTGCCCTAAACCCTAAAGCACCAGCCCAGCACGACCCCTACACTGCTCGAACACCACTGCTCTGCCCTAAACCCTGAATCACCCCTACACTGCCCGAACACCACTGTACTGCCCTAAACCCTGAAACAGCCCCAACATGACCCCCTACACTGCCGAACACCAGTGCACTATCCTAAAGCCTAAAACACCACCCCCAGCATGACCCCCTACACTGCCCGAACACCACTACACTGCCCTAAACCCTAAAGCACCAGCCCAGCACGACCACCTACACTACTCGAACACCACTGCACTGCCCTAAACCCTGAATCACCCCTACACAGCCCAAACACCACTGTACTGCCCTAAACCCTGAAACAGCCCCAGCTTGACCCCCTACTCTGTCCAAACTCCACTGCCCTAAACACTGAAACACCACCCACAGCAAGAACCCCTACATTGCCCTAACACCACTGCCCTAAATCCTGAAAGACCACCCCAGCACAAACCCCTACAGTGCATGAACACCACTGCACTTCCCTAAACCCCGAAACACCAGCCCCCAAATGACCCCAACACTGCCCGAACACCACTGCACCACTGCCCTAAACCCTGAAACACCACCCCTGCACGATCCCCTACACTGCTCGAACACCACTGCCCTAAACCCTGAAACACACCCCCTGCAAGACCCCTTACATGCCTGAACACCACTGCCCTATACCCTGAAACACCATCCCCAACCCGACCCTCTACTCTACCCGAACACCGCTGCACTGCCCTAAACCCTGAGACACCTCCTCTAGCAAGACCCCCTACACTGCCCGAACACCACTGCACTGCCCTAAACCCTGAGACACCACCCCTAGCAAGACCCCCTACACTGCCCAAACACCACTGCCCTATACCCTGAAACACCACCCCCAGCAAGACCCCCTACACTGCCCGAATACCACTGCCCTAAACCCTGAAACACCACCCCCTGCAATAACCCCTACACTGCCCGAACACCACTGCACCCCTACCCTAAACCCTGAAACACCACCCCCTCCCTGCATGACCCCCTACACTGCCCGAACACAACTGCCCAAAACCCTGAAACACCACCCCCAGCACGACCCCCTACACTGCCCGAACACCACTGCACTGCCCTAAACCCTAAAACACCACCCCCAGCACGACCCCCTACACTGCCTGAACACCACTGCACTGCCCTAAACCCTGAAACACCAGCCCCCGCACGACCCCCTACACTACCTGAACACCACTTCACTGCCCTAAACCCCGAAACACCAGCCCCCGCTCGACCCCCTACACTGTCCAAACACCACTGCACTGCCCTAAACCCTGAAACACTAGCCCCTGCACGATCCCTACTCTGCCCGAACACCACTGCACCACTGCCCTAAACTCTGAAACACCACCCCTGCATGACCCCCTACACTGCCCGAACACCACTGCCCTATACCCTGAAATAACACCCCCAGCATGACCCCCTACTCTGCCCGAACACCGCTGCACTGTCCTAAACTCTGAAACACCACCCCCTGCCCAACCCCCTACACTGCCCAAACACCACTGCACTGCTCTAAACCCTGAAACACCAGCCCCAGCATGACCCCCTACACTTCCTAGACACCACTGCACTACCCTAAACACTGAAACACCACCCCCAGCAAGAATCCCTACAGTGCCCGAACACCACTGCATGGCCCTAAATCCCGAAACACCACCAACAGCAAGACCCCCTACAATGCCCGAACACCACTGCCCTATACCCTGAAACACCACCCCCAGCAGGACCCCCTACACTGCCCGATCACCACTGCCCTAAACCTTGAAACTATGGAAAATGAAAGCGTTGTCTCCCGTAGGAGTAACGTCCCTTACTCAGCACTCCGGTATTTACAATTTCAAATAATTGTGCGATAAGCTGTAGAAATGTGTGTTTAGATACTTTCTTTAATTCAAATTCTTAAGAAGTTCATATGAAGTTCATACTATTTCTCTCATAGTATTCAACAGGTGATTTTAAACAATCCTTTTATTTCTGCCCTATGCATTTCGGGCGGACCCTTCGTCAGGGGACTTACATTCTGAAAGCATAAAACATGTTTCAAATAACAAGGTAAAACACAAATATGAAACAAAATATTCAGCAAAATATTCCAATGTTCTCATGCTAGCAACGACAAAGATAACAGAATTTTTACAGGTGTAAAAAGCTGTAAGCGGAAAGTGTACCGGACAACGAGAGTCTTTGGATCATGAACTAGGTTACGGTGAACATGCTAAATAAGTGCATCCATCACGTGCGTGTTAAGAAAATTAAACGATTACGGTGGTCTTAAAAGAAAGACAAATAGTGTAACCGTAGAGTCATGAAGAATCATGAAGGGTAAAAAAATGGGTCCATGCGAGATCTTCGTGAAGGAAAAAGTAAAGCAGTGTAAAAGAATGAACGGTAAAAGATAACTTCTGACCTTTCTGTGTGATTTCTTAGAAATCCTAAAAGCGTGACATGAGGTTCCACGAAATAACGAGACGTGAACAATGCTTTCTGAAACAAAGATAGTTTCGTAAACAATTTAGCAAACGGGGAATTCGAACGCAAATGTTAATCCTGTAAAGACCGTCGGGATGATAGCCGTATGTTAAGGCTTACCGCAATGTGAAAGATTCAGTCGGGTTCTGCTGAGGGATCTCTCGTTCAGTTTCAAAAGCTGGTTACTTCCTGAGTGTTAGAAATACGACGATGGGTAAATCACGTGGTCATAGAATGTAAAGAAAGACTACAGCATCGTGGGTACGGTAATGAATACCTGGGCAATCGTTCGCGTATGAGATCTGTGACGTTCGCTCAACCGAGCGAAAAAGATTGTGGCTGAAGGTATAGTCACCTGATCATGGAAGTAGAAAAAATACTGAAAAATGGTGTTCGGTGTAAATAAAGTTACGTAAATTCAACGTACGGTGTGCGGTTGGATGATATCAATAAAGTTTAAATTGGGTAAAATGGAAAAGAAACCAGGCTGGATAGTGTCCAAAAATTTAATACACTAGGTGATGTCGCGGAAAAACGAATGAAAGTAATCGTGATGATGATGAATCAATTCAATCATTCCAAAATGCAGGTTCAAAAGTGAAAGGTGAAATTACAAGTGTATAAACGTCATACATTACGGTATTAATGGAAAACTAAATTTTACAAAAAACAATTAAATTCTAGCCGTTCATTCAGTCCTTTTGGCTGGAGCGTATTAAGATGGGTGATCCAAAATATCTCTCTTCTTAGAAGATGTTGGGAATTGTCTCTTCCAGGAAGGATAGGTACCTGTTCCAGTATGCAGAAACGTAGTTGGCTTGGATCATGGTGCTGTTGGTTAAAGTGCGTAGCTGCAGTAGATTTCGTGTTCTTGAGTCTGATGTTACTTTTGTGCTCGATAATCCGTGTTTTTATTTTTCTCTGTGTTTTTCCCACATACGCTTGACCGCATGGACATTTCAACATGTATATAACATTACTACTGTTGCATGTACCTGCCACTCGTAATTTTATGGTTGTTCCTTTAGTTGGGTGAAATATTTCACTGCCCTTGATTATGGCGTTGCAATTACTGCAATTGTAGCAGGGTAAAGTACCACGATGTTTTACGTTGGAAACATCATCTTTGGGTTTTAGTAGTTCCTTCAGGTTACGAGTGCATTTGTACGCGAATCTTGGAGTGTTAGAAAAAATTCCTTTGAAGTCTTCTTCGTGCACGAGTAATGACCAATGTTTCAGAATGGTTCTCTTAATGTTATAACTTCTGGTTGAAAATTTGGAGATAAATACTGATCTTTGTTCTTCGTTTTTGTGTTGTGGAATTAACAACTGTGTTCTTTCAAGTTTCCGGACTCTTTCCTGAGCATCGTTGAGTGTGGTTTCAGGATATCCTCTCTGTTTAAATTTATGAATGATGGTGGCTTTGGATTCATTGTAATAATTCGGAGTGGAAGAAATTCTTTTGATGCGTAGCAGTTGCGAAAAAGGTAAATGTTGTTTTAATGAGGGTTGGTGAAAACTTGAAAAGTGTAAAAAATTGTTTTTGTCGGTTGGTTTGGTAAACACTTTGGTGTCAAGTTGTCCATCATTGTTAATGACCAGTACATCCAAAAATGGTATTTCCCTTTTATTGATGTTGAACGTGAAACCAATTCTGTCATCAACTTGATTGAGTTCTTCAATTGCTTTTATTAATGATGATTCCGTACCATTCCAAAGTACAAAGATATCATCTATGTACCTTTTGTACAAAATGAGATTGCGATTCCAATTCTGATTACATAAAATGTAATCCTGTTCGTATTTGTGCATAAAAAGATTCGCATATGCCGGTGCTGCACAATTTCCCATTGATGTTCCTGATGATTGAACAAAAAAATGGTCACCCCATTTGAAGTACCTGTGGTACAAGGTGAAATGTAAAAGTTCCATCAAGAATACTTTGAACATTTCTTCTTGGTCACTTAATGTTAAGTAATGTTCCACTGCTTGTAAACCCATATCGTGGGGTATAGAAGTGTAAAGAGATTTGACGTCGATTGTACATAATGTCATATCTTTGGTGAATGATGATCTGTGAGTTTCTAATAAGTTAAGAAAGTGAGTGGTATCTTTGATATAGGTGCTCATGCTTTGAACAATTGGTTGAAGATGTCTGTCTATGAACTTTCCTACTGGTTCGTGGATGGAATTTATAGTAGAAACAATGGGACGAAACGGTGGGGTATTGGCATTTTTATGTATTTTTGGAATCATGTCTATATATGGAATGGCAGGATTGGTTTTGGTCAAATATTCTTTTTCTTTGGTGCCGATGATTCCTTGGCCTATAGCTGTGTCTATTGTTTGGTTCAGAATGTTCTTAAATTCATTGGTAGGGTCCATGTCATATCTTAGGTAAATGTTGGTGTCATTGATATGTTCATTGACGTTTTTATTGTAAAATTATGTATCCATAATGACAAGGGCTCCACCCTTATCCGCTTGTCGAATGGTTATGTCTTTGTTCTTGGCTAGTTGATCTAATGCTTGTCTTTCCTTCTGGGTTATATTGGTAGCTTTTGATCGAGGTTGTTTAAATATGCTTTGGACATCCTTCAGGACAATTTTTTCAAAAGCATCCAATACTTTGTGGCTAACTGGTGAAATGAATTTACTCGGGTTCCTTAGGCCCAATAATTTGTTCTGAGGTAGGTCAACTGTCGTTTCTAGCACATTTGAAAAGAACTGTCTTAGCCTTAGTGTACGAAGAAATTTATATATGCATACTTGTGTCTCCACTAAATTTGAATGGTATGTCGGGACATACGTGGTTCCCTTTTGTAATGTTTGCAACTGGAAACTGGAGATGGATTGTTTTGATATATTCATGACTAGGGTTTCTGACTCCTTGTATTCTTGGCGACTGTGTCCATCGTGGGTGTTCTTTTTTGGCCTGCTCCTCCGGGTTCTTCTTGTTGGCCGGATCCTCTTTCTAAAAAAGACGTATCTTTGGATGTTGAAGGTTCGTTGTCTTGTGGTACAGAAGAAGATGTTTTATCTGATCTTTGAGTATTCGTAGGTGGAGGCTGTTTTCTATGTTGGGATTCATCCGAGGATGAAGTGTCTTCTGAGGATCTGCCGGTGGTTGATCTCTGTTGTCTGCGCCATGCATATATGTCCGCCCATGTGTAGACCTCTCCGAGTCTATAATCTGTGGTGTCTCGTTTAAATTTCCTGATTTTTCGATCATTGATTTCTTTAGAGTAAGTTTCCAATTGGTTATTGATGTCTTTGAGAACATTGTCCCATTCTTCCTTGTTTAAGGAGATACTTAGTTCTTCTTTTAATACAGTGGCTTCTTTGTTCAATTCATCTATGAGTTTTGCCAATTCTTCAATTATTAATAGTATCAGGTCTAAGGAACATTTATTAAGAATAGAAAACCATTTCTCCGTAAAGCGTGTGTTGTTTTTGCATAATGTAGATTTGAGGGATATCCGTAGACCACGTGGTATTCTTTGAGCTTTGTGATATTTTATTAATGTACTAGCATGCAGTCGTTGGTTAATAATTCGCTTATACATATATATCAGTTGTTTGATATTGGATTGTGTTGACCCCTTAGAGGTAGTGATGCTTTCAGTCCTGAAGGATGTCCAAAGCATATTTAAACAACCTCGATCAAAAGCTACCAATATAACCCAGAAGGAAAGACAAGCATTAGATCAACTAGCCAAGAACAAAGACATAAGCATTCGACAAGCGGATAAGGGCGGAGCCCTTGTCATTATGGATACAGAATTTTACAATAAAAACGTCAATGAACATGTCAATGACACCAACATTTACCTAAGATATGACATAGACCCTACCAATGAATTTAAGAACATTCTGAACCAAACAATAGACACAGCTATAGACCAAGGAATCATCGGCAACAAAGAAAAATAATATTTGACCAAAACCAATCCTGCCATTCCATATATATACATGATTCCAAAAATTCATAAAAATGCCAATACCCCACCGTTTCGTCCCATTGTTTCTACTATAAATTCCATCCACGAACCAGTAGGAAAGTTCATAGACAGACATCTTCAACCAATTGTTCAAAGCATGAGCACCTATATCAAAGATACCACTCACTTTCTTAACTTATTAGAAACTCACAGATCATCATTCACCAAAGATATGACATTATGTACAATCGACGTCAAATCTCTTTACACTTCTATACCCCACGATTTGGGTTTACAAGTAGTGGAACCTAACTTAACATTAAATGACCAAGAAGAAATGTTCAAAGTATTCTTGATGGAACTTTTACATTTCACCTTGTACCACAGCTACTTCAAATGGGGTGACCATTTTTTTGTTCAATAATCAGGAACATCAATGGGAAATTGTGCAGCACCGTCATATGCGAATCTTTTTATGCACAAATACTAACAGGATTACATTTTATGTAATCCGAAATGGAATCGCAATCTCATTTTGTACAAAAGGTACATAGATGATATCTTTGTACTTTGAAACGGTACGGAATCATCATTAATAAAAGCAATTGAAGAACTCAATCAAGTTGATGACAGAATTGGTTTCACGTTCAACATCAATAAAAGGGAAATACCATTTTTGGATGTACTGTTCATTAACAATGATGGACAACTTGACACCAAAGTGTTTACCAAACCAACCGACAAAAACAATGTTTTACACTTTTCAAGTTTTCACCAACCCTCATTAAAACAACATTTACCTTTTTCGCAACTGCTACGCATCAAAAGAATTTCTTCCACTCCGAATTATTACAATGAATCCAAAACCACCATCATTCATACATTTAAACAGAGAGGATATCCTGAAACCACACTCAACGATGCTCAGGAAAGAGTCCAGAAACTTGAAAGAACACAGTTGTTAATTCCACAACACAAAAACGAAGAACAAAGATCAGTATTTATCTCCAAATTTTCAACCAGAAGTTATAACATTAAGAGAACCATTCTGAAACATTGGCCATTACTCGTGCACGAAGAAGACTTCAAAGGAATTTTTTCTAACACTCCAAGATTCGCGTACAAACGCACTCGTAACCTGAAGGAACTACTAAAACCCAAAGATGATGTTTCCAACGTAAAACATCGTGGTACTTTACCCTGCTACAATTGCAGTAATTGCAACGCCATAATCAAGGGCAGTGAAATATTTCACCCAACTAAAGGAACAACCATAAAATTACGAGTGACAGGTAAATGCGACAGTAGTAATGTTATATACATGTTGAAATGTCCATGCGGTCAAGCGTATGTGGGAAAAACACAGAGAAAAATAAAAACACGGATTATCGAGCACAAAAGTAACATCAGACTCAAGAACACGAAATCTACTGTAGCTACGCACTTTAACCAACAGCACCATAATCCAAGCCAACTACGTTTCTGCATACTGGAACAGGTACCTATCCTTCCTGGAAGAGACAATTCCCAACATCTTCTAAGAAGAGAGATATTTTGGATCACCCATCTTAATACGCTCCACCCAAAAGGACTGAATGAACGGCTAGAATTTAATTGTTTTTTGTAAAATTAATTTTCCATTAATACCGTAATGTATGACGTTTATACACTTGTAATTTCACCTTTCACTTTTGAACTTGCATTTTGGAATGATTGAATTGATTCATCATCATTACGATTACTTTCATTCGTTTTTCCTCGACATCACCCAGTGTATTACATTTTTTGACACTATCCAGTCTGGTTTCTTTTCCATTTTACCCAATTTAAACTTTATTGATATCATCCAACCGCACACCGTACGTTGAATTTACGTAACTTTATTTACACCGAACCCCATTTTTCAGTATTTTTTCTACTTCCATGATCAGGTGACTATACCTTCAGCCACAATCTTTTTCGCACGGTTGAGCGATCGTCACAGATCTCGTACGCAAACGATTGCCAGGTATTCATTACCGTACCCACGATGCTGTAGTCTTTCTTTACATTCTATGACCACGTGATTTACACATCGTCGTATTTCTAACACTCAGGAAGTAACCAGTTTTTGAAACTGAACGGGAGGTCCCTCAGCGGAACCCAACTGAATCTTTCACATTGCGGTAAGCCTTAACATACGGCTGTCGTCCCGACGGTCTTTACAGGATTAACATTTGCGTTCGAATGTCCCGTTTGCTAAATTGTTTACGAAACTATCTTTGTTTCAGAAAGCATTGTTCACGTCTCGTTATTTTGTGGAACCTCATGTCACGCTTTTAGGATTTCTAAGAAATCACACAGAAAGGTCAGAAGTTATCTTTTACCGTTCATTCTTTTACACTGCTTTACTTTTTTCTTCACGAAAATCTCACATGGACCCATTTTTTTACCCTTTACGATTCTTTATGACTCTACGGTTACACTATTTGTCTTTCTTTTAAGACCACCGTAATCGTTTAATTTTCTTAACACGCACGTGATGGATGCACTTATTTAGCATGTTCACCGTAACCTAGTTCATGATCCAAAGACTCTCGTTGTCGGTACACTTTCCGCTTACAGCTTTTTACACCTGTAAAAATTCTGTTATCTTTGTCGTTGCTAGCATGAGAACATTGGAATATTTTGCTGAATATTTTGTTTCATATTTGTGTTTTACCTTGTTATTTGAAACATGTTTTATGCTTTCAGAATGTAAGTCCCCTGACGAAGGGTCCGCCCGAAATGCATAGGGCAGAAATACAAGGATTGTTGAAAATCACCTGTTGAATACTATGAGAGAAATAGTATGAACTTCATATGAACTTCTTAAGAATTTGAATTAATGAAAGTTTCTAAACACACATTTCTACAGCTTATTGCACAATTATTTGAAATTGTAAATACCGCAGTGCTGAGTAAGGGACGTTACTCCTACGGGAGACAATGCTTTCATTTTCCATATATTCTTTACCCTCTAGCCCAGGAGGGAGATACTTACCACGCATCCTAAATGAATTCAACCTTGATTACCTAATCACAAGGAGTGGGAGGATCCACATTCCAATTGGAGTTCCATATTTCTTGGCTAAACCTTGAAACACCATCCCCTGCAAGACCCCCCACTTTGCCCGAACACCACTGCACCACTGCCCTAAAACCTGAAACACCTCCCCCTGCACGACCCCCTACACTGCCCAAACACCACTGCACTGCCCTAAACCATGAAACACCAGCCCGCACGACCCCCTAAACCTCCCAAACACCACTGCACTGCCATAAACCCTGAACCACCACATCCCACACACCCCCTACACTGCCCGAACACCACTGCACTGCCCTAAACCCTGAAACACCAACCCCCGCAGGACCCCCTACACTACCCGAACACGACTGCACTGACCTAAACCCTGAAACACCAGCCCCCGCACGACCTCCTACACTGCCTGAACACCACTGCACTGCCCTAAACCCTGAAACACCAGCCCCCAAATGACTCCAACTCTGCCCGAACACCACTGCCCTAAACCCTGAAATAAAACCCCCTGCACGATCCCCTACACTGCTCGAACAGCACTGCCCTAAACCCTGAAACACCACCCCCTGCAAAGCCCCCTACATGCCCGAACATCACTGCCCTATACCCTGAAACACCATCCCTCAACACGACCCTCTACTCTACCCGAACACCGCTGCACTGCCCTAATCCCTGAAACACCACCCTCTGCACAACCCCTACACTGCCAGAACACCGCTGCACTGCCCTAAACCCTGAAACACCACCCCCAGCATGACCCCCTACACTGCCCGAACACCGCTGCTCTGCCCTTAATCCTGAAACACCACCCCAGCACAACACCCTACTCTGCCCAAACACCACTGCACTGCCCTAAGCCCTGAGACACCTCCTCTAGCATGACCCCCTACACTGCCCGAACACCACTGCACTGCCCTAAACCGTGAGACACCACCACTAGGAAGACCCCCTACACTGCCCAAACACCACTGCCCTATACCCTGAAACACCACCCCCTGCTATAACCCCTACACTGCGCGAACACCACTGCACCACTACCCTAAACCCTGAAACACCACCCCCTGCATGACCCCCTACACTGCCCGAACACAACTGCCCAAAACCCTTAAACACCACCCCCTTCACGACCCCCTACACTGCCCGAACACCACTGCACTGCCCTAAACCCTGAAACACCACCGCCAGCACGACCCCCTACACTGCCCGAACACCACTGCACTGCCCTAAACCCTAAAACACCACCCCCAGCACGACCCCCCTACACTGCCTGAACACCACTGCACTGCCCTAAACCCTGAAAAACCAGCCCCCGCACGACCCCCTACACTGCCTGAACACCACTTTGCTGCCCTATACCCCGAAACACCAGCCCCCGCTCGACCCCCTACACTGCCCTAACACCACTGCACTGCCCTAAACCCTGAAACACCAGCCCCTGCACAATCCCTACTCTTCCCGAACACCACTGCACCACTGCCCTAAACTCTGAAACACCACCCATGCACGATCCCCTACACTGCCCGAACACCACTGCCCTATACCCTGAAACAACGCCCCCAGCACGACCCCCTACTCTGCCCGAACACCGCTGCACTGTCCTAAACTCTGAAACACCACCCCCTGCACAACCCCCTACACTGCCCAAACACCACTGCACTGCCCTAAACCCTGAAACACCAGCCCCAGCACGACCCACTACACTTCCTAGACACCACTGCACTGCACTACCCTAAACACTGAAACACCACCCCCAGCAAGAATCCCTACAGTTCCCGAACACCACTGCATGGCCCTATATCCTGAAACACCACCAACAGCAAGACCCACTACAATGCCTGAACACCACTGCCCTAAACCCTGAAACACCACCCCCAGCAAGACCCCCTACACTGCCCGATCACCACTGCCCTAAACCTTGAAACACCATCCCCTGCAAGACCCCTACTTTTCCCGAACACCACTGCACCACTGCCCTAAAACCTGAAACACCTCCCCCTGCACGACCCCCTACACTGCCCGAACACCACTGCACTGCCATAAACCCTGAAACACCAGCCCGCACGACCCCCTACACCTCCCAAACACCACTGCACTGCCATAAACCCTGAAACACCAGTTCCCACACACCCCCTACACTACCTGAACGCGACTGCACTGACCTAAACCCTGAAACACCAGCCCCCGCACGACCTCCTACACTGCCTGAACACCACTGCACTGCCCTAAAGCCTGAAACACCAGCCCCCAAATGACCCCAACTCTGCCCGAACACCACTGCCCTAAACCCTGAAACACCACCCCCTGCATGATCCCCTACACTGCTCGAACACCACTGCCCTAAATCCTGAAACACCACCCCCTGCATGACCCCCTACACTGCCCGAACACAACTGCCCAAAACCCTTAAACACCACCCCCAGCACGACCCCCTACACTGCCCGAACACCACTGCACTGCCCTAAACCCTAAAACACCACCCCCAGCACGACCCCCTACACTGCCCGAACACCACTGCACTGCCCTAAAACCTAAAACACCAGCCCCAGCACGAACCCTACACTGCCCGAACACCACTGCTCTAAACCATGAAACACCAGCCCGACCCCTTACACTGCCCAAACACCACTCCACTGCCCTAAGCCCTGAAACACCAGCCCCAGCATGACCCCCTTTTCTGCCCGAACACCACTACCCTAAACCCTGAAACACCACCCCAGCAAGACCCCCTACACTGCCCAAACACCACTGCCCTAAATCCTGAAACACCACCACCAGGACAACCTCCTTCTCTGCCCGAACACCACTGCACTGCCCCAAACCCTGAAACACCACCCATGCACAGCCCCCTACACTGCCCGAACACCACTGTGCTGCCCTAAACTCTGAAACACCACCCCCAGCACAACCCTCTACTGTGCCCGAACACCACTGCACTGCCCTGAACCCTGAAATACCAGCCCCAGCAAGAGCCCCTACACTGCCCGAACACCACTGCCCTAATCCCTGAAACACCACCATCAGCACGACCCACTTCTCTGCCTGAACACCACTGCACTGCCCTAAACCCTGAAATGCCACCGGCAGCAAGACCCCCTACACTGCCCGAATACCACTGCCCTAAACCCTGAAACACCACCCCCTGCAAGACCCCCTACACTGCCCGAACACCACTGCACTGCCCTAAACCCTGAAACACCACCGACTGCACGACCTCCTACACTGCCCGAACACCACTGCATTAAACCCTGAAACACCACCCCATGTAAGACCCCCTACACTACCTGAACACCACTGCACTAAACCCTGAAACACCACCCCATGCACGACCACTACACTGCCCGAACACCACTGCACTGCCCTAAACCCTGAAACTCCAGCCCCAGCATGACCCCCTACACTGCTTGAACACCACTGCACTGCCCTAAACTCTAAAACACCAGCCCAGCACGACCCCCTACACTGCCCAAACACCACTGTACTGCCCTAAACCCCGAATCACCCCTACAATGCCCGAACACCACTGCACTGCCCTAAACCCTGAAACACCAGCCCCCACACAACCCCAACACTGCCCGAACACCACTGCACCACTACCCTAAACCCTGAAACACCACCCCTGCACGATCCCCTCCACTGCTCGAACACCACTGCCATAAACCCTGAAACACCACCCCCTGCAAGACCCCCTACATGCCCGAACATCACTGCCCTGTACCCTGAAACACCATCCCCAACACGACCCTCTACTCTACCCGAACACCGCTGCACTGCCCTAAACCCTGAATCACCACCCTCTGCACAACCCCCTACACTGCCAGAACACCGCTGCACTGCCCTAAACCCTGAAACACCACCCCCAGCATGACCCCCTATACTGCCCAAACACCGCTGCTCTGCCCTTAATCCTGAAACACCACCCCCAGCACGACACCCTACTCTGCCCAAACACGACTGCACTGCCCTAAACCCTGAGACACCTCCTCTAGCAAGACCCCTACACTGCCCGAACACCACTGCACTGCCCATAACCCTGAGACACCACCCCTAGCAAGACCCCCTACACTGCCCAAACACCACTGCCCTAATCCCTGAAACACCACCCCCAGCAAGACCCCCTACACTGCCCGAACATCACTGCACCACTACCCTAAACCCTGAAACACCACCCCCTGCATGACCCCCTACAATGCCCGAACTCCACTGCCCTAATCCCTGAAACACCACCACCAGCATGACCCACTTCTCTGCCCGAACACCACTGCACTGCCCTAAACCCTCAAACGCCACCCACAGCAAGACCCCCTACACTGCCCAAATACCACTGCCCTAAACCCTGAAACACCACCCCTGCACGATCCCCTCCACTGCTCGAACACCACTGCCATAAACCCTGAAACACAACCCCCTGCAAGACCCCCTACATGCCCGAACATCACTGCCCTATACCCTGAAACACTGTCCCCAAAACGACCCTCTACTCTACCCGAACACCACTGCACTGCCCTAAACCCTGAATCACCACCCTCTGCACAACCCCCCTACACTGCCAGAACACCGCTGCACTGCCCTAAACCCTGAAACACCACCCCCAGCATGACCCCCTACATTGCCCAAACACCACTGCTCTGCCCTTAATCCTGAAACACCACCCCCAGCACGACACCCTACTCTGCCCAAACACGACTGCACTACCCTAAACCCTGAGACATCTCCTCTAGCAAGACCCCTACACTGCCCGAACACCACTGCCCTATACCCTGAAACACCACCCCCAGCAAGACCCCCTACACTGCCCGAACATCACTGCACCACTACCCTAAACCCTGAAACACCACCCCCTGCATGACCCCCTACAATGCCCGAACACCACTGCCCTAATCTCTGAAACACCACCATCAGCACGACCCACTTCTCTGCCCGAAAACCACTGCACTGCCCTAAACCCTGAAACACCACCCACAGCAAGACCCCCTACACTGCCCGAATACCACTGCCCTAAACCCTATAACACCACCCCAGCAAGACCCCCTACAATGCCCGAACTCCACTGCCCTAATCCCTGAAACACCACCACCAGCATGACCCACTTCTCTGCCCGAAAACCACTGCACTGCCCTAAACCCTGAAACACCACCCACAGCAAGACCCCCTACACTGCCCGAATACCACTGCCCTAAACCCTGAAACACCACCCCTGCACGATCCCCTCCACTGCTCGAACACCACTGCCATAATCCCTAAAACACCACCCCTGCAAGACCCCCTACATGCCCGAACATCACTGCCCTATACCCTGAAACACCATCCCCAAGACGACCCTCTACTCTACCCGAACACTGCTGCACTGCCCACCACCCTCTGCACAACCCCCTACACTGCCCAAAAACCGCTGCTCTGCCCTTAATCCTGAAACACCACCCCCAGCACGACACCCTACTCTGCCCAAACACGACTGCACTGCCCTAAACCCTGAGACACCTCCTCTAGCAAGACCCCTACACTGCCCGAACACCACTGCACTAACCTAAACCCTGAGACACCACCCCTAGCAAGACCCCCTACACTGCCCAAACACCACTGCCCTATACCCTGAAACACCACCCCCAGCAAGACCCCCTACACTGCCCGAACATCACTGCACCACTACCCTAAACCCTGAAACACCACCCCCTGCATGACCCCCTACAATGCCTGAACACAACTGCCCTAAACCCTGAAACACCACCCCCTGCACGGCCCCCTACACTGCCTGAACACCACTGCACTGCCCTAAACCCTGAAACACCACCCCCAGCACGACCCCCTACACTGCCCAAACACCACTGCACTGCCCTAAACCCTAAAACACCACCCCCAGCACGATCCCCTACACTGCCTGAAAACCACTGCACTGCCCTAAACCCTGAAACACCAGCCCCTGCACGACCCCCTACACTGCCTGAACACCACTTCACTGCCCTGAACCCCGAAACACCAGCCCCCGCTTGACCCCCTACACTGCCCGAACACCACTGCACTGCCCTAAACCCTGAAACACCAGCCCCTGCACGACCCCTACACTGCCCGAACACCACTGCCCTATACCCTGAAACAACGCCCCAGCACGACCCCCTACAATGCCCGAACACCGCTGCACTGTCCTAAACTCTGAAACACCACCCCCAGCAAGACCCCCTACACTGCCCGAACATCACTGCACCACTACCCTAAACCATGAAACACCACCCCCTTCATGACCCCCTACAATGCCCGAACTCCACTGCCCTAATCCCTGAAACACCACCACCAGCATGACCCACTTCTCTGCCCGAACACCACTGCACTGCCCTAAACCCTGAAACGCCACCCGCAGCAAGACCCCCTACACTGTTCGAATACCACTGCCCTAAACCCTGAAACACCACCCCTGCACGATCCCCTCCACTGGTCGAACACCACTGCCATAAACCCTGAAACACCACCCCCTACAAGACCCCCTACATGCCCGAACATCACTGCCCTATACCCTGAAACACCATCCCCAACACGACCCTCTACTCTACCCGAACACCGCTGCCCTGCCCTAAACCCTGAATCACCACCCTCTGCACAACCCCCTACACTGCCAGAACACCGCTGCACTGCCCTAAACCCTGAAACACCACCCCCAGCATGACCCCCTACACTGCCCAAACACCGCTGCTCTGCCCTTAATCCTGAAACACCACCCCCAGCACGACACCCTACTCTGCCCAAACACGACTGCACTGCCCTAAACCCTGAGACACCTCCTCTAGCAAGACCCCTACACTGCCCGAACACCACTGCCCTATACCCTGAAACACCACCCCCAGCAAGACCCCTACACTGCCCGAACATCACTGCACCACTACCCTAAACCCTGAAACACCACCCCCTGCATGACCCCCTACAATGCCCGAACACCACTGCCCTAATCTCTGAAACACAACCATCAGCACGACCCACTTCTCTGCCCGAACACCACTGCACTGCCCTAAACCCTGAAACGCCACCCGCAGCAAGACCCCCTACACTGCCCGAATACCACTGCCCTAAACCCTGAAACACCACCCCCTGCAAGACCCCCTACACTGCCCGAACACCACTGCACTGCCCTAAACCCTGAAACACCACCGACTGCACGACCTCCTACACTGCCCGAACACCACTGCATTAAACCCTGAAACACCACCTCATGTAAGACCCCCTACACTGCCTGAACACCACTGCACTAAACCCTGAAACACCACCCCATGCACGACCCCTACACTGCCCGAACACCACTGCACAGCCCTAAACCCTGAAACTCCAGCCCCAGCATGACCCCCTACACTGCTTGAACACCACTGCACTGCCCTAAACCCTAAAACAACAGCCCAGCATGACCCCCTACACTGCCCAAACACCACTGTACTGCCCTAAACCCCGAATCACCCCTACAATGCCCGAACACCACTGCACTGCCTTAAACCCTGAAACACCAGCCCCCACACGACCCCAACACTGCCCGAACACCACTGCACCACTACCCTAAACCCCAGAAACACCACCCCTGCACGATCCCCTCCATTGCTCGAACACCACTGCCATAAACCCTGAAACACCACCCCCTGCAAGACCCCCTACATGCCCAAACATCACTGCCCTATACGCTGAAACACCATCCCCAAGACGACCCTCTACTCTACCCGAACACCGCTGCACTGCCCTAAACCCTGAATCACCACCCTCTGCACAACCCCCTACACTGCCAGAACACCGCTGCACTGCCCTAAACCCTGAAACACCACCCCCAGCATGACCCCCTACACTGCCCAAACACCGCTGCTCTGCCCTTAATCCTGAAACACCACCCCCCGCACGACACCCTACTCTGCCCAAACACGACTGCACTGCCCTAAACCCTGAGACACCTCCTCTAGCAAGACCCCTACACTGCCCGAACACCACTGCACTGTCCTAAACCCTGAGACACCACCCCTAGCAAGACCCCCTACACTGCCCAAACACCACTGCCCTATACCCTGAAACACCACCCCCAGCAAGACCCCCTACACTGCCCGAACATCACTGCACCACTACCCTAAACCCTGAAACACCACCCCCTGCATGACCCCCTACAATGCCTGAACACAACTGCCCTGAACCCTGAAACAACACCCCCTGCACGACCCCCTACACTGCCTGAACACCACTGCACTGCCCTAAACCCTGAAACACCACCCCCAGCACGACCCCCTACACTGCCCAAACACCACTGCACTGCCCTAAACCCTAAAACACCACCCCAGCACGACCCCCTACACTGCCTGAACACCACTGCACTGCCCTAAACTCTGAAACACCACCCCTGCACGATCCCCTACACTGCCCGAACACCACTGCCCTATACCCTGAAACAACGCCCCAGCACGACCCCCTACAATGCCCGAACACCGCTGCACTGTCCTAAACTCTGAAACACCACCCCCTGCACAACCCCCTACACTGCCCGAACACCACTGCCCTAAACCCTGAAACACCACCCCCAGCAAGACCCCCTACACTGCCCGAACATCACTGCACCACTACCCTAAACCCTGAAACACCACCCCCTGCATGACCCCCTACAATGCCTGAACACAACTGCCCTAAACCCTGAAACACCACCCCCTGCATGACCCCCTACACTGCCTGAACACCACTGCACTGCCCTAAACCCTGAAACACCAGCCCCCACACGACCCCAACACTGCCCGAACACCACTGCACCACTACCCTAAACCCTGAAACACCACCCCTGCACGATCCCCTCCACTGCTCGAACACCACTGCCATAAACCCTGAAACACCACCCCCTGCAAAACCCCCTACATGCCCGAACATCACTGCCCTATACCCTGAAACACCATCCCCAAGACGACCCTCTACTCTACCCGAACACCGCTGCACTGCCCTAAACCCTGAATCACCAACCTCTGCACAACCCACTACACTGCCAGAATACCGCTGCACTGCCCTAAACCCTGAAACACCACCCCCAGCATGACCCCCTACTCTGCCCGAAAACCGCTGCTCTGCCCTTAATCCTGAAACACCACCCCCAGCACGACAACTTACTCTGCACAAACACGACTGCACTGCCCTAAACCCTGAGACACCTCCTCTAGCAAGACCCCTACCATGCCTGAACACCACTGCACTGCCCTAAACCCTGAGACACCACTCCTAGCAAGACCCCCTACACTGCCCAAACACCACTGCCCTATACCCTGAAACACCACCCCCAGCAAGACCCCCTACACTGCCCGAACATCACTGCACCACTACCCTAAACCCTGAAACACCACCCCCTGCATGACCCCCTACAATGCCTGGACACAACTGCCCTAAACCCTGAAACACCACCCCCTGCACGACCCCCTACACTGCCTGAACACCACTGCACTGCCCTAAACCCTGAAACACCACCCCCAGCACGACCCCCTACACTGCCCAAACACCACTGCACTGCCCTAAACCCTAAAACACCACCCCCAGCATGACCCCTACACTGCCTGAACACCACTGCACTGCCCTAAACCCTGAAACACCAGCCCCCGCACGACCCCCTACACTGCCTGAACACCACTTCACTGCCCTAAACCCTGAAACACCAGCCCCCACTTGACCCCCTACACTGCCCGAACACCACTGCACTGCCCTAAACCCTGAAACACCAGCCCCTGCACGACCCCTACACTGCCCGAACACCACTGCACCACTGCCCTAAACTCTGAAACACCACCCCTGCACGATCCCCTACACTGCCCGAACACCACTGCCCTATACCCTGAAACAACGCCCCCAGCACGACCCCCTACAATGCCCGAACACCGCTGCACTGTCCTAAACTCTGAAACACCACCCCCTGCACAACCCCCTACACTGCCCGAACAACACTGCACTGCCCTAAACCCTGAAACACCAGCCCCAGCACGACCCCCTACACTTCCTAGACACCACTTCACTACCCTAAACACTGAAACACCACCCCCAGCAAGAATCCCTACAGTGCCTGAACACCACTGCATGGCCCTAAATCCTGAAACACCACCAGCAGCAAGACCCCCTACAATGCCCGAACACCACTGACCTATACCCTGAAACACCACCCCCAGCAAGACCCCCTACACTGCCTGATCACCACTGCCCTAAACCTTGAAACACCAGCCCCTGCACGACCCCTACACTGCCCGAACACCACTGCACCACTGCCCTAAAACCTGAAACACCTCCCCCTGCACGACCCCCTACACTGCCCGAACACCACTGCACTGCCATAAACCCTGAAACACCAGCCCACACGACCCCCTACACCTCCCAAACACCACTGCACTGACCTAAACCCTGAAACACCAGCCCCCGCACGACCTCCTACACTGCCTGAACACCACTGCACTGCCCTAAAGCCTGAAACACCAGCCCCCAAATGACCCCAACTCTGCCCAAACACCACTGCCCTAAACCCTGAAACACCACCCCCTGCATGATCCCCTACACTGCTCGAACACCACTGCCCTAAATCCTGAAACACCACCCCCTGCATGACCCCCTACACTGCCCGAACACAACTGCCCAAAACCCTTAAACACCACCCCCAGCACGACCCCCTACACTGCCCGAACACCACTGCACTGCCCTAAACCCTAAAACACCACCCCCAGCACGACCCCCTACACTGCCCGAACACCACTGCACTGCCCTAAAACCTAAAACACCAGCCCCAGCACGAACCCTACACTGCCCGAACACCACTGCTCTAAACCATGAAACACCAGCCCGACCCCTTACACTGCCCAAACACCACTCCACTGCCCTAAGCCCTGAAACACCAGCCCCAGCATGACCCCCTTCTCTGCCCGAACACCACTGCCCTAAACCCTGAAACACCACCCCAGCAAGACCCCCTACACTGCCCGAACACCACTGCCCTAAATCCTGAAACACCACCACCAGGACGACCTCCTTCTCAGCCCGAACACCACTGCACTGCCCCAAACCCTGAAACACCACCCAAGCACAGCCCCCTACACTGCCCGAACACCACTGTGCTGCCCTAAACTCTGAAACACCACCCCCAGCACAACCCCCTACTATGCCCGAACACCACTGCACTGCCCTGAACCCTGAAATACCAACCCCAGCAAGAGCCCCTACACTGCCCGAACACCACTGCCCTAATCCCTGAAACACCACCATCAGCACGACCCACTTCTCTGCCTGAACACCACTGCACTGCCCTAAACCCTGAAATGCCACCCGCAGCAAGACCCCCTACACTGCCCGAATACCACTGCCCTAAACCCTGAAACACCACCCCCTGCAAGACCCCCTACACTGCCCGAACACCACTGCACTGCCCTAAACCCTGAAACACCACCGACTGCACGACCTCCTACACTGCCCGAACACCACTGCATTAAACCCTGAAACACCACCCCATGTAAGACCCCCTACACTACCTGAACACCACTGCACTAAACCCTGAAACACCACCCCATGCACGACCCCTACACTGCCCGAACACCACTGCACTGCCCTAAACCCTGAAACTCCAGCCCCAGCATGACCCCCTACACTGCTTGAACACCACTGCACTGCCCTAAACTCTAAAACACATGCCCAGCACGACCCCCTACACTGCCCAAACACCACTGTACTGCCCTAAACCCCGAATCACCCCTACAATGCCCGAACACCACTGCACTGCCCTATACCCTGAAACACCAGCCCCCACACAACCCCAACACTGCCCGAACACCACTGCACCACTACCCTAAACCCTGAAACACCACCCCTGCACGATCCCCTTCACTGCTCGAACACCACTGCCATAAACCCTGAAACACCACCCCCTGCAAGACCCCCTACATGCCCGAACATCACTGCCCTGTACCCTGAAACACCATCCCCAACACGACCCTCTACTCTACCCGAACACCGCTGCACTGCCCTAAACCCTGAATCACCACCCTCTGCACAACCCCCTACACTGCCAGAACACCGCTGCACTGCCCTAAACCCTGAAACACCACCCCCAGCATGACCCCCTATACTGCCCAAACACCGCTGCTCTGCCCTTAATCCTGAAACACCACCCCCAGCACGACACCCTACTCTGCCCAAACACGACTGCACTGCCCTAAACCCTGAGACACCTCCTCTAGCAAGACCCCTACACTGCCCGAACACCACTGCACTGCCCATAACCCTGAGACACCACCCCTAGCAAGACCCCCTACACTGCCCAAACACCACTGCGCTATACCCTGAAACACCACCCCCAGCAAGACCCCCTACACTGCCCGAACATCACTGCACCACTACCCTAAACCCTGAAACACCACCCCCTGCATGACCCCCTACAATGCCCGAACTCCACTGCCCTAATCCCTGAAACACCACCACCAGCATGACCCACTTCTCTGCTCGAACACCACTGCACTGCCCTAAACCCTGAAACGCCACCCACAGCAAGACCCCCTACACTGCCCGAATACCACTGCCCTAAACCCTGAAACATCACCCCTGCACGATCCCCTCCACTGCTCGAACACCACTGCCATAAACCCTGAAACACCACCCCCTGCAAGACCCCCTACATGCCCGAACATCACTGCCCTATACCCTGAAACACCATCCCCAACACGACCCTCTACTCTACCCGAACACCACTGCACTGCCCTAAACCCTGAATCACCACCCTCTGCACAACCCCCTACACTGCCAGAACACCGCTGCACTGCCCTAAACCCTGAAACACCACCCCCAGCATGACCCCCTACATTGCCCAAACACCACTGCTCTGCCCTTAATCCTGAAACACCACCCCCAGCACGACACCCTACTCTGCCCAAACACGACTGCACTACCCTAAACCCTGAGACATCCAGCTGGTACATAGCTAAACCAAGAGGTACATATATGCATGAGGTATGCAAAGCCCACATAAATAAGGAGGCCACAGCAGGGGGGCCTCAGCTGTGGTCAGGAGGGGTAATTGACAAGGGCATGAAAAAAAGACAAAGAAATCACACAATGGTCCTAGAGTGGTACTACACTGGTTCAGGACAGATACGGGGGACCGAAAAAAAGGAGAAAAAACGTGAAAGGATTATTTTCGTCAGGTGGAGAACCGGTAGCTGAACAGTATTCAGTCAGGTATGATGATAGTTATACTCGGAACTGATTCCATGGTATATCCTCATTTAATCCATGGATGTGTGTTTTGAGACGGAACACCCATCGTTGTTCCTTCTCTAGGAGGCTGTGTTCGTTACTCAATTGTTTTTTAAAATCACTCTCCACTCACTCCTGACCCTTCCTTGCACACCCTTGCACTACACATAGTAGTCTCACCAAGAACAGTGCTCCCACGTATACGTTGGTCGTAGCACGCCCCGTCCCGTAGAGGGGCGGGAAGACCCCTATGATGAAGCATGACACCAAGGGCCCTTTTGGTGTGTGAGGGGTATTTTAACAACTGATGTGTATTCTCCACGACCGTGGGACACACATGGTATGAACGGGAGTCTCTTTATCTACTATACATGCGGGTGGATCCCTTTGTTTAAGTACGCTTCATTGGGAGGAAGTATCCACCTCCACCACTCGTTGAGTGGAACCTCTCTACTCCCCCCTTTGTTTTTCTTTCCTAATCCCTGAAACACCACCACCAGCATGACCCACTTCTCTGCCCGAACACCACTGCACTGCCCTAAACCCTGAAACGCCACCCACAGCAAGACCCCCTACACTGCCCGAATACCACTGCCCTAAACCCTGAAACACCACCCCTGCACAATCCCCTCCACTGCTCGAACACCACTGCCATAAACCCTGAAACACCACCCCCTACAAGACCCCCTACATGCCCGAACATCACTGCCCTATACCCTGAAACACCATCCCCAACACGACCCTCTACTCTACCCGAACACCGCTGCCCTGCCCTAAACCCTGAAACGCCACCCGCAGCAAGACTCCCTACACTGCCCGAACACCACTGCACTGCCCATAACCCTGAGACACCACCCCTAGCAAGACCCCCTACACTGCCCAAACACCACTGCCCTATACCCTGAAACACCACCCCCAGCAAGACCCCCTACACTGCCCGAACATCACTGCACCACTACCCTAAACCCTGAAACACCACCCCCTGCATGACCCCCTACAATGCCCGAACTCCACTGCCCTAATCCCTGAAACACCACCACCAGCATGACCCACTTCTCTGCTCGAACACCACTGCACTGCCCTAAACCCTGAAACGCCACCCACAGCAAGACCCCCTACACTGCCCGAATACCACTGCCCTAAACCCTGAAACATCACCCCTGCACGATCCCCTCCACTGCTCGAACACCACTGCCATAAACCCTGAAACACCACCCCCTGCAAGACCCCCTACATGCCCGAACATCACTGCCCTATACCCTGAAACACCATCCCCAACACGACCCTCTACTCTACCCGAACACCACTGCACTGCCCTAAACCCTGAATCACCACCCTCTGCACAACCCCCTACACTGCCAGAACACCGCTGCACTGCCCTAAACCCTGAAACACCACCCCCAGCATGACCCCCTACATTGCCCAAACACCACTGCTCTGCCCTTAATCCTGAAACACCACCCCCAGCACGACACCCTACTCTGCCCAAACACGACTGCACTACCCTAAACCCTGAGACATCCAGCTGGTACATAGCTAAACCAAGAGGTACATATATGCATGAGGTATGCAAAGCCCACATAAATAAGGAGGCCACAGCAGGGGGGCCTCAGCTGTGGTCAGGAGGGGTAATTGACAAGGGCATGAAAAAAAGACAAAGAAATCACACAATGGTCCTAGAGTGGTACTACACTGGTTCAGGACAGATACGGGGGACCGAAAAAAAGGAGAAAAAACGTGAAAGGATTATTTTCGTCAGGTGGAGAACCGGTAGCTGAACAGTATTCAGTCAGGTATGATGATAGTTATACTCGGAACTGATTCCATGGTATATCCTCATTTAATCCATGGATGTGTGTTTTGAGACGGAACACCCATCGTTGTTCCTTCACTAGGAGGCTGTGTTCGTTACTCAATTGTTTTTTAAAATCACTCTCCACTCACTCCTGACCCTTCCTTGCACACCCTTGCACTACACATAGTAGTCTCACCAAGAACAGTGCTCCCACGTATACGTTGGTCGTAGCACGCCCCGTCCCGTAGAGGGGCGGGAAGACCCCTATGATGAAGCATGACACCAAGGGCCCTTTTGGTGTGTGAGGGGTATTTTAACAACTGATGTGTATTCTCCACGACCGTGGGACACACATGGTATGAACGGGAGTCTCTTTATCTACTATACATGCGGGTGGATCCCTTTGTTTAAGTACGCTTCATTGGGAGGAAGTATCCACCTCCACCACTCGTTGAGTGGAACCTCTCTACTCCCCCCTTTGTTTTTCTTTCCTAATCCCTGAAACACCACCACCAGCATGACCCACTTCTCTGCCCGAACACCACTGCACTGCCCTAAACCCTGAAACGCCACCCACAGCAAGACCCCCTACACTGCCCGAATACCACTGCCCTAAACCCTGAAACACCACCCCTGCACAATCCCCTCCACTGCTCGAACACCACTGCCATAAACCCTGAAACACCACCCCCTACAAGACCCCCTACATGCCCGAACATCACTGCCCTATACCCTGAAACACCATCCCCAACACGACCCTCTACTCTACCCGAACACCGCTGCCCTGCCCTAAACCCTGAAACGCCACCCGCAGCAAGACTCCCTACACTGCCCGAATACCACTGCCCTAAACCCTGAAACACCACCCCTGCACAATCCCCTCCACTGCTCGAACACCACTGCCATAAACCCTGAAACACCACCCCCTACAAGACCCCCTACATGCCCGAACATCACTGACCTATACCCTGAAACACCATCCCCAACACGACCCACTTCTCTGCCCGAACACCACTGCACTGCCCTAAACCCTGAAACGCCACCCGCAGCAAGACCCCCTACACTGCCCGAATACCACTGCCCTAAACCCTGAAACACCACCCCAGCAAGACCCCCTACAATGCCCGAACTCCACTGCCCTAATCCCTGAAACACCACCACCAGCATGACCCACTTCTCTATCCGAACACCACTGCACTGCCCTAAACCCTGAAACGCCACCCACAGCAAGACCCCCTACACTGCCCGAATACCACTGCCCTAAACCCTGAAACACCACCCCTGCACGATCCCCTCCACTGCTCGAACACCACTGCCATAAACCCTAAAACACCACCCCTGCAAGACCCCCTACATGCCCGAACATCACTGCCCTATACCCTGAAACACCATCCCCAAGACGACCCTCTACTCTACCCGAACACCGCTGCACTGCCCACCACCCTCTGCACAACCCCCTACACTGCCCAAAAACCGCTGCTCTGCCCTTAATCCTGAAACACCACCCCCAGCACGACACCCTACTCTGCCCAAACACGACTGCACTGCCCTAAACCCTGAGACACCTCCTCTAGCAAGAACCCTACACTGCCCAAACACCACTGCCCTATACCCTAAAACACCACCCCCAGCAAGACCCCTTACACTGCCCGAACATCACTGCACCACTACCCTAAACCCTGAAACACCACCCCCTGCATGACCCCCTACAATGCCTGAACACAACTGCCCTAAACCCTGAAACACCACCCCCTGCACGACCCCCTACACTGCCTGAACACCACTGCACTGCCCTAAACCCTGAAACACCACCCCCAGCACGACCCCCTACACTGCCCAAACACCACTGCACTGCCCTAAACCCTAAAACACCACCCCCAGCACGATCCCCTACACTGCCTGAAAACCACTGCACTGCCCTAAACCCTGAAACACCAGCCCCTGCACGACCCCCTACACTGCCTGAACACCACTTCACTGCCCTAAACCCCGAAACACCAGCCCCCGCTTGACCCCCTACACTGCCCGAACACACCTGCACTGCCCTAAACCCTGAAACACCAGCCCCTGCACGACCCCTACACTGCCCGAACACCACTGCCCTATACCCTGAAACAACGCCCCAGCACGACCCCCTACAATGCCCGAACACCGCTGCACTGTCCTAAACTCTGAAACACCACCCCCAGCAAGACCCCCTACACTGCCCGAACATCACTGCACCACTACCCTAAACCATGAAACACCACCCCCTTCATGACCCCCTACAATGCCCGAACTCCACTGCCCTAATCCCTGAAACACCACCACCAGCATGACCCACTTCTCTGCCCGAACACCACTGCACTGCCCTAAACCCTGAAACGCCACCCGCAGCAAGACTCCCTACACTGCCCGAATACCACTGCCCTAAACCCTGAAACACCACCCCTGCACAATCCCCTCCACTGCTCGAACAGCACTGCCATAAACCCTGAAACACCACCCCCTACAAGACCCCCTACATGCCCGAACATCACTGCCCTATACCCTGAAACACCATCCCCAACACGACCCTCTACTCTACCCGAACACCGCTGCCCTGCCCTAAACCCTGAATCACCACCCTCTGCACAACCCCCTACACTGCCAGAACACCGCTGCACTGCCCTAAACCCTGAAACACCACCCCCAGCATGACCCCCTACACTGCCCAAACACCGCTGCTCTGCCCTTAATCCTGAAACACCACCCCCAGCACGACACCCTACTCTGCCCAAACACGACTGCACTGCCCTAAACCCTGAGACACCTCCTCTAGCAAGACCCCTACACTGCCCGAACACCACTGCCCTATACCCTGAAACACCACCCCCAGCAAGACCCCCTACACTGCCCGAACATCACTGCACCACTACCCTAAACCCTGAAACACCACCCCCTGCGTGACCCCCTACAATGCCCGAACACCACTGCCCTAATCTCTGAAACACCACCATCAGCACGACCCACTTCTCTGCCCGAACACCACTGCACTGCCCTAAACCCTGAAACGCCACCCGCAGCAAGACCCCCTACACTGCCCAAACACGACTGCACTGCCCTAAACCCTGAGACACCTCCTCTAGCAAGACCCCTACACTGCCCGAATACCACTGCCCTAAACCCTGAAACACCACCCCCTGCAAGACCCCCTACACTGCCCGAACACCACTGCACTGCCCTAAACCCTGAAACACCACCGACTGCACGACCTCCTACACTGCCCGAACACTACTGCATTAAACCCTGAAACACCACCGCATGTAAGACCCCCTACACTGCCTGAACACCACTGCACTAAACCCTGAAACACCACCCCATGCACGACCCCTACACTGCCCGAACACCACTGCACAGCCCTAAACCCTGAAACTCCAGCCCCAGCATGACCCCCTACACTGCTTGAACACCACTGCACTGCCCTAAACCCTAAAACACCAGCCCAGCATGACCCCCTACACTGCCCAAACACCACTGTACTGCCCTAAACCCCGAATCACCCCTACAATGCCCGAACACCACTGCACTGCCCTAAACCCTGAAACACCAGCCCCCACACGACCCCAACACTGCCGGAACACCACTGCACCGCTACCCTAAACCCCAGAAACACCACCCCTGCACGATCCCCTCCATTGCTCGAACACCACTGCCATAAACCCTGAAACACCACCCCCTGCAAGACCCCCTACATGCCCGAACATCACTGCCCTATACGCTGAAACACCATCCCCAAGACGACCCTCTACTCTACCCGAACACCGCTGCACTGCCCTAAACCCTGAATCACCACCCTCTGCACAACCCCCTACACTGCCAGAACACCGCTGCACTGCCCTAAACCCTGAAACACCACCCCCAGCATGACCCCCTACACTGCCCAAACACCGCTGCTCTGCCCTTTATCCTGAAACACCACCCCCAGCACGACACCCTACTCTGCTCAAACACGACTGCACTGCCCTAAACCCTGAGACACGTCCTCTAGCAAGACCCCTACACTGCCCGAACACCACTGCACTGTCCTAAACCCTGAGACACCACCCCTAGCAAGACCCCCTACACTGCCCAAACACCACTGCCCTATACCCTGAAACACCACCCCCAGCAAGACCCCCTACACTGCCCGAACATCACTGCACCACTACCCTAAACCCTGAAACACCACCCCCTGCATGACCCCCTACAATGCCTGAACACAACTGCCCTGAACCCTGAAACACCACCCCCTGCACGACCCCCTACACTGCCTGAACACCACTGCACTGCCCTAAACCCTGAAACACCACCCCCAGCACGACCCCCTACACTGCCCAAACACCACTGCACTGCCCTAAACCCTAAAACACCACCCCCAGCACGACCCCCTACACTGCCTGAACACCACTGCACTGCCCTAAACTCTGAAACACCACCCCTGCACGATCCCCTACACTGCCCGAACACCACTGCCCTATACCCTGAAACAACGCCCCAGCAAGACCCCCTACAATGCCCGAACACCGCTGCACTGTCCTAAACTCTGAAACACCACCCCCTGCACAACCCCCTACACTGCCCGAACACCACTGCCCTAAACCCTGAAACACCACCCCCAGCAAGACCCCCTACACTGCCCGAACATCACTGCACCACTACCCTAAACCCTGAAACACCACCCCCTGCATGACCCCCTACAATGCCTGAACACAACTGCCCTAAACCCTGAAACACCACCCCCTGCACGACCCCCTACACTGCCTGAACACCACTGCACTGCCCTAAACCCTGAAACACCAGCCCCCACACGACCCCAACACTGCCCGAACACCACTGCACCACTACCCTAAACCCTGAAACACCACCCCTGCACGATCCCCTCCACTGCTTGAACACCACTGCCATAAACCCTGAAACACCACCCCCTGCAAAACCCCCTACATGCCCGAACATCACTGCCCTATACCCTGAAACACCATCCCCAAGACGACCCTCTACTCTACCCGAACACCGCTGCACTGCCCTAAACCCTGAATCACCACCCTCTGCACAAACCCCTACACTGCCAGAATACCGCTGCACTGCCCTTAACCCTGAAACACCACCCCCAGCATGACCCCCTACACTGCCCGAAAACCGCTGCTCTGCCCTTAATCCTGAAACACCACCCCCAGCACGACAACTAACTCTGCCCAAACACGACTGCACTGCCCTAAACCCTGAGAGACCTCCTCTAGCAAGACCCCTACCATGCCTGAACACCACTGCACTGCCCTAAACCCTGAGACACCACCCCTAGCAAGACCCCCTACACTGCCCAAACACCACTGCCCTATACCCTGAAACACCACCCCCAGCAAGACCCCCTACACTGCCCGAACATCACTGCACCACTACCCTAAACCCTGAA
Source organism: Triturus cristatus (assembly GCF_964204655.1). Lineage (NCBI taxonomy): Eukaryota > Metazoa > Chordata > Amphibia > Caudata > Salamandridae > Triturus > Triturus cristatus. Next base: position 247,417,436 of record NC_140579.1, read on the forward strand.
ACACCACCCCCTGCATGACCCCCTACAATGCCTGGACACAACTGCCCTAAACCCTGAAACACCACCCCCTGCACGACCCCCTACACTGCCTGAACACCACCGCACTGCCCTAAACCCTGAAACACCACCCCCAGCACGACCCCCTACACTGCCCAAACACCACTGCACTGCCCTAAACCCTAAAACACCACCCCCAGCACGACCCCTACACTGCCTGAACACCACTGCACTGCCCTAAACCCTGAAACACCAGCCCCTGCACGACCCCCTACACTGCCTGAACACCACTTCACTGCCCTAAACCCTGAAACACCAGCCCCCACTTGACCCCCTACACTGCCCGAACACCACTGCACTGCCCTAAACCCTGAAACACCAGCCCCTGCACGACCCCTACACTGCCCGAACACCACTGCACCACTGCCCTAAGCTCTGAAACACCACCCCTGCACGATCCCCTACACTGCCCGAACACCACTGCCCTATACCCTGAAACAACGCCCCCAGCACGACCCCCTACAATGCCCGAACACCGCTGCACTGTCCTAAACTCTGAAACACCACCCCCTGCACAACCCCCTACACTGCCCGAACAACACTGCACTGCCCTAAACCCTGAAACACCAGCCCCAGCACGACCCCCTACACTTCCTAGACACCACTTCACTACCCTAAACACTGAAACACCACCCCCAGCAAGAATCCCTACAGTGCCTGAACACCACTGCATGGCCCTAAATCCTGAAACACCACCAGCAGCAAGACCCCCTACAATGCCCGAACACCACTGACCTATACCCTGAAACACCACCCCCAGCAAGACCCCCTACACTGCCTGATCACCACTGCCCTAAACCTTGAAACACCAGCCCCTGCACGACCCCTACACTGCCCGAACACCACTGCACCACTGCCCTAAACTCTGAAACACCACTTCTGCACGATCCCCTACACTGCCCAAACACCACTGCCCTGTACCCTGAAACAACGCCCCCAGCACGACCCCCTACAATTCCCGAACACCGCTGCACTGTCCTAAACTCTGAAACACCACCCCCAGCACAACCCCCTACTGTGCCCGAACACCACTGCACTGCCCTGAAACACCACCATCAGCACGACCCACTTCTCTGCCCGAACACCACTGCACTGCCCTAAACCCTGAAACGCCACCCGCAGCAAGACCCCCTACACAGCCCGAATACCACAGCCCTAAACCCTGAAACACCACCCCCTGCAAGACCCCCTACACTGCCCGAACACCACTGCACTGCCCTAAACCCTGAAACACCACCGACTGCACGACCTCCTACACTGTCCGAACACCACTGCATTAAACCCTGAAACACCACCCCATGTAAGACCCCCTACACTGCCTGAACACCACTGCACTAAACCCTGAAACACCACCCCATGCACGACCCCTACACTGTCCGAACACCACTGCACTGCCCTAAACCCTGAAACTCCAGCCCCAGCATGACCCCCTACACTGCTTGAACACCACTGCACTGCCCTAAACCCTAAAACACCAGCCCAGCATAACCCCCTACACTGCCCAAACACCACTGTACTGCCCTAAACCCCACATCACCCCTACAATGCATGAACACCACTGCACTGCCCTAAACCCTGAAACACCAGCCCCCACACGACCCCAACACTGCCCGAACACCACTGCACCACTACCCTAAACCCTGAAACACCACCCCTGCGCGATCCCCTCCACTGCTCGAACACCACTGCCATAAACCATGAAACACCACCCCCTGCAAGACCCCCTACATGCCCGAACATCACTGCCCTATACCCTGAAACACCATCCCCAACACGACCCTCTACTCTACCCGAACACCGCTGCACTGCCCTAAACCCTGAATCACCACCCTCTGCACAACCCCCTACACTGCCAGAACACCGCTGCACTGCCCTAAACCCTGAAACATCACCCCCAGAATGACCCCCTACACTGCCCGAACACCGCTGCTCTGCCCTTAATCCTGAAACACCACCCCCAGCACGACACCCTACTCTGCCCAAACACGACTGCACTGCCCTAAACCATGAGACACCTCCTCTAGCAAGACCCCTACACTGCCCGAACACCACTGCACTGCCCTAAACCCTGAGACACCACCCCTAGCAAGACCCCCTACACTGCCCAAACACCACTGCCCTATACCCTGAAACACCACCCCCAGCAAGATCCCCCACACTGCCCGAACATCACTGCACCACTACCCTAAACCCTGAAACACCACCCCCTGCATGACCCCCTACAATGCCTGAACTCAACTGCCCTAAACCCTGAAACACCACCCCCTGCACGACCCCCTACACTGCCTGAACACCACTGCACTGCCCTAAACCCTGAAACACGACCCCCTACACTGCCCGAACACCACTGCTCTGCCCAAAACCCTAAAACACCACCCCCAGCACGACCCCCTACACTGCCTGAACACCACTGCACTGCCCTAAAACCTGAAACATTAGCCCCCGCACGACCCCCTACACTGCTTGAACACCACTTCACTGCCCTAAACCCCGAAACACCAGCCCCCGCTTGACCCCCTACACTGCCCGAACACCACTGCACTGCCCTAAACCCTGAAACACCAGCCCCTGCACGACCCCTACACTGCCCGAACACCACTGCACTGTGAGAAGTTGGCCTGATGTATGATGTCACTAGTTCTAGTGTACACCTTATATCAGTCCAAACAACCCTTATGATGATTGGTTGTAAAGTCAACCTTATAGACCAGCTATCCTAGTGGTAGCATGGACAAGAGCAGTCTTAGGCTAAACTCTGAATGGCATGTGAAGCCAGCTGTGATACCATATATAATCCCTTGAATACCAAATGAAAGGACACCACAACAGATATATATATAAAATAAAGTGTATTTATTCTAGACATACCCTCAGCACTCTTTATGAGATTAGAGGTAAGTACAACACAGTCTTATTTAAGCATACATTAAGTCACACAGGTAAGTAATACAGTTAGGCCCTAGGGGCCACGTAAACCATATACTAAAGAAGTGGTATAAGGACCACTGTCACGGAAATAGGATAGGCCTAGGCCTAGGGAATCGCTGGGGCTACACTACACTAGCAACAGTTAGGAAGTGGGAGGCCCACGGGATTCAGGTGCAGAGTGGAAACACTCACGCGTAATGCGTAAAAGTCGATAGAATTACTAGCAGTTAGAAATGAACAGTTTAAGGACACTTCTGAAGCAGCTAGAGAGTCGAGACTCGGAAACTAGACCCTAGGATAGTCACTACCCTTGTGAGCACCAAAGTACCCAAGTTACCTAGCCCACGGGCTGCGGGTGCATAGGTGTGAACTGGCGTCGGGTTTCGTCGTGGACTTCTATGGATGCCTGAAGGAAAGTTGCTGACAGGCAGTCAGTGAAGAGTGTCCGGTGGATCCCAAGGCTGGGATCAAGAAGAGAGGAGACCTGCAAGCAGAAGGGACAGAGTCAAGGTCACTAGCCAGTGATCACGTGGAACCAGGAAGGAACCAGGCGATGTCGTGAAGATTGCAGGTGAAGGTGAAGCTTGTCGCTGCAGCCACGGGGACCAGGAGACGTCGAGGACGACCAGGACCAGGAGGCGAGCTGTCCCACGAAGGCTCTTGCTGTCGGCGGTGTCAAAGTTGAACTAGGACTCACCAAGCCTTGGCAAGCGGAACCCACGAAGAACGGAGGACTTGCTTCTGGTGCAGACCAGGAAGGTCTGGGGTGCTTCTCTTTTGCAAGGAAGCGGGAGCCAGTCTGGAGGAGCCAACCAGCGGTGAAGATTTTAGGATGCGTCGTCACAGATGCCACTAGCCAACGGGCAAGCAACCGGACAGACACGGCAAGCAGTAAAATGCAGAAGGGCCCCACGCAGGACTCGTGGAGTGTGGGGGGCTGATCTTTGGTGCAGATGGTGCTTGGGGTTGGGGCTTCTCACTCCCCGGTGCACAACTTCGAGGGTGCCTCAGAAGCTGCGCTGGAAGATACTAGCAACTTTTCCCAGGTAGCCGGTCCCACGTCTCTCGTCGCCTCCACGGATCTCAGCTCGGCTGTGGATGTGGATCAGGGTCGGAGAAGTCTGGAAGTCAAGGCTCTGGTCGGGCTCTGCAGTCGGTCCCTCGTAGAACTTCAGCAAAGCAAAGGGTAGTCTCTTGATGGTGCCTGTTTGCACAGGGTAGCCACTCCTTGGCCACAAGGGAGATTCTTCAGTCTTCTTCTTTCGTCGAATGTCGAAGGTCCAGAGTTTCTGTTCAAGTTGCAGGTTCAGGATAATCTAATCTCCTGGGGCCCAGCTACCACTCTTATACTAATCTGGGGGGCTGGGTTACCTGCTAGGTCACGCCTTATGGGTGGGACCTGGGAGGGGGGTGGTTACACCCCCTTCCCTTTGTCCAGTTTCGCGCCAGGACTGGGGCTGGAGTGCCCCAGCACCGGTTTGAACTGGACTATGCACGGGACACCTTGTGTGCCCCAGGCATGTCTCATTCTTTTCATCCCTCCCTGCCCCAATACACTAAGGCCTGTCTGGGGTGGTGCTCGCACCTCCCAAGGCAGGAAACCTATTGTCCAAGCCTCCCTTGCCGGGATCACTCCCAGAAGCAGGAGGTCAGACTCGTGTCTGTGGCAGCAGCAACCATTTTGTGATGCTGGGGCTCTGGTTAACTTTAACCGGGTAAGTAGGTTACAACATGTCTTCTCCCTCTAGAAGGGAGGGATAATATCCTCATCCCCAGAAATGGGATGGGGGTATTATTCCAAAGTGTTAGACACCTTACACGACATGTTTTGATAAAGCCAAACCATAGTTACCATAACCGTTTAAGATTATAAGGCACTTTAAGAGTATATGGTAGGCTATATCATAGAACAGCTATAAGGACATGGTTCCGAAAGCTGCAGACAGGCTCAGCTCATGCTAGAGCACCATCTCACATGTTACCAAGCACTCTGCCTCCAGGATTGTTAAGGCCTGCCATAGGAGTGGCTGATAGGTACACATGTGTCTATATGTAAGTTAGGTATAGGAATACTACACCTAAGCAAGGGGTGATTACACGACCTTGCCCCAGCTGAGTGATCAGCCAGTTGTGTCATAATGGAAGGCCAGGCCAGGGGTGGCATAATACATGCTGCAGCCCCTGGTAGGCCTAGGGTACACCTATGCCCTGGGTACCTAAGGTACACTGTACAGGGGCCAATAAGGTGACCCTATCCAAATGGGTTATGCACCTAAAGTACATAGTATCAATTTAGAGAGAGAACAGCAGGGCTGTGGGTCTGATTAGCAGGCCCACAGCCACATCTAAGTCGAAAACCAGTAAAGCAAAAGCAACAAGCATTTGCAATGCAATTGGTCTCACATTTCTAAGAGTTTGAGCTATTGGCATTGTAAAATTACAATGCCTTTTATTTATGTTTTGGTTTTAAAACAAATAAAAGGCATTGTCATTTACAATGTCAGTAGCATAAACTCGCATAAAAGCAGTGTGTGGAGTGCAGCAGTGTGCGGCGTGCAGCAGTGTGCGGCGTGCAGCAGTGTGCGTCGTGCAGCAGTGTTTCGTGTAGCAGTGTGAGGCATGCAGCACTGTGACGTGCAGCAGCGGGCAGCAGTGTGCGGCGTGCAGCAGTGTGCTGCGTGCAGCAGTGTGCGGCGTGCAGCAGTGTTTCGTGTAGCAGTGTGAGGCATGCAGCACTGTGGCGTGCAGCGGCGTGCAGCAGTGTGCGGCGTGCAGCAGTGTGCTGCGTGCAGCAGTGTCGTGCAGCATGCAGCAGTGAGTAATGCAGCAGTGTGCAGCAGTGTGTGGCGTGCAGCAGTGTGCCGGTTGCATCAGTGTGTGCCGTGCAGCAGTGTGTGGCGTGCAGCAATGTTTCGTGTAGCAGTGTGCGGCATGCAGCAGTGTGCGGCATGCAGCAGTGTGCGGCGTGCAGCAGTGTGCGGCGTGCAGCAGTGTGCGGCATTCAGCAGTGTGCGGCATTCAGCAGAGACACGTGGAGGGTGAGGAGAGACACGTGGAGGGTGAGGAGAGACACGTGGAGGGTGAGGAGAGACACGTGGAGGGTGAGGAGGGACACGTGTAGGGTGAGGAGAGACACGTGTGGAGGGTGAGGAGAGACACGTGTGGAGGGTGAGGAGAGACACGTGTGGAGGGTGAGGAGAGACACGTGTGGAGGGTGAGGAGAGATACGTGGAGGGTGAGGAGAGACATGTGGAGGGTGAGGAGAGACACGTGGAGGGGGATGAGAGACACGTGGAGGGTGAGGAGAGACACGTGGAGGGTGAGGAGAGACATGGAGGGTGAGAAGAGACACGTGAAGGGTGAGGAGAGACACGTGGAGGGTGAGGAGAGACATGTGGAGGGTGAGGAGAGACACGGAGGGTGAGGAGAGACACGTGTGGAGGGTGATTTGGAGGGTGAGGAGAGAGACGTGTGGAGGGTGAGGAGATACGTGTGGAGGGTAAGGAGAGACGTGTGGAGGGTGAGGAGAGATGTGTGGAGGGTGAGGAGAGACGTGTGGAGGGTGAGGAGAGACGTGTGGAGGGTGAGCAGAGACACGTGTGGAGGGTGAGCAGAGACACGTGTGGAGGGTGAGCAGAGACACATGTGGAGGGTGAGCAGAGACACGTGTGGAGGGTGAGGAGAGACACGTGTGGAGGGTGAGGAGAGACACGTGTGGAGGGTGAGGAGAGACATGTGGAGGGTGAGGAGAGACGTGTGGAGGGTGAGGAGAGACACGTGGAGGGTGAGGAGAGACACATGTGGAGGGTGAGGAGAGACACGTGGAGGGTGAGGAGAGACGTGGAGGGTGAGGAGAGACACGTGGAGGGTGAGGTGGAGGGTGAGGAGAGACACGTGGAGGGTGAGGTGGAGGGTGAGGAGAAACAGAGTTGGAGGGTGAGGAGAGACGGAGGTGGAGGGTGAGGAGAGACAGAGGTGGAGGGTGAGGAGAGACCGAGGTGGAGGGTGAGGAGAGACGGAGGTGGAGGGTGAGGAGAGACCGACTTTTGTATCCTGTTGCAGAGCCCATTAGGATGTATTCTCATCTCTTTATCTCTGTTCCTCCTAGGTAAATTAGGTATTTTGACTATAAGTTGTTTGGATTTTCCTCCATTTCCCAGGCAGCCAATGTCTTTTGACCAAGATCAACATTGATCAGTTCAGGCTATTAAGCGTAGTCTCTCTCTTAGCTGGCTTGTGGTGACTCCTTTCTCTCACTCGTGTTTTTTCAGCAGGCTGAAACTAAGGAGGCTCCTTTTCCCCTCCCGCTGTTGTGCTGATATTTTTCTGTGCAATGGTTTGAGGGCGTGCAAGAACTTTTTACAAAATATGGGTTCAGTGTGCTTATAAACAGAGTATGCTGGAGCTGTTCTTGCTGCAGGTGTATTTTGATATAGCTAAAGGAACAGCGTCTGAAAATACATAGTGATCTGACTAGAATTCAAGGTGAGTAGAGCTTTTGCACAGTGTCAAGGCATTGTTGGAGTGCTTATTTTTTGTGCAAAGACTGTTTTTTGCTTACCTTGCCCTTGAAATGTTTTTGGTGCTTGTGGTACTGTGATGGCAGCTCTGGGCTTAAGTTATTTAAGTGTTTGAAGAGTTGCAGAGGGGTTTTCGCTTCTCTGATCGTTTCATAGTCATTCTTAGGAATAAGTTATCCCATATACTTTTAGTGTATTTTATACGGTTACAGCTTTTATGCAAGAGTAATGTATCCTTGCGATAGTCACCTTTTGTCATTCACTCTGGGTATGGAGGCCTCTCAATCGGTGGATCTAAATTGGTAAAATTGCTGCCACAGTTTTCAGATTGCTGCAGCTTAATAGGTTTGCATGTGACAGCAGGTAATATCTTTTCATATATGTGGACCCCCCTCACCCCCGATGATATAAACAACCTACCTCTTCAAGCTTTAAGAAGGTGTTGCTAAGTAGCTGATGCTAGTTTTTTAGTTGTGGAATTTGTTTTAATGAATAAATGAAATTAAGGTGCCATTTATGTAAAGTTTGTCGGCGCTTATTAGTGTTTTTTTTCAAGGGATGTGAAGGTAATGCATACTTTGTGAGGTCAACTTTATTTTCTCACCCTGCACTGTTGCAGAGGATTGTTTGTTTCTCACCAGATGCAACCAATGAATGTTATTCATAGTGTTTCTGCTTTGAACAAGAAGTTGTTAAAATAGCGGGCTCAGTGAGCTGAACATCAATGGCGGAGATCTGTGTATAACCTGTAGTTCGTAAGTTTAAATGCAGACTGTCAACCCAAATGAAGTTGATAAAAGGACATCTTTGAGTTGGATAATTAAGGCTCATTTGATTTCAGCATGGACAGACAATTTGGTTTATGGCCGTATAATCCAAATGGCGCTCTTTCTTTCCCAAAAGAATAATACATATTTTTTTTGTAGTCTGTTCCGCACGAACCAAATCCTAACAAGTAGTTACAGCTTGTTTAGTAGCTGTGAATTGAGCTTTGTAAATGATTGATAAATATTGATTATATCATAGGAGATACCTGTTAAAATCTTGCTTCCAATGTGCATTTTCAGACTTGTGAAATGTTATCTTTCAGCACAGAATACTACAGAAGGATGGCGAGAGGAACTGTCTGGGTCAGAGAGTGGACTCTTAAGTGGCTTGCAAATGTAACATAACCCAGCCCCCATATTAAAGTAACCTCACCTGCTTTAGTCAGATGCACCCAAATCTGATGTAGGCAATGAACAGTTCCGTGGTCACTCTTCCTTAATATTCTCACCGAAAGCATTAGCCCATTACATAAAGTTGTCTCCAATCCGTGAAGTAACCGCAGTGTAACATAGCTTTGTGCTTAACATCAGTGCCTGCAAAGTAGCTTAATCATTATTTTATCCAAACATCAAAGGGCTGGGTGAGAAGGGAGGGGGGAATGCAAGGGTCAAAGAGGCAGGGAGAGCGACTTAAAGCCATATGGCTGCTTTGCGCGCGTGCACGGCTCGTGCACTGTAGCTCTATGCCAGGGGAAGCGCTTTCAAAAATCCACTTACAAAATGTGTCAAAGAGACAGCTTTCGCTGTCTCAGCCAGACCTAAAAAGCAACAGACCAGTTTCAGGCTGGGGTTAGGGCGCCACAATCTTGCATCTCAGTCTGCCTCAAGGAGGCCTTCTTCCAAACAGCGAGACTTGGTTAATAAATGCCTTACAAATGCAGTGCAAGTAGTGGTGGTGTAGGGCAGATGCAGAGTATCCATAACGGAGTGGGCGTTTGTAGGAAGTTGTTGCAGGGTGTAGAAAAGGGATTTTCAGAAATCGGCGTGTTTTTTTACGATTATGCTACACTTTATCTAATAGAACGCTATGCAAACTAGCCCTGGTTAATAAGTCAACCCATTTAATTCACTTTCATGACTAGGACACTACTAGCCCACTTTTGTGAACATGCTCTAGTGTTGTACTTCTGCTGCCAAACTAAGGTCCTCCCACCCTCTCTGCTCCATAAACAAACAAGAAGCGGGGTCTAAATCAGCAGTTATTCTATAACACTCACATCCAAAAGCGCTCTGTACAACGTATTCACTCACTGGCCACCAGATCAGAAATCAGTGGCAAGAGTGATATTCACGCGAGCAAGAGAAATGCCCTACTGGCCCCTACCCAAAGGGTGTTAGAAAAAGACAGACTTGTGCTTTGGTGAGGGAGCCACACCTCTGGGCACCGGTGCTTAGCAACTCGAGGCGGGCAAGTCACTGAAAGCTCGAGCCTGGCTCAGCTCGAGGTGCTGTTGGAACCTCGAGCTCATAGCGAGCCGAGCTTTCGTGTGGCTTCTGTCTCTCCCCCTCCTTCCCATCCTCTACCCAGGATGTAGTATTACGGTCCAGGCTGCTTTGCGACTATGGAACTGGGAAAGCAGGTTCCAGTCTTGGCGTTTGTTCAAGAGCCTGTGATCCTGGGCAAATCACTTAATCTCACAATGCATGTGAACTGAGGCTCATGTAAAGCGCTCCAATACCTTTAAGTCGAGTTTGCGCTATATTTTGAGAACAGCAGAAGAATACACCAATAAGCAAAACACAAAGCCTTAACATAAAGAAAGATAAATAAAAACCAAAATGCGAGTTATGTAGGTGTACACTGTTCTACATGTATCCGCACGTATGTTTGCCCCCCTCGCAAAATATTTAAGATGTTTTGCATTATTCCAGAAAACAACCTTGACTTAAATATGCTCTCCTTCCCTGCGGTGTGCTTCATCTGTTGAAGTCTGCCAGCATGCATCCTTTCAAAATATTATTGTAATTGGATTTTTATAGCGCTTGTTATCCCTTACGAGGAGGCGAAGCGCCTATCTGAAAGCAATGGAGCAGAGCATCAAAGGGCTGGGAGGTTCCAATCTTGGCGTTGGTTCAAGAGCCTGTGATCCTGGGCAAATCACTTAATCTCACAATGCATGTGAACTGAGGCTCATGTAAAGCGCTCCAATACCTTTAAGTCGAGTTTGCGCTATATTTTGAGAACAGCAGAAGAATACACCAATAAGCAAAACACAAAGCCTTAACATAAAGAAAGATAAATAAAAAACAAAATGCGAGTTATGTAGATGTACACTGTTCTACATGTATCCGCACGTATGTTTGCCCCCCTCGCAAAATATTTAAGATGTTTTGCATTATTCCAGAAAACAACCTTGACTTAAATATGCTCTCCTTCCCTGCGGTGTGCTTCATCTGTTGAAGTCTGCCAGCATGCATCCTTTCAAAATATTATTGTAATTGGATTTTTATAGCGCTTGTTATCCCTAACGAGGAGGCGAAGCGCCTATCTGAAAGCAATGGAGCAGAGCATCAAAGGGCTGGGAGGTTCCAGTCTTGACGTTGGTTCAAGAGCCTGTGATCCTGGGCAAATCACTTAATCTCACAATGGATGTGAACTGAGGCTCATGTAAAGCGCTCCAATACCTTTAAGTCGAGTTTGCGCTATATTTTGAGAACAGCAGAAGAATACACCAATAAGCAAAACACAAAGCCTTAACATAAAGAAAGATAAATAAAAAACAAAATGCGAGTTATGTAGGTGTACACTGTTCTACATGTATCCGCACGTATGTTTTCCCCCTCGCAAAATATTTAAGTTGTTTTGCATTATTCCAGAAAACAACCTTGACTTAAATATGCTCTCCTTCCCTGCGGTGTGCTTCATCTGTTGAAGTCTGCCAGCATGCATCCTTTCAAAATATTATTGTAATTGGATTTTTATAGCGCTTGTTATCCCTAACGAGGAGGCGCAGCGCCTATCTGAAAGCAATGGAGCAGAGCATCAAAGGGCTGGGAGGTTCCAGTCTTGGCGTTGGTTCAAGAGCCTGTGATCCTGGGCAAATCACTTAATCTCACAATGCATGTGAACTGAGGCTCATGTAAAGCGCTCCAATACCTTTAAGTCGAGTTTGCGCTATATTTTGAGAACAGCAGAAGAATACACCAATAAGCAAAACACAAAGCCTTAACATAAAGAAAGATAAATAAAAAACAAAATGCGAGTTATGTAGGTGTACACTGTTCTACATGTATCCGCACGTATGTTTGCCCCCCTCGCAAAATATTTAAGATGTTTTGCATTATTCCAGAAAACAACCTTGACTTAAATATGCTCTCCTTCCCTGCGGTGTGCTTCATCTGTTGAAGTCTGCCAGCATGCATCCTTTCAAAATATTATTGTAATTGGATTTTTATAGCGCTTGTTATCCCTAACGAGGAGGCGAAGCGCCTATCTGAAAGCAATGGAGCAGAGCATCAAAGGGCTGGGAGGTTCCAGTCTTGGCGTTGGTTCAAGAGCCTGTGATCCTGGGCAAATCACTTAATCTCACAATGCATGTGAACTGAGGCTCGTGTAAAGCGCTCCAATACCTTTAAGTCGAGTTTGCGCTATATTTTGAGAACAGCAGAAGAATACACCAATAAGCAAAACACAAAGCCTTAACATAAAGAAAGATAAATAAAAAACAAAATGCGAGTTATGTAGGTGTACACTGTTCTACATGTATCTGCACGTATGTTTGCCCCCCTCGCAAAATATTTAAGATGTTTTGCATTATTCCAGAAAACAACCTTGACTTAAATATGCTCTCCTTCCCTGCGGTGTGCTTCATCTGTTGAAGTCTGCCAGCATGCATCCTTTCAAAATATTATTGTAATTGGATTTTTATAGCGCTTGTTATCCCTAACGAGGAGGCGAAGCGCCTATCTGAAAGCAACGGAGCAGAGCATCAAAGGGCTGGGTGAGAAGGGAGGGGGGAATGCAAGGGTCAAAGCGGCAGGGAGAGGGACGTAAAGCCATATGGCTGCTTTGCACGCGTGCACGCCTCGTGCACTGTAGCTCTATGCCAGGGGAAGCACTTTCAAATATCCACTTACAAAATGTCTCAAAGAGACAGCTTTCGCTGTCTCAGCGAGACCTAAAAAGTGGGGGTGAACATAGAAAGCAGACCCTACTCTCCTACACAACCCCCCCCCCAAACTTAGGGACATTAAACTAACCTTGACCAGTTGAGTCTTCATGTTCTAAGTGGAAATATCTGGAGAGTCCATCTGCATTGGCATGGTCAGTCCCAGGTCTATGTTCCACTGTGAAGTCCATCCCCTGTAGGGAAATGGACCACCTAAGAAGTTTGGGATTTTCACCCTTCATCTGATTTAGCCACAAGAGGGGCTAATGGTCTGTCTGAATCTTGAAGTGAGTGCCAAACAAGTATGGCCTCAGCTTCTTCAGGGCCCAAACCACAGCAAAGGCCTCCCTCTCAATTTCTGACCAACGTTTCTCTCTAGGGGTCAGCCTTCTACTTATAAAAGCAATGGGCTGGTCTTGACCATCTATATTCAGTTGTGAAAGAACAGCTCCCACACCTAACTCAGAAGCATCTGTCTGGACAATGAACTCTTTGGAGTAGTCTGGACTTTTCAGAATAGGTGCACTGCACATGGCCTGCTTCAGGTCATCAAATGCTTTTTGACAGCTTACTGTCCACTGAACTTTCTTTGGCATTTTCTTGGAGGTCAAGTCATTAAGTGGTGTCACAATGGACCCATAGTTCTTAACAAACTTTCTGTAGTACCCAGTCAGGCCCAAGAAAGCTCTGACCTGAGTCTGGGTAGTTGGAGGAGTCCAGTCCTTTATGGTCTGGATCTTGCTCTCCAGTGGTTGAACCTGACCCCCACCAACTAGGTGGCCCAGGTATACAACCTTGCTCTGCCCTATCTGGCACTTAGTGGCCTTGATAGTGAGGCCTGCCTTTTGCAGGGCCTCTAAAACATTCCTCAGGTGGACCAGGTGATCCTCCCAGGTGGAGCTAAAGACAGCAATATCATCAAGATAAGCTGCACAATAATCATCCAACCCAGTAAGGACTTGATTCACCAACCTTTGGAAAGTGGCAGGTGCATTCTTCAAACCAAAGGGCATTACCACAAATTGATAATGTCCTCCTGGGGTCGAGAAAGCAGTTTTGGCCTTTGCATTCTCAGCTAGTCTGATTTGCCAGTAGCCTGCTGTCAGGTCAAATGTGCTCAAAAACTTAGCAGCTGCCAGTCTGTCAATGAGCTCATCTGCCCTAGGTATTGGGTGGGCATCTGTCCTAGTGACAGCATTGAGACCTCTGTAATCCACGCAAAACCTCATCTCTCTCTTACCATCTTGGGTGTGAGGCTTTGGCACAAGGACTACAGGACTAGCCCAAGGGCTCTCTGAAGGTTCAATGACTCCCAGCTCCAACATCTTTTGTACCTCAACTTTTCTGCAGTCCCTGACATGGTCAGGTTGCCTGTAGATTTTACTCTTCACAGGCAGACTGTCACCAGTGTCCACCTCATGGGTGCACCAGTTTGTCTGACTTGGGGTCAGAGAGAACATATGTCTGTAGGATTGCAGAACCTGTCTGCAGTCCTGTTGCTGATGGACAGTGAGGCTGTCAGAAAAGACCACACCATCAACTGAGCCATCATCAGGGTTCTGAGTCAACAGGTCTGGGAGAGGGTCACTCTCTTCCTCCTGCCCCTCATCTGTGGCCATGAGTAAGCCCATGTCTGCCCTGTCAACATATGCCTTCAATCGGTTGACATGAAGCACCCTGTGGGGGCTTCTGGGAGTCCCAAGTTCCACCAAGTAGGTGACTTCTCCCTTTTTCTCAACAATAGTGTGGGGTCCAGACCATTTGTCTTGGAGTGTTGATGGGGCTACTGGCTCCAACACCCACACTTTCTGCTCTGGCTGGTAAACAGTCAGCACAGCCTTTTGGTCATGCCAAGCTTTTTGGAGTTCTTGGCTTGCCTCAAGGTTTTTAGAAGCCTTCTTCATATACTCTGCCATCCTGGAGCGAAGACCAAGTACATAATCCACTATATCAAGTTTGGGTTGTCTGAGAGGTCTCTCCCATCCTTCCCTTACTAAACATAGGGGTCCTCTTACAGGATGCCCAAACAAAAGCTCAAAAGGGCTGCAGCCAACCCCCTTTTGTGGGACCTCTCTGTAAGCAAACAGAAGGCAGGGTAAAAGGATGTCCCATCTTCGCCTAAGCTTGTCTGGTAAACCTTTTATCATTCCCTTTAGGGTCTTGTTGAATCTCTCAACAAGCCCATTGCACTGTGGGTGATAGGGTGTGGTGAACTTGTAGTTCACACCACACTCCTTCCACATTGCAGTCAAGTATCCTGACATGAAGTTGGCACCTCTGTCAGAAATGACCTCCTTTGGAAAGCCCACTCTGGAGAATACTCCAAGCAGGGCCCTTGCCACAACAGGAGCTGTTGTGGTCCTCAGGGGAATAGCTTCTGGATACCTGGTGGCATGGTCCACTATCACCAGTATGAATCTGTGCCCAGATGCTGTTTGTGGGTCCATTGGTCCTACAATATCTATGCCCACTCTTTCAAAGGGAACCCCCACCACAGGTAGTGGTATGAGGGGGGCCTTTGTGGTGCCACCTGATTTGCCACTGGCTTGGCAGGTGACACAGGAGCGACAAAACTCCTTGGTATCTTCTGACATATGGGGCCAGTGAAAGTGAGGGACAAGCCTGTCCCAAGTCTTGTTCTGGCCTAAATGTCCTGCAAGGGGAATATCATGGGCCAAGGTAAGAAGGAAGCCTCTGAACTTCAGTGGTATGACCAACCTCCTGGATGCACCAGGCTTGGGGTCTCTAGCCTCTGAATACAGTAGCCCTTCATCCCAATACACTCTATGGGTATCTTGAGCATTCCCTGCAGCCTCAGCAGCAGCCAGCTGTCTGAGGGGTTCAAGAGAGGGGCAGTCTAATTGAGCCTGCCTCAGATCTGCCCTTGAAGGTCCCCCTGTCCCAAGAAACTCAACCTGATCAGGTTCAAGTTCTTCTAGGACAGTTCCTTCAGGGCTCTCAGAATCATCCTCCTGGGAGGGCTGATCCACCACCTGAGGCAGGGGGGAAGGCACAGCCTTAACCCTACTGCTCTTTCTCTTGGGTTGTGACTGGTCCATAGTTTCAGGATCCAGCACTTGTTCAGTGGTGCACTTTTTGGCCTGTGACCTGGTCACAGCAAGGACATGTGCATCTATCCCCAGCATTTCTGCATGGGTCCTATACTCCACTTCAGACCAAACTGAAGTTTCAAGATCATTGCCCAGTAAACACTCTACAGGAAGGTCTGAACTAACAACAACTTTCTTGAGACCAGTTACCCCTCCCCAGGAGAAGTTAACAATAGCCACACTATGGGAGGTAGTAGCATTGCTAGCGTTGGTCACTAGGTAATTCTCACCTAGTATGATCTGTCCAGGGTCCACAAAGACAGGTGTCACCATTGTGACACTAGCCCCAGTGTCCCTGTAGGCCTGAGCCATTCTTTGGTTGATAAAAGGAGTCTGTCTGTACTTGCCCAGGTTACTGGGGCCTACAGTAGAGGACAAAGCTAAGTCCCCATCACAGATCAGAACAGCCTGAGTAGGTATTCTGACTAGGCCAGAATCCTCCTCAGTTCCCAGGGTTAACCCTACTACACCCTTTTGCTGGGAACCACCACTTACAGCTGGACTAGGGGGTACAGTTGCCTTAGGGGCAATGGTGGCTGGGGGCTTATCCTTTTTGGTGCACTCACTAAACCAGAGTTGGACTTACAATAGTTGCACCATGGTTTCTTTTGGCCATCTTTCTTTTTATCCTTTTTGGGACCACCCTCCCCCTGAGCCTTTTGGGGGCCTGGTGAAGACTTCTGGTCTTTTTGTTTCTGATCATTACCCTTCTGGTCTGCCTTTTTCTGATCACCGCCCTGGTTCTGGTTTTTCTGCTTAACTCTAGTCCTGACCCATCTATCTGCCTTCTTTCCCAATTCTTGGGGAGAAGTCAGATCAGAATCAATCAGGTGTTGATGCAGTAGCTGTTTTTGACAGTTATTAAGGATTTGCTCTCTCATGATCAAATTATACAATCCTGTATAGTCCTTAACCTTACTTCACACTAGCCAGCCTTCCAGAGCCTTAGTGGCACAATCTACAAAGTCAGTCCAGTCCTGAGTCTGTATCTTCTGGGTATCCCTGAACAACAACCTGTATTGTTCAGTGGTTAGGCCAAACCCATCAATTAGAGCACTCTTCAGGACAGTGTAATTGTCTGCATCCTCATCACTAACTGTGAGGAGCTTGTCTCTACCTTTCTCAGAGAAGGAGAGCCACAAGATAGCTGCCCACTGACTTTGGGGTACCTGCTGTACTTTGCAAGCTCTCTCCAAAACAGTTATCCATTTGTGGATGTCATCCTCACACTTGTAGGGAGGGACAATCTTGCTCAGGTTTCTATTATCATAGTGCCTGTCTCTATCCTTAGGGATATTGCTGCCACCAGTGGGTTCTGACCCACTTAACTTTTGCTCTCTAGCCAGAACAAGCTTCTCCTTGGCAAGGGCAAGTTCTTCCCTCTGAATCCTCAGATTAGCTTCCCTCATTCTGGCTTCATGCTCCTTTCTCTCAGGGGAAGTCATTCCCCTATGAGAGGAAGCATTAGAGATGCTAGAGACATGGGAGTGGATGGATTCCCTTGAAGGGGATCTGTCCCTCCTGCTTCTCTGTGTAAGCCTACTTGGGGGCTGTATGGGGGGACCCCGTGCAAACTCCCATGTAAGCTTAGGTTAGCCTGGCTAAGTCTTCCTACTTGGCCCTGGCTGTCTACCCCTTCATCTGAAGTCCCATCTGACTCATCTGTGGTGGGTAGACCCTCCTTTGTACCTAGGGTACTGGCCTGTGAGGCCCTAAGAGTATCATACTCCTCTAGGAGTTGTACTAGCTGAAGGAGGGTAGGGTTTGCACCCTGTTTTAACTTTCTGGAGGTACACAATTGTCCCATCTCCTGAAAAGTTAGGGTATCATATCTAGAGGGGGTCTTCTTCAGACCTGCCCCTCCTGAGAGAGCATCTTCTTGATCTCCTCCCAGAGACCTGATCTAGTGAGGGTGTGGTGTGTGCACCTACCTACACTAGTTGTTTCTACTAAACCTCTCTGGTAGTTGTAGTCAGGGTGTGTTACTCCCATCAACCTACAACCACTAAGTCCAGTAGGACGTAAGTATTATAATCTATGTTATATGTACCTAAACAATATCTGTGTGATCTTTCAATTTAGTATCTCAAGATTACAATGGTATTACAACAGCAAGCTCAGATCCCAACCGCTGCTCACCAATGTGAGAAGTTGGCCTGATGTATGATGTCACTAGTTCTAGTGTACACCTTATATCAGTCCAAACAACCCTTATGATGATTGGTTGTAAAGTCAACCTTATAGACCAGCTATCCTAGTGGTAGCATGGACAAGAGCAGTCTTAGGCTAAACTCTGAATGGCATGTGAAGCCAGCTGTGATACCATATATAATCCCTTGAATACCAAATGAAAGGACACCACAACAGATATATATATAAAATAAAGTGTATTTATTCTAGACATACCCTCAGCACTCTTTATGAGATTAGAGGTAAGTACAACACAGTCTTATTTAAGCATACATTAAGTCACACAGGTAAGTAATACAGTTAGGCCCTAGGGGCCACGCAAACCATATACTAAAGAAGTGGTATAAGGACCACTGTCACGGAAATAGGATAGGCCTAGGCCTAGGGAATCGCTGGGGCTACACTACACTAGCAACAGTTAGGAAGTGGGAGGCCCACGGGATTCAGGTGCAGAGTGGAAACACTCACACGTAATGCGTAAAAGTCGATAGAATTACTAGCAGTTAGAAATGAACAGTTTAAGGACACTTCTGAAGCAGCTAGAGAGTTGAGACTCGGAAACTAGACCCTAGGATAGTCACTACCCTTGTGAGCACCGAAGTACCCAAGTTACCTAGCCCACGGGCTGCGGGTGCATAGGTGTAAACTGGCGTCGGGTTTCGTCGTGGACTTCTATGGATGCCTGAAGGAAAGTTGCTGACAGGCAGTCAGTGAAGAGTGTCCGGTGGATCCCAAGGCTGGGATCAAGAAGAGAGGAGACCTGCAAGCAGAAGGGACAGAGTCAAGGTCACTAGCCAGTGACCACGTGGAACCAGGAAGGAACCAGGCGATGTCGTGAATATTGCAGGTGATGGTGAAGCTTGTCGCTGCAGCCACGGGGACCAGGAGATGTCGAGGATGACTAGGACCAGGAGGCGAGCTGTCCCACGAAGGCTCTTGCTGTCGGCGGTGTCAAAGTTGAACTAGGACTCACCAAGCCTTGCCAAGCGGAACCCACGAAGAACGGAGGACTTGCTTCTGGTGCAGACCAGGAAGGTCTGGGGTGCTTCTCTTGTGCAAGGAAGCGGGAGCCAGTCTGGAGGAGCCAAACTAGCGGTGAAGATTTCAGGATGCGTCGTCACAGAGGCCACTAGCCAACGGGCAAGCAACCGGACAGACGCGGCAAGCAGGAAAATGCAGAAGGGCCCCACGCAGGACTCGTGGAGTGTGGGGGGCTGATCTTCGGTGCAGATGGTGCTTGGGGTTGGGGCTTCTCACTCCCCGGTGCACAACTTCGAGGGTGCCTCAGAAGCTGCGCTGGAAGATACTAGCCACTTTTCCCAGGTAGCCGGTCCCACGTCTCTCGTCGCCTCCACAGATCTCAGCTCGGCTGTGGATGTGGATCAGGGTCGGAGAAGTCTGGAAGTCAAGGCTCTGGTCGGGCTCTGCAGTCAGTCCCTCGTAGAACTTCAGCAAAGCAAAGGGTAGTCTCTTGATGGTGCCTGTTTGCACAGGGTAGCCACTCCTTGGCCACAAGGGAGATTCTTCAGTCTTCTTCTTTCGTCGAATGTCGAAGGTCCAGAGTTTCTGTTCAAGTTGCAGGTTCAGGATAATCTAATCTCCTGGGGCCCAGCTACCACTCTTATACTAATCTGGGGGGCTGGGTTACCTGCTAGGTCACGCCTTATGGGTGGGACCTGGGAGGGGGGTGGTTACAGCCCAGCAGCAGGAGGTCAGACTCGTGTCTGTGGCAGCAGCATCCATTTTGTGATGCTGGGGCTCTGGTTAACTTTAACCGGGTAAGTAGGTTACAACATGTCTTCTCCCTCTAGAAGGGAGGGATAATATCCTCATCCCCAGAAATGGGATGGGGGTATTATTCCAAAGTGTTAGACACCTTACACGACATGTTTTGATAAAGCCAAACCATAGTTACCATAACCGTTTAAGATTATAAGGCACTTTAAGAGTATATGGTAGGCTATATCATAGAACAGCTATAAGGACATGGTTCCGAAAGCTGCAGACAGGCTCAGCTCATGCTAGAGCACCATCTCACATTTTACCAAGCACTCTGCCTCCAGGATTGTTAAGGCCTGCCATAGGAGTGGCTGATAGGTACACATGTGTCTATATGCAAGTTAGGTATAGGAATACTACACCTAAGCAAGGGGTGATTACACGACCTTGCCCCAGCTGAGTGATCAGCCAGTTGTGTCATAATGGAAGGCCAGGCCAGGGGTGGCATAATACATGCTGCAGCCCCTGGTAGGCCTAGGGTACACCTATGCCCTGGGTACCTAAGGTACACTGTACAGGGGCCAATAAGGTGATCCTATCCAATTGGGTTATGCACCTAAAGTACATAGTATTAATTTAGAGAGAGAACAGCAGGGCTGTGGGTCTGATTAGCAGGCCCACAGCCACATCTAAGTCGAAAACCAGTAAAGCAAAAGCAAAATGTGGGGGTGAACATAGAAAGCAGACCCTACTCTCCTACACACTGCCCTAAACTCTGAAACACCACCTCTCCACGATCCCCTACACTGCCCGAACACCACTGCCCTATACCCTGAAACAACGCCCCCAGCACAACCCCCTACAATGCCCGAACACCGCTGCACTGTCCTAAACTCTGAAACACCACCCCCTGCACAACCCCCTACACTGCCCGAACACCACTGCACTGCCCTAAACCCTGAAACACCAGCCCCAGCATGACCCCCTACACTTCCTAGACACCACTTCACTACCCTAAACACTAAAACACCACCCCCAGCAAGAATCCCTACAGTGCCTGAACACCACTGCATGGCCCTAAATCCTGAAACACCACCAGCAGCAAGACCCCCTACAATGCCCGAACACCACTGACCTATACCCTGAAACACCACCCCCAGTAAGACCCCCTACACTGCCTGATCACCACTGCCCTAAACCTTGAAACACCATCCCCTGCAAGACCCCCTACTTTGCCCGAACACCACTGCACCACTGCCCTAAAACCTGAAACACCACCCCCTGCACGATCCCCTACACTGCTCGAACACCACTGCCCTAATCCCTGAAACACCACCCCCTGCAAGACCCCCTACATGCCCGAACATCACTGCCCTATACACTGAAACACCATCCCCAGCAAGACCCCCTACACTGCCCGATCACCACTGCCCTAAACCTTGAAGCACCATCCCCTGCAAGACCCCCTACTTTGCCCGAACACCACTGCAACGCTGCCCTAAAACCTGAAACACCTCCCCCTGCACGACCCCCTACACTGCCCGAACACCACTGCACTGCCCTGTTAGACCTGGCACCATTGGCGTGAGTCTCCCTTCCATTTTTTCGCTGTGTCTCCTCTGTTTTTGCTGGTTATAGATGCTCTGGGCGCTGTGCCACTGCCATTCAGTGCCACAGCGCGAATGCTCCCTTTGTAAAGATGACATATGAATTGGTACATCCATGATTGGCTTATTTGGTTTACCCTGTGCCCCCACAGCCGGTCGCTCCTCACGTCTGCTCTGCCGCCTCCTGCTGCCTGCCGCTTCCTGCCTGACGCCGCATACCGCATACCGCCTCACCGCCGTTGCCCTCGCCTCCCAGTAGGTGCCGTCTCCTGCTCCCGGTAGGTGCCGCTGCCCCTCCTTCTCGCCCTTTTTCCACCGCCGCTGCCCCTGGTCAGTTCGTTTCCCGCCGCTGACCCACAGACCCGCCTCCCCTCGTTACCCATTGGCCACCCCGCCTCCCGCCTCCCAGCTGACCCTCCCTCCCGGCTCCTTACTTAAGGGGACCGCGGTGGGCTGGTCAGTGTGACCCCCTGTGCCCCCACAGCCGGTCGCTCCTCACCCCTGCTCTGCCGCCTCCTGCTGCCTGCCGCTTCCTGCCTGACGCCGCATACCGCATACCGCCTCACCGCCGTTGCCCTCGCCTCCCTGTAGGTGCCGTCTCCTGCTCCCGGTAGGTGCCGCTGCCCCTCCTTCTCGCCCTTTTTCCACCGCCGCTGCCCCTGGTCAGTTTGTTTCCCGCCGCTGACCCACAGACCCGCCTCCCCTCGCTACCCATTGGCCACCCCTCCTCCCGCCTCCCAGCTGACCCTCCCTCCCGGCTCCTTACTTAAGGGGACCGCGGTGGGCTGGTCAGTGTGACCCCCTGTACCCCCACAGCCGGTCGCTCCTCACCCCTGCTCTGCCGCCTCCTGCTGCCTGCCACTTCCTGCCTGACGCCGCATACCACATACCGCCTCACCGCCGTTGCCCTCGCCTCCCAGTAGGTGCCGTCTCCTGCTCCCGGTAGGTGCCGCTGCCCCTCCTTCTCGCCCTTTTTCCACCGCCGCTGCCCCTGGACAGTTCGTTTTCCGCCGCTGACCCACAGACCCGCCTCCCCTCGCTACCCATTGGCCACCCCGCCTCCCAGCTGACCCTCCCTCCCGGCTCCTTACTTAAGGGGACCGCGGTGGGCTGGTCAGTGTGACCCCCTGTGCCCCCACAGCCGGTCGCTCCTCACCCCTGCTCTGCCGCCTCTTGCTGCCTGCCGCTTCCTGCCTGACGCCACATACCGCCTCACCGCCGTTGCCCTCGCCTCCCAGTAGGTGCCGTCTCCTGCTCCCGGTAGGTGCCGCTGCCCCTCCTTCTCGCCCTTTTTCCACCGCCGCTGCCCCTGGTCAGTTCGTTTCCCGCCGCTGACCCACAGACCCACCTCCCCTCGCTACCAATTGGCCACCCCGCATCCCAGCTGACCCTCCCTCCCGGCTCCTTACTTATGACGCCCCCTGAGCGACCGCGCAGCGGACGCGCGCAGCGGGAGCGCCTTATGTGCGCCGAAGGTGCGCCAAAGGTAAGCCCGTCTGCGCCCGTCCGCGCCTGGACCGCGCCCAGCGCCAGACACCCTGGCCCCCGCGTCCGCCACCCCCCCCTAGGACCTACGCTGCCGCCACACTCAACGCACTCAACACCGGCTGAACCCCCGGATGCTACCGAGCACCCCGCGACGCACCCATGGACCCTTCGTCTGCCGATCCTGCAACTTCTCCTGCCTCCGACCCAGCACCACGCCCACCAAGACGGACAACAGCAACCACCTCAAGTGCATCTTGCTCAACACCTGCTCCGTCCACAGACACGCCGTGGAACTCTGGAACCTCCTCGACACCGCATCTCCAGACGTCGCCTTCCTCACGGAAACCTGGATGAAAGCCTCCTCAGCCCCCGACATCGCCATAGCCATCCCGGACGGCTACAAGATCATCAGGAGGGATCGCATCAACCAGACCGGAGGAGGCATCGCCATCGTACACAAAAGCACCATTCGCATCTTGACTGACTCCATCGACGCATTCAACGCCGCCGAGTACCTGCACTTCCAGATCCACACCGACCCCAAGACTACCCTCAGAGGCACCCTCATCTACAGACCCCCGGGACCGCGCACACAGTTCTGCAAAGACATCATGGACTTCATCAGCCCACACGCCCTCCCCTCCATCGACTACATCCTCCTCGGGGACCTAAACTTCCACCTGGAGAAGAACAACAACCGCAACACCACCGCCCTGCTGGACAACCTCGCCAACCTCGGACTCAAGCAACTGGTCAACACCCCCACCCACTACGCCGGCCACACGCTCGATCCCGTCTTCTCATCCAGCAAGCACATCACCTTCAGGCACTCCACCGGACTTCACTGGACTGACCACAGCTGCGTCCACTTCAGCTTCAGAAAGAACACGATCCACCACCACCCTAAGCAGGTTCCCCACAGAAACTGGAGCAAGATCACCGACGACCAGCTCGCCACCTCCCTCGGCCAGAGCCAACCTGTCAGGACAACGGACCCCAACACAGCAGCATGCAACCTCATGCAGTGGCTGACCTCCTGCGCCGACGACCTCGCCCCACTGAAGAACCCACTCACCAGGCCCAGAAGCAAGAAGGCCCCCTGGTTCACCAACGAACTCAAGGACTCCAAGAAGGCCTGCCGCACCCTTGAGAAAGCCTGGCTCCTTGACAAGACCGCCGACAACATGACCGCCCTCAAACTCGCCACCCGCAGACATCATCAGCCCATCCGCACCACCAAGAAGAAATCTCTGAAGGAACGACTAGACAACAACGCCCATGACAGCAAGGAACTCTTCAACATCGTCAAGGAGTTCTCCAACCCCCGCACCGGCAACAACGACATCACTCCTTCACAGGACCTCTGTGACTCCCTCGCCTCGTACTTCCACCGCAAGATTGCCGACATCCACAACAGTTTCGGCGCTCCACCCCCGCACCCATCGGTCGAACCTACGCACCCCGCCGCCACCCTCCAGACATGGGCCAAGGTGACCCCCGAAGACACGGCCCGCATGATAAACACCATCCACTCCGGATCTCCGACCGACCCGTGCCCCCACCATGTCTTCAACAAGGCAACCTCCACCATCGCACCCCACCTCCGAGACATCATCAACACCTCCTTCGACACAGCCACCTTCCCGGAAAGCTGGAAGCATGCCGAGCTCAGCGCAACAGCGGACCCGACCGACCTCAAGAACTTGCCGCCTTCCTCGAGACATACGGATCCCTCGACCCATCGCAACCCGGATTCAGAACCAATCACAGCACCGAGACCGCCCTCATCGCAGCCACCAATGACATCCGGGCCCTGCTCGACAACGGTGAAACAGCGGCACTCATCCTCCTAGACCTCTCCGCAGCATTTGACACTGTCTGCCACCGCACCCTAGTCCAACGCCTCAACGACACCGGCATCCAAGGGAAGGCTCTGGAATGGATCACCTCATACCTCGCCGGCAGAACACAGAGAGTACACCTCCCTCCGTTCCGTTCTGAGGCCACCGAAGTCATCTGCGGCATCCCGCAAGGATCGTCGCTCAGCCCCACCCTCTTCAACGTCTACATGAAACCCCTCGCTGCCATCGCACGCCAACACAACCTCAAAATCCTCTCCTACGCCGACGACACCCAGCTGATCCTCTCCCTCACCAGAGACCCCGACACCGCCAAAGCCAGCCTACACAAAGGGATGAAAGACGTCGCCGAATGGATGAACATCAGCCGCCTGAAACTGAACACGGACAAGACAGAAGTCCTCATCCTTGGACCATCACCCTCGGCATAGGACGACTCCTGGTGGCCCCCGGCTCTAGGCACCGCACCCAAGCCAACGGACCACGCACGCAACTTGGGCTTCATCCTGGACTCCTCCCTATCGATGACCAGACAAGTCAACGCCGTCTCCTCATCATGCTTCCACACCCTCCGCATGCTCCGCAAGATCTCCCGATGGATCCCGACTGAAACCAGGAAAACTGTCACCCAGGCCCTCGTCACCAGCAGACTGGACTACGGAAATACCCTCTACGCCGGAACAACAGCCAAGCTTCAGAAAAGACTTCAGCGTATCCATAAAGCCTCGGCCTGACTCATCCTGGACGTCCCCCGACGCAGCCACATCTCGGGCCACCTGAGAGACCTGCACTGGCTCCCTGTCGACAAGAGGATCACGTTCAGACTCCTCACCCACGCACACAAATCCCTCCACGACCTGGCCCAAGGTACCTCAACGACCGCCTGACCTTCTACACGCCCACCCGCCAGCTACGATCCGCGTACCTCGCCTTTGCCGCCGTTCCTCGCATCCAGAGAGCCACCGCCGGTGGAAGATCCTTCTCCTACCTGGCGGCTAAGAAATGGAACTCCCTGCCCATCCACCTGCGGCTGACCCAGGACCACCTCGCCTTCAGGAAACAGCTCAAGACCTGGCTGTTCGAGCAGTAGCAGACCCCTTCCCCCAAGCGCCTTGAGACCCTTCCGGGTGAGTAGTGCGCGATATAAATGATTGATTGATTGATTGATTGATTGACCTGTTAGTCCCTAGTAGCGTGGCCTGTGTGTGCCCAGGGCTGGTAAACCGAATGCTGCTGGTGGGCCTGCAGCACTGGTTTTTGCCACCCACAGAAGCAGCTTGTAAAGTGTGTCTCAGACCTGCCACTGCAGTGTCTGCGTGCAGTCCAGAACTGCCATCTTGGCTGTGAAGTGCACCCACTTCCCAGCCCCTAAACCTTCCCTTGGCATCCTGTAAGCCCCCCTTATGATAGGGCGCATTGTATGTGTAAGGTAGGACATGCCCTGATGGATGTAGCATGTCGTAGTAGTGAATTACACCCCATTTCGTTTTTCACTACTGTAAGGCTACCTGTTCTCCATAGGCCAGAATGGGAGGTCTGGGCTATTACATTCTATAGTCCTAACTGACCCACAGAACATGGTAGAAAAACGAATCTAGTATGCCTGAGCTCAGAATGTTAAAATACATCTTTTAGTGAAGGTTATTTTTATATTCTGTGTTTGAAACTACCACTTTTAGAGTATAGGTACTTTCTTGCCTAAGCCTTCCAGTTTGCTCTGCTATTATGTGTATTGGCTGTCTGGTTTTGGAGGGACAGGGCAGGCTGAGTCAGACCTGGGTTGAATAGAGCGACCTGCCTTGGTGTGAGGGGAGGGGTAGCTCCTGCACTTGAATAGGACTGTGCCTGGCAAGGTGAATGCTGGCTCCACCTCCCACTGTGCGTCTGAGGCAGACCCCCTTTTTCTGAAAGGAAGGATGCAGCCTGATCAACAAAGTGCTCCAGGGCTGGGCAGAACTGGTTCTGGCTGGGTTCAGAGACTTGGGACCCCTAAGAACAAAGACTTTGGGGGTATAAATATTTGTGCACAAACCCCTACAAATTGTATTGCTCCTGGATAACAAGAAGAACCTCTGTCCGTGTGACTACAAGAATCTGCAGGAGAAGGACTGTCCCTGTGCTTGTGCGCTGTTTCTGGGACTGGCCTGCAGCTGTTACTACTGGACTTCAAGAAGAGGAAAAGAACTTTGATTGGACTTTTATTTTTCTGCAACAGCAATCACCCAAGGGCTAGAAGAGAGCTAGCCTCCTGCTGGAGTCTCAGGCACATCAGACTCCACCACCCGCCTCCTGTTTCCTCCCAGCGAGGATTACTATCTGCAGGTGAGGCTCCTGTGTGTTCCAGGGCCTCTAGTTCTACTGCTGAGAAGAGAGCGCGGAAAATCGTCGCTAACCGCCGTTAGCGAGCCGCTGCAGCTGGTGAGCGTGAGAAAAATCATCGCTGAGCTGTCGCCGAGCGCTCGCTAACCCCGAAGAAGATCGCATCACTTGTCAGCGGGCCTGAAAACGCCCGCTATCCGAAGATCGTCGCATCGCTTGTTAGCGGGCCCCAAAGCGCTCGCTAACCCCAAATCATTGCAACAGGATCAGCGCAGACGCCGAGCGTTCGCCATTTTCCCCGCATCCAATCCGGATCGTCGCTTCCTCGCGGAGCGCCATCTTTGTCATCGCAGCAAGATCGCACACGCAACAGGCTCGGTGCATCATCCTCCCTTCGCGGCAAGGATTTCAACGCATCACCGGCTTAGCGTGAGGAAGTTTGTCGCTTTGTCCTGCCCGCAACCCAGCGCATCATCCTCCCTTGCGGTAAGGATTCAACGCATCGCTGGTTAGCGTGAGGAAATTTATCGCTACAACGCCTTAGCGACATTTTTGTTGCTTTGCTCCAGGAACCAGATACTTTGTGAGTAAAAGGGTCGCAGAGACCACTGCCTTGAACTAAACATCATTTTGCGCATCCTGAACTATTTTTCCTTGCAGCATTTCTAAAGTAATTATATTTTTATAGTATTGTGGATTTTTACTGTTATTGGTCTTGTGATTAAGTCTATATAAAAATACCTATTTTTTCTAACTACTTGAGTGGTGTCCATTTGTAGTGTTCCTCATTATATTACTGTGTATGGTCATAAATGCTTCACACACTGCCTCTGAGATAAGCCTAGCTGCTCGTGCTACGTTACCACAGGGTTGAGCAGGGGTTGTCAAAGGGTGTAGGCTGCTTACTCTGACTTAGGAAGAAGGGTCCCTACTTGGACAGTGGCCAGCCATTGCCAACTAGAGACCCCCATTTCTAACATTGGTGGTCAGCGGTGAGGATCTGGACTTGCATTTATGATTGCATACAGTATTTATAGTGTACACTACTAGTGAGTGCAGACCATAACATAACCACGTACATTGTTGAGATTTTTTTATTCTATTTTTGATCGTTATTGCCAGTTATTGCCACAATGGGCAAGCCCAGATCCAATGCCTCTGAGGATCTCTCCTGGGAAGAAAAGAAATTAGACACCTACAATGCCAAGCAGCTCAAATATTTTTGCAAACGCTTCACAGTCCCTATCACAGGTCTCACAAGAAGGGAAGAGTATTACAAGGCGTTGAAGGCCTGGCTAGAAGCCAGGGATGCCCCTAGGAATGAGGAAGGGCCTGTGGAGGGGGGAGAGAATGCAGGAGAGCAGTAGGAAGAAATTGTAGATTTGGTAGGGGATAAAGCAGTTTCCAGCCCGGGCACTAGTGTGTCCTCAAGGGGCCTGACTCCAGAAGAGATGGAGGACAGGGAGAGAGATAGGCGGCATAATATGGAGATGGCTAAGCTTAAATTGGATGGTCAGAGAGACCTAGAGAATAAAAAATTGGAAGTTGAGATAATGAAGATGAAATTTGAACATGAGAGAGTTTTGATGGAGTTGGAGATTAAGGCCAAGAGTATTGAGATCTCCCCCTCTGGTGGCAGCATACCAGTAGTGCATACTGAGAGTAGAGTGTATATACCTAAAGAGGTTATTAAGGATTTTCATAAAAGTGAGGATATTGGGCAATGGTTTGCCGCTTATGAATTAGCCATGGTGTCCCACCGGGTCCCTGAGAAGGATTGGGGAGCGGGGTTGTGGGGACGCTTTGTGAGTGAAGGGAGGGATACCTTGTTGGACCTACCCCCAGAAAGTAGGATGATTTATGCCCACGTGAAGGAAGCTTTGATTACCCGCTATGGTTTGACCCCTGAAATGTACAGGCAGAGATTTAGAACCTGCAAGAAGATAGAGGGTACCACGTGGGTTGAATATGTGTCTTTTTTTGGCAGAGCAATGGAGCGCTGGGTAAAAGGAAGCAAAGTAGAAACTTTTGAGCAACTGTATGACTTGATTGCATGGGAGCATTTTTCTAGTAACTGTTTTCCTGAGCTACGCCAGCATCTGATAGATTGCAAGCTGACTAACCCTAGGAAGCTTGCTGAGGAGGCGGACCGCTGGGTGAGCACCCGGGTTCGCAAGGGTCCAGTGGGAGACTTTGCCAAAGGTGGGCAGGGTCCCCAGCAGAGAGGTGGGGGGGACAGAGGTAAACCAAGGGAGTTCCACCGAGGGCCCCAAGATAATTCCCAAGGGAACCAGGCAGTGGTGTCCCAGCCTCCTCAAGATAAGAAGCCAATGCCCCCAAAAGGTAGGCCTGTTCCAAGGGGGCCCCCTACTTGTTTTAAGTGTGGCCAGGTGGGCCACAGGTACTTTGACCCCCAGTGTCCCCAAAGGGATACTCCTGCACCACCCCGTGCACCACCCCGCCAGCTTGCTAGTGTAGCCCTGGGGGAAGAGGAGATGGGTGCCCAAGGTGGGTGGGATCCCGTAGAATTGACCCTTGTCTCACTAAGAGACTTTGAAATGGTTCCTAAGCCTGCACTGCTTGATAACACTAAAAAATACAGGCAGTGGGTAACCATCAATGGCCATAGAGTGGAGGCTCTGAGGGACACCGGAGCCAGTGTAACTGCTGTCAGCTCCAGGTTGTGCCCCATGCATTCTACCCAGTAGTGTCTGCAG
Source organism: Triturus cristatus (assembly GCF_964204655.1). Classification (NCBI taxonomy): domain Eukaryota; kingdom Metazoa; phylum Chordata; class Amphibia; order Caudata; family Salamandridae; genus Triturus; species Triturus cristatus. Next base: position 247,446,886 of record NC_140579.1, read on the forward strand.
ACAACACAGAGAGCCAATGTGAGGTGGCTCAGGTTCCCTTTGAGTGGGGGGGGGGTCTCAGGAACTCTTCAGGTGGCTGTGAGGCCCGCCATGCCTGTGGACTGTCTGTTGGGCAATGATTTAGAGAACTCACCGTGGGCTACAGTGGAGAGGAGAGCTCACTTGCAAATGTTGGGACTGCCTGAGTGGGCATGTGCTACCACTCAGTCCATGGCAGCCAAAGAGAGTGTTGAAAAAGACCTGGAGCCTGAGAATATGGCCCAGGTCCCTGCCTTAGAGGGAGGGGGCAGGGGGCGCGGGAAACCGGAGCCCTTGGTTCCCACGGCCCAGGAGGGAGCAGACCCTGAGGGGGGTGCCCTGGAGCCTACCGGGGAGCAGAGTACCGACCAGGGGGACCTGCCTGAGCTGAGCCAGTGGCAGCAGGAAGGGGGGCCCACCAGGGAGGAGTTTTGTGAACAGCAGAGAACTTGCCCCTCTCTTGAGGGTATGCGGCAACTGGCTGCAGCCCAGGCAGCAGGTGATATGTCCGGTTCACATCTGATTTATTGGGAGAACAGTGTCCTGTATAGCGAGCCTAAGGTTGCTGAGCCGGGGTCAGCCCGTGTGCTGGTGGTACCCGAGTGCTTCAGAACCTTCCTACTGGGGTTGGCTCATGACATTCCATTGGCAGGACATCTGGGGCAGACCAAGACCTTTGAAAGGCTGGTCACCCACTTTTATTGGCCCCAGATGCGCAAGAGTTCAGATACGTATTGTAGGACCTGTGAGACTTGCCAGGCAAGTGGGAAGAGTGGGGGGAAGATCAAAGCCCCACTCCAACCCTTCCCAGTTCTTAGCACCCCATTTGAGCGAGTGGGCATTGACATTGTGGGGCCTCTGGACCCCAAGACAGCCATGGGCAACAGGTACATCCTGGTCTTGGTGGACCATGCCACCCGGTACCCTGAAGCCATCCCGCTCAGGACAGTGACGGCCCCCGTGGTGGGACGTGCACTGATGGGGATCTTCTCCCATGTGGGGTTCCCCAGAGAGGTGGTGAGCGACAGGGGGACCAACTTCATCTCCCAGTATATGAAGTCTCTGTGGAAGGAGTGTGGGGTGACTTACAAGTTCACCACTCCTTACCACCCCCAGGGTAACGGTCTGGTTGAGAGATTCAACCGGACCTTGAAGGGCATGATCATGGGCCTTGAGGAGCCCCTGAGGCGTAAGTGGGATGTCCTCTTGCCATGCCTGTTGTTTGCATACCGTGAAGTGCCACAGAAGTCCTTAGGGTTCAGCCCCTTTGAACTGCTCTATGGCCATCCGGTAAGAGGACCTCTGAGTTTGGTCAAGGAAGGCTGGGAGCAATCTCCCAGGAAACCTCCCCAGGATGTGTTTAGCTACATCCTGGCCTTCAGGAACCAAACTCGGCATTTCAGAAACATTGCTGAGGCAAATCTGGAAGCCAGCCAGGAGGAGATGAAACGTTGGCACGACCAGAACGCCACTCCGGTCGAGTTTCAACCTGGTCAAAAGGTTTGGGTACTGGCCCCAGTGGAGCCCTGTGCGCTCCAAGATAAGTGGACCGGTCCATTTGAGGTGGTGGAGCAAAAAAGTCAAGTTACCTATTCGGTGGACTTTAAATCTCCCAGGAACCCCCTGCGGGTCCTGCATGTGAATCGCCTAAAGCCCCACTTTGAGAGGTCTGAAGTGGGCATGCTTCTTGCCACAGATGCAGGGATGGAGGAGGAGAGTGAGCCTCTTCCTGACCTCCTGTGTGCAGGAGAGAAGGATGGGTCAGTGGAGTGTGTGGTCCTCTCCACCACACTGACCCCAGAACAGCAGAGAGATTGCCACCAGCTGTTGGGGCAATTTCCAGATTTATTTTCCCTGGTACCTGGTGTCACTGACTGGTGCGTCCATGAGGTAGACACCGGGGACAGTCTTCCTGTCAAGCACAAGGCTTACAGGGTGACCGACAGGGTAAGAGCCTGCATTAAGGAGGAGGTCTCCAAAATGTTTGCCCTGGGGGTGATTGAGTCCTCTAGCAGCCCTTGGTCCAGCCCCGTGGTCTTGGTACCAAAGGCTGCAGCGCCTGGTGACACTCCAGAACTTAGGTTCTGTGTGGACTATCGAGGTCTCAATTCGGTCACGAGGACCGACGCGCACCCCATCCCCAGAGCTGATGAGCTCATAGATCGGTTGGGGGCTGCCCGGTACCTCAGCACGTTTGATCTAACGTCTGGGTACTGGCAGATCGCCTTAACTGATGGGGCAAAGGAGAGGTCCGCATTCTCCACCCCAGATGGGCACTACCAGTTCCGTGTGATGCCCTTTGGGATGAAGAATGCCCCTGCCACCTTTCAGAGGTTGGTCAACCAGGTGTTGGCTGGGCTGGAGGATTTCAGTGCCGCCTACCTGGACGACATTGCCGTATTTAGTTCCTCGTGGGAGGACCACTTACGCCACCTCTGGGAAGTGTTGATGGCGCTGCGCAGAGCAGGCCTCACAATCAAGGCCAGTAAGTGCCAGATTGGGCAGGGTTCGGTGGTGTACTTAGGACACCAGGTAGGGAGTGGCCAGGTGGCCCCTCTACAGCCCAAGATTGAGACCATCCTGGTTTGGGAGCCCCCAAGGACCCAGACCCAGGTGAGGGCCTTCTTAGGACTCACGGGTTATTACAGGAGGTTTGTCAAGGGGTATGGCAGCATTGTTGCCCCCTTGACTGAGCTGACTTCCAAGAAGCAGCCCAAGATTGTGAACTGGACTGACACCTGTCAGAAGGCTTTTGATGCTCTCAAGACTGCCATGTGTACAGCACCCGTACTCCAGGCGCCCAACTTTGCTAAGGAATTTATTGTCCAGACAGACGCTTCAGAGCATGGGGTGGGGGCTGTTCTGTCACAGATGAATGAGGAGGGACTAGACCAACCTGTAGCCTTCATCAGTAGGAGGTTACTTCCACGGGAACAGAGGTGGAGTGCGATCGAGCGAGAGGCATTTGCTGTGGTATGGGCGCTGAAGAAGCTGAGACCATACCTGTTTGGGACTCACTTCTGGGTTCAGACCGACCACAGGCCCCTCAGGTGGTTAATGCAGATGAGGGGTGAGAATCCCAAGTTGTTAAGGTGGTCCATTTCCCTACAGGGTATGGACTTTACGGTGGAACACCGCCCTGGTACAGAACACGCCAATGCTGATGGTCTGTCCAGATTTTTCCGCCTTAGTGATGAGAACCTCCCAGGGGATGGGTAGTTCTCCCCACATTTCAGCTGGAGCGGACGTGTGTTAGACCTGGCACCATTGGCGTGAGTCTCCCTTCCATTTTTTTTGCTGTGTCTCCTCTGTTTTTGCTGGTTATAGATGCTCTGGGCGCTGTGCCACTGCCATTCAGTGCCACAGCACGAATGCTCCCTTTGTAAAGATGACATATGGATTGGTACATCCATGATTGGCTTATTTGGTTTACCTGTTAGTCCCTAGTAGCGTGGCCTGTGTGTGCCCAGGGCTGGTAAACCGAATGCTGCTGGTGGGCCTGCAGCACTGGTTTGTGCCACCCACAGAAGCAGCTTGTATAGTGTGTCTCAGACCTGCCACTGCAGTGTCTGCGTGCAGTCCAGAACTGCCATCTTGGCTGTGAAGTGCACCCACTTCCCAGCCCCTAAACCTTCCCTTGGCATCCTGTAAGCCCCCCTTATGATAGGGCGCATTGTATGTGTAAGGTAGGACATGCCCTGATGGATGTAGCATGTCCTAGTAGTGAATTACACCCCATTTCGTTTTTCACTACTGTAAGGCTACCTGTTCTCCATAGGCCAGAATGGGAGGTCTGGGCTATTACATTCTATAGTCCTAACTGACCCACAGAACATGGTAGAAAAACGAATCTAGTATGCCTGAGCTCAGAATGTTAAAATACATCTTTTAGTGAAGGTTATTTTTATATTCTGTGTTTGAAACTACCACTTTTAGAGTATAGGTACTTTCTTGCCTAAGCCTTCCAGTGTGCTCTGCTATTATGTGTATTGGCTGTCTGGTTTTGGAGGGACAGGGCAGGCTGAGTCAAACCTGGGTTGAATAGAGCGACCTGCCTTGGTGTGAGGGGAGGGGTAGCTCCTGCACTTGAATAGGACTGTGCCTGGCAAGGTGAATGCTGGCTCCACCTCCCACTGTGCGTCTGAGGCAGACCCCCTCTTTCTGAAAGGAAGGATGCAGGCTGATCAACAAAGTGCTCCAGGGCTGGGCAGAACTGGTTCTGGCTGGGTTCAGAGACTTGGGACCCCTAAGAACAAAGACTTTGGGGGTATAAATATGTGTGCACAAACCCCTACAAATTGTATTGCTCCTGGATAACAAGAAGAACCTCTGTCCGTGTGACTACAAGAATCTGCAGGAGAAGGACTGTCCTTGTGCTTGTGTGCTTTTTCTGGGACTGGCCTGCAGCTGTTACTACTGGACTTCAAGAAGAGGAAAAGAACTTTGATTGGACTTTTATTTTTCTGCTACAGCAGTCACCCAAGGGCTAGAAGAGAGGTAGCCTCCTGCTGGAGTCTCAGGCACATCAGACTCCACCATCCGCCTCCTGTTTCCTCCCAGCGAGGATTACTATCTGCAGGTGAGGCTCCTGTGTGTTCCAGGGCCTCTAGTTCTACTGCTAGAACGCGGAAAATCGTCGCTAACCGCCGTTAGCGAGCCGCTGCAGCTGATGAGCGTGAGAAAAATCGTCGCTCAGCAGTCGCCGAGCGCTCGCTAACCCCGAAGAAGATCGCATCACTTGTCAGCGGGCCTGAAAACGCCCGCTATCCGAAGATCGTCGCATCGCTTGTTAGCGGGCCCCAAAGCGCTCGCTAACCCCAAATCATCGCAACAGGATCATCGCAGCGCGGGCGCCGAGCGTTCACCATTTTCCCCGCATCGAATCCGGATCGGCGCTTCCTCGCGGAGCGCCATCTTTGTCATCGCAGCAAGATCGCACACGCAACAGGCTCGGTGCATCATCCTCCCTTCGCGGCAAGGATTTCATCGCATCACCGGCTTAGCGTGAGGAAGTTTGTCGCTTTGTCCTGCCCGCAACCCAGCGCATCATCCTCCCTTGCGGTAAGGATTCAACGCATCGCTGGTTAGCGTGAGGAAATTTATCGCTACAACGCCTTAGCGACATTTTTGTTGCTTTGCTCCAGGAACCAGATACTTCGTGAGTAAAAGGGTCGCAGAGACCACTGCCTTGAACTAAACATCATTTTGCGCATCCTGAACTATTTTTCCTTGCAGCATTTCTAAAGTAATTATATTTTTATAGTATTGTGGATTTTTACTGTTATTGGTCTTGTGATTAAGTCTATATAAAAATACCTATTTTTCCTAACTACTTGAGTGGTGTCCATTTGTAGTGTTCCTCATTATATTACTGTGTATGGTCATAAATGCTTCACACACTGCCTCTGAGATTAGCCTAGCTGCTCGTGCTACGTTACCACAGGGTTGAACAGGGGTTGTCAAAGGGTGTAGGCTGCTTACTCTGACTTAGGAAGAAGGGTCCCTACTTGGACAGTGGCCAGCCATTGCCAACTAGAGACCCCCATTTCTAACATGCCCTAAATCCTGAAAAACTAGCCCCAGCACGATCCCCTACACTGCCCGAACACCACTGCACTGTCCTAAACCCTAAAACACCACCAACCAGCACGACCCCCTACACTGCCTGATCACCACTACACTACCCTAAACCCTAGAACACCACCCCAGCATGACCCCCTACACTGCCCGAATTCCACTGCACTGCCCTAAAACCTAAAACACCAGCCCCAGCACGAACCCTACACTGCCCGAATACCACTGCTCTAAACCATGAAACACCAGCCCGACCCCCTACACTGCCCGAACACCACTGCACTGCCCTAAACCCTGAAACACCACCCCAGCAAGACCCCCTACACTGCCCGAACACCACTGCCCTAAATCCTGAAACACCACCCCCAGCATGACCTCCTTCTCTGCCCGAACACCACTGCGCTGCCCTAAACCCTGAAACACCACCCCAGCACAACCCCCTACTGTGCCGAACACCAGTGCACTGCCCTGAACCCTGAAATACCACCCCCAGAAAGAGCCCTTACACTGCCCGAACACCACTGCCCTAATCCCTGAAACACCACCATCAGCACGACCCACTTCTCTGCCCGGACACCACTGCACTGCCCAAACCCTGAAACACCACCCCATGCACGACCCCCTACACTGTCCGAACACCACTGCACTGCCCTAAACCCTGAAACGCCACCCTCAGCAAGACCCCCTTCACTGCCCGGATACCACAAAACCCTGAAACACCACCCCCTGAAGACCCCCTACACTGCCCAAACACCACTGCACCACTTCCCTTAACCCTGAAACACCACCGACTGCAAAACCCCCTACACTGCCAGAACACCACTGCAGTAAACCCTGAAACACCACCCCATGTAAGACCCCCTACACTGCCTGAACACCACTGCACTGCCTTAAACCCTTAAACACCACACCCTGCATGACCCCCTACACTGCCTGAACACCACTGCACTGCCCTAAACCCTAAAACACCACCCCCGCACGACCTCCTACACTGCCTGAACACCACTGCACTAAACCCTAAAACACCAGCCCAGCACGACCCCCTACACTGCCCAAACACCACTGTACTGCCCTAAACCCCGAATCACCCCTACAATGCCTGAACACCACTGCACTGCCCTAAACCCTGAAACACCAGCCCCCACACGACCCCAACACTGCCCGAAGACCACTGCACCACTACCCTAAACCCTGAAACACCACCCCCTGCACGATCCCCTCCACTGCTCGAACACCACTGCCATAAACCCTGAAACACCACCCCCTGCAAGACCCCCTACATGCCCGAACACCACTGCCCTATAACCTGAAACACTACCCCCAACACGACCCTCTACTCTACCCGAACACCGCTGCACTGCCCTAAACCCTGAAACACCACCCTCTGCACAACCCCCTACACTGCCAGAACACCGCTGCACTGCCCTAAACCCTGAAAGACCACTCCCAGCATGAGCCCCTACACTGCCCGAACACCGCTGCTCTGCCCTTAATCCTGAAACACCACCCCCAGCACGATACCCTACTCTGCCCAAACACCACTGCACTGCCCTAAACCCTGAGACACCTCCTCTAGCAAGACCCCCTACACTGCCCGAACACCACTGCACTGCCCTAAACCCTGAGATACCACCCCTAGCAAGACCCCCTACACTGCCCTATACCCTGAAACATCACCCCCTGCAATAACCCCTACACTGCCCGAACACAACTGCACCACTACCCTCTACCCTGAAGCACCACCCGCTGCACGACCCCCTACACTGCTTGAACACCACTGCACTGCCCTAAATCCTGAAACAAGACCCCAGCACGACCCCCTACACTGCCCGAACACCACTGCACTGCCATAAACCCTAAAACACCACCCCCAGCACGACCCCCTACACTGCCTGAACACCACTGCACTACCCTGAAACACCAGCCCCCGCACGACCCTCTACACTGCCTGAACACCACTGCACTGCCCTAAACCCTAAAACACCACCCCCAGCACGACCCCCTACACTGCCTGAACACCACTACACTGCCCTAAACCCTAAAACACCACCCCCAGCACGACCCCCTACACTGCCTGAACACCACTGCACTGCCCTAAACCCTGAAAAACCAGCCCCCGCACGACCCCCTACACTGCCCGAACACCACTGCACTGCCCTAAAACCTAAAACACCAGCCCCAGCACAAACCCTACACTGCCCGAACACCACTGCTCTAAACCATGAAACACCAGCCTGACCCCCTACACTGCCCGAACACCACGCCACTGCCCTAAACCCTGAAACACCAGCCCCAGCATGACCCCCTTCTCTGCCCGAACACCACTGCCCTAAACCCTGAAACACCACCAAAGCAAGACCCCCTACACTGCCCAAACACCACTGCTCCAAATCCTGAAACACCACCCCCAGGATGACCTCCTTCTCTGCCCGAACACCACTGCACTGCCCCAAACCCTGAAACAGCACCCCATGCACAACCCCTACACTGCCCGAACACCACTGTGCTGCCCTAAACTCTAAAACACCACCCCCAGCACAACCCCCTACTGTGCCCGAACACCACTGCACTGCCCTGAACCCTGAAATACCAACCCCAGCAAGAGCCCCTACACTGCCCGAACACCACTGCCCTAATCCCTGAAACACCACCATCAGCACGACCCACTTCTCTGCCCGAACACCACTGCACTGCCCTAAACCCTGAAACGCCACCCGCAGCAAGACCCCCTACACTGCCCGAACACCACTGCCCTAAACCTTGAAACACCACGCCCTGCAAGACCCCCTACACTGCCCGAGCACCACTGCACCACTTCCATTAACCCTGAAACACCACCGACTGCACGACCCCCTACACTGCCCGAACACCACTGCATTAAACCCTGAAACACCACCCCATGTAAGACCCCCTACACTGCCTGAAGACCACTGCACTGCCCTAAACCCTGAAACACCACCCCCTGCACGACCCCCTACACTGCCTGAACACCACTGCACTGCCCTAACCCCTAAAACACCACCCCCGCACGACCTCCTACACTGCCTGAACACCACTGCACTAAACCCTGAAACACCAGCCCCCGCACGACCCCCTACACTGCTTGAACACCACTGCACTGCCCTAAACCCTAAAACAACAGCCCAGCATGACCCCCTACACTGCCCAAACACCACTGTACTGCCCTAAACCCCGAATCACCCCTACAATGCCCGAACACCACTGCACTGCCCTAAACCCTGAAACACCAGCCCCCACACGACCCCAACACTGCCCGAACACCACTGCACCACTACCCTAAACCCTGAAACACCACCCCTGCACGATCCCCTCCACTGCTCGAACACCACTGCCATAAACCCTGAAACACCACCCCCTGCAAGACCCCCTACATGCCCGAACACCACTGCCCTATAACCTGAAACACTACCCCCAACACGACCCTCTACTCTACCCGAACACCGCTGCACTGCCCTAAACCCTGAAACACCACCCTCTGCACAAACCCCTACACTGCCAGAACACCGCTGCACTGCCCTAAACCCTGAAACACCACCCCCAGCATGAGCCCCTACACTGCCCGAACACCGCTGCTCTGCCCTTAATCCTGAAACACCACCCCCAGCACGACACCCTACTCTGCCCAAACACCACTGCACTGCCCTAAACCCTGAGACACCTCCTCTAGCAAGACCCTCTACACTGCCCGAACACCACTGCACTGCCCTAAACCCTGATACACCACCCCTAGCAAGACCCCCTACACTGCCCAAACACCACTGCCCTATACCCTGAAACACCACCCCCTGCAATAACCCCTACACTGCCCGAACACCACTGCACCACTACCCTATACCCTGAAGCACCACCCGCTGCACGACCCCCTACACTGCCCGAACACCACTGCACTGCCCTAAACCCTAAAACACCACCCCCAGCACGTCCCCCTACACTGCCTGAACACCACTGCACTACCCTGAAACACCAGCCCCCGCACGACCCCCTACACTGCCTGAACACCACTGCACTGCCCTAAACCCTGAAACACCACCCCCAGCACGACCCCCTACACTGCCTGAACACCACTACACTGCCCTAAACCCTAAAACACCACCCCCAGCACGACCCCCTACACTGCCTGAACACCACTGCACTGCCCTAAACCCTGAAAAACCAGCCCCCGCACGACCCCCTACACTGCCCGAACACCACTGCACTGCCCTAAAACCTAAAACACCAGCCCCAGCACAAACCCTACACTGCCCGAACACCACTGCTCTAAACCATGAAACACCAGCCCGACCCCCTACACTGCCCGAACACCACGCCACTGCCCTAAACCCTGAAACACCAGCCCCAGCATGACCCCCTTCTCTGCCCGAACACCACTGCCCTAAACCCTGAAACACCACCCCAGCAAGACCCCCTAAACTGCCCGAACACCACTGCTCTAAATCCTGAAACACCACCCCCAGAACGACCTCCTTATCTGCCCGAACACCACTGCACTGCCCCAAACCCTGAAACACCACCCCATACACAACCCCCTACCCTGCCCAAACTCCACTGTGCTGCCCTAAACTCTGAAACACCACCCCCAGCACAACCCCCTACCGTGCCCGAACACCACTGCACTGCCCTGAACCCTGAAATACCAACCCCAGCAAGAGCCCCTACACTGCCCGAACACCACTGCCCTAATCCCTAAAACACCACCATCAGCACGACCCACTTCTGAACCCGAACACCAATGCACTGCCCTAAACCCTGAAACGCCACCCGCAGCAAGACCCCCTACACTTTCCGAATACCACTGCCCTAAACCCTGAAACACCACGCCCTGCAAGACCCCCTACACTGCCCGAGCACCCCTGCACCACTTCCCTTAACCCTGAAACACCACCGACTGCACGACCCCCTACACTGCCCGAACACCACTGCATTAAACCCTGAAACACCACCCCAGCAAGACTCCCTACACTGCCCGAACACCACTGCCCTAAATCCTGAAACACCACCCCCAGGACAACCTCCTTCTCTGCCCGAACACCACTGCACTGCCCCAAACCCTGAAACACCACCCCATGCACAACCCCCTACACTGCCCGAACACCACTGTGCTGCCCTAAACTCTGAAACACCACCCCCAGCGCAACCCCCTACCGTGCCCGAACACCACTGCACTGCCCTGAACCCTAAAATACCAACCCCAGCAAGAGCCCCTACACTGCCCGAACACCACTGCCCTAATCTCTGAAACACCACCATCAGCACGACCCACTTCTCTGCCCGAACACCACTGCACTGCCCTAAACCCTGAAACGCCACCCGCAGCAAGACCGCCTATACTGCCCGAATACCACTGCCCTAAACCCTGAAACACCACGCCCTGCAAGACCCCCTACACTGCCCGAGCACCACTGCACCACTTCCCTTAACCCTGAAACACCACCGACTGCACGACCCCCTACACTGCCCGAACACCACTGCATTAAACCCTGAAACACCACCCCAGCAAGACCCCCTACACTGCCCAAACACCACTGCCCTAAATCCTGAAACACCACCCCCAGGACGACCTCCTTCTCTGCCTGAACACCACTGCACTGCCCCAAACCCTGAAACACCACCCCATGCACAACCCCCTACACTGCCCGAACACCACTGTGCTGCCCTAAACTCTGAAACACCACCCCCAGCGCAACCCCCTACCGTGCCCGAACACCACTGCACTGCCCTGAACCCTGAAATACCAACCCCAGCAAGAGCCCTTACACTGCCCGAACACCACTGCCCTAATCCCTGAAACACCACCATCAGCACGACCCAATTCTCTGCCCGAACACCACTGCACTGCCCTAAACCCTGAAACGCCACCCGCAGCAAGACCCCCTACACTGCCCGAATACCACTGCCCTAAACCCTGAAACACCACCCCCTGCAAGACCCCCTACACTGCCCAAACACCACTGCACCACTTCCGTTAACCCTGAAACACCACCGACTCCACGACCCCCTACACTGCCCGAACACCACTGCATTAAACCCTGAAACACTACCCCATGTAAGACCCCCTACACTGCCCGAACACCACTGCATTAAACCCTGAAACACCACCCCATGTAAGACCCCCTACACTGCCCGAACACCACTGCACTGCCCTAAACCCTGAAACACCACCCCCTGCACGACCCCTACACTGCCCGAACACCACTGCACTGCCCTAAACCCTGAAACACCACACCCAGCACGACCCCCTACACTGCTCAAACACCACTGCACTGCCCTAAACCCTGAAACACCAGCCCAGCATGACCCCCTACACTGCCCAAACACCACTGTACTACCTTAAATCCAGCCCCCACATGACCCCAACACTGCCCGAACAGCACTGCACCACTGCCCTAAACCCTGAAACACCACCCCCTGCACGATCCCCTACACTGCTCGAACACCACTGCCATAAACCCTGAAACACCACCCCCTGCAAGACCCCTTCCATGCCCGAACACCACTGCCCTATACCCTGAAACACCCCCCCAACACGGCCCTCTACTCTACCCGAACACTGCTGCACTGCCCTAAACCCTGAAACACCACCCTCTGCACAACCCCCTACACTGCCAGAATACTGCTGCACTGCCCTAAACCCTGAAACACCACCCTCAGCATGACCCCCTACACTGCCCGAACACAGCTGCTCTGCCCTTAATCCTGAAGCACCACCCCCAGCATGACACCCTACTCTGCCCAAACATCCCTGCACTGCCCTAAACCCTGAGACACCTCCTCTAGGAAGACCCCCTACACTGCCCGAACACCTCTGCTCTGCCCTTAATCCTGAAGCACCACTCCCAGCACGACACCCTACTCTGCCCAAACATCACTGCACTGCCCTAAACCCTGAGACACCTCCTCTAGGAAGACCCCCTACACTGCCCGAACACCACTGCACTGCCCTAAACCCTGAGACACCACCCCTAGCAAGACCCCCTACACTACCCAAACACCACTGCCCTATACCCTGAAACACCACCCCCCGCAAGACCCCCTACACTGCTGGAATACCACTGCCCTAAACCCTGAAACACCACCCCCTGCAATAACCCCTACACTGCCCGAACACCACTGCACCACTACCCTATACCCTGAAACACCACCCCTTGCATGACCCCCTACACTGCCCAAACACAACTGCCCTAAACCCTCAAACACCACCTGCTGCACGACCCCCTACACTGTCTGAACACCACTGCACTGCCCTAAACCCTGAAACACTACCCCCAGCACGACCCCCTACACTGCCCGAACACCACCGCACTGCCCTAAACCCTAAAATACCACCCCCAGCATGACCCCCTACACTGCCTGAACACCACTGCACTGCCCTAAACCGTGAAACAGCAGCCCCCGCACGACCCCCTACATTGCCTGAACACCACTGCACTGCCCTAAACCCTGAAACTCCACCCCCAGCACGACCCCCTACACTGCCCGAAAACCACTGCACTGCCCTAAACCCTAAAACACCACCCCCAGCACAACCCACTACACAGCCCGAACACCACTGCACTGCCCTAAAACCTACAACACCAGCCCCAGCACGAACCCTACACTGCCCGAACACCACTGCTCTAAACCATGAAACACCAGCCCGACCCCTACACTGCCCGAACACCACTCCACTGCCCTAAACCCTGAAACACCAGCCCCAGCATGACCCCCTTCTCTGCCCGAACATCACTGCCCTAAACCCTGAAACACCACCCCAGCAAGACCCCCTACACTGCCCGAACACCACTGCCCTAAATCCTGAAACACCACCCCCAGGACGACCTCCTTCTCTGCCCGTACACGACTGCACTGCCCCAAACCCTGAAACACCACCCCGTGCACAACCCCCTACACTGCCCGAACACCACTGTGCTGCCCTAAACTCTGAAACACCACCCCCAGCACAACCCCCTACTGTGCCCGAACACCACTGCACTGCCCTGAACCCTGAAATACCAACCCCAGCAAGATCCCCTAAACTGCCCGAACACCACTGCCCTAATCCCTGAAACACCACCATCAGAATGACCCACTTCTCTGCCCGAACACCACTGCACTGCCCTAAACCCTGAAACGCCACCCGTAGCAAGAACCACTACACTGCCCGAATACCACTGCCCTAATCCCTGAAACACCACCCCCTGCAAGACCCCCTACACTGCCCGAATACCACTGCACCACTTCCCTTAACCCTGAAACACCACCGACTGCACGACCTCCTACACTGCCCGAACACCACTGCATTAAACCCTGAAACACCACCCCATGTAAGACCCCCTACACTGCGTGAACACCACTGCACTAAACCCTGAAACACCACCCCTGCACGACCCCTACACTGCCCGAACACCACTGCACTGCCCTAAACCCTGAAACTCCAGCCCCAGCATGACCCCCTACACTGCTTGAACACCACTGCACTGCCCTAAACCCTAAAACACCAGCCCAGCACGACACCCTACACTGCCCAAACACCACTGTACTGCCCTAAACCCCGGATCACCCCTACAATGCCCGAACACCACTGCACTGCCCTAAACCCTCAAACACCAGCCCCCACACAACCCCAACACTGCCCGAACACCACTGCATCACTACCCTAAACCCTGAAACACAAACCCCCTGCACGATCCCCTAAACTGCTCGAACACAACTGCCATAAACCCTGAAACACCACCCCCTGCAAGACCCCCTACATGCCCGAACACCACTGCCCTATACCCTGAAACACCACCCCCAACACGACCCTCTACTCTTACCGAACACCGCTGCACTGCCCTAAACCCTGAAACACCACCCTCTGCACAACCCCCTACACTGCCAGAACACCGCTGCTCTGCCCTTAATCCTGAAACACCACCCCCAGCACGACACCCTACTCTGCCCAAACATCACTGCACTGCCCTAAACCCTGAGACACCTCCTCTAGGAAGACCCCCTACACTGCCCGAACACCATTGCACTGCCCTAAACCCTGAGACAACACCCCTAGCAAGACCCCCTACACTGCCAGAACACCACTGTACTGCCCTAAACCCTAAAACACCTCCCCCACCATGACCCCCTACACTGCCGGAACACCACTGCACTGCCCTAAACCCTGAAACACCAGCCCCCTCACGACCCCCTACACTGCCTGAACACCTCTTCACTGCCCTAAACCCTGAAACACCAGCCCCCGCTCGACCCCCTACACTGCCCGAACAGCATTGCACTGCCCTAAACCCTGAAACACCAGCCCCTGCACGACCCCTACACTGCCCGAACACCACTGCACCACTGCCCTAAACTCTGAAACACCACCCCTGCACGATCCCCTACACTGCCCGAACACCACTGCCCTATACCCTGAAACAACACCCCCAGCATGACCCCCTACTCTGCACGATCACCGCTGCACTGTCCTAAACTCTGTAACACCACCCCCTGCACGACCCCCTACACTGTCCTAACACCACTGCACTGCCCTAAACCCTGAAACACCAGCCCCAGCACGACCCCCTACACTTCCTAGACACGACTGCACTGCGCCTAAACACTGAAACACCACCCCCAGCAAGACCTCCTACAATGCCCGAACATCACTGCCCTATACCCTGAATCACCACCCCCAGCAAGACCCCCTACACTGCCCAATCACCACTGCCCTAAACCTTGAAACACCATCCCCTGCAAGACCCCCTACTTTGCCCGAACACCACTGCACCACTGCCCTAAAACCTGAAACACCTCCCCCTGCACGACCCCCTACACTACCCGAACACCACTGCAATGCCCTAAACCCTAAAACACCACCAACCAGCACAACCCCCTACAGTGCCCGAACATCACTACACTACCCTAAACCCTAAAACACCACCCCAGCATTACCCCCTACACTGCCCGAACACCACTGCACTGCCCTAAACCCTAAAACACCAGCCCCAGCACGAACCCTACACTGCCCGAACACCACTGCTCAAAACCATGAAACACCAGCCCGACCCCCTTCTCTGCCCGAACACCACTGCCCTAAACCCTGAAACAACACCCCAGCAAGACCCCCTACACTGCCCGAACACCACTGCCCTAAATCCTGAAACACCACCCCCAGCACAACCTCCTTCTCTGCCCTAACACCACTGCGCTGCCCTAAACCCTGAAACACAACCCCCAGCACGACCCCCTACACTGCCAGAACACCACTGCACTGCCCTGAACCCTGAAATACCACCCCCAGCAAGAGCCCCTACACTGCCCGAACACCACTGCCCTAATCCCTGAAACACCAATGCCAGCAAGACCCCCTACACTGCCCGAACACCACTGCCTTAAACCCTGAAACACCACCCCCAGCAATACTGCCTACACTGCCCAAACACCACTGCCCTAAACCCTGAAACACCACCCCCAGCACGAACCCCTTCTCTGCCTGAACACCACTGCACTGCCCCAAACCCAGAAACATCACCCCCTGCATGACCCCCTACAATGCCTGAACACCACTGCACTGCCCTAAACCCTGAAACACCAACCCCAGCATGACCCCCTACAATGCCTGAGCAACACTGCACTGCCCTAAACCCTGAAACACCAGCCCCAGCACCACCCCCTTCACTGCCCGAACACCACTGCCCTAAACCCTAAAACACCAGCCCCAGCATGACCACCAACACTGCCCGAAACCCACTGCACTGCCCTAAATGCCAAAACACCAACCCCAGCATGACCCCCTACACTGCCCGAACACCACTGCACTGCCCTAAACCCTGAAACACCTGCCCCAGCCCAACCCCCTTCACTGCCCGAACACCACTGCCCTAAACCCTAAAACACCAGCCCCAGCACGACCCCCAACACTGCCCGAACCCCACTGCACTGACATAAGCCCCAAAACACCAACCCCAGCATGACCCCCTACACTGCCTGAGCACCACTGCACTGTCCTAAACCCTAAAACACCACCCCAAGCATGACCCCCTAACACGACCCCCTACACTGCCCGAACACCACTGCACTGCCCTGAACCCTAAAACACCACCCCCTGCATGACCCCCTACACTGCCTGAACACCACTGCACTGCCCTAAACCCTAAAACACCACCCCCTGCATGACCCCCTACAATGCCCGAACACCACTGCACTGCCCTAAACCCTGAAACACCACCCCCAGCACGACCCCCTACACTGCCCTAACACCACTGCACTACCCTAAACCCTAAAACACCACCCCAGCATGACCCCCTACACTGCCCGAACACCACTGCACTGCCATAAACCCTAAAACACCATCCCCAGCATGACCCCTACACTGCCCGAACACTACTGCCCTAAACCATGAAACACCAGCCCGACCCCCTACACTGCCCGAGCACCACTGCACTGCCCGAAACCCTGAAACACCAGCCCCAGCATGACCCCCTTCTCTGCCCGAACACCACTGCCCTAAACCCTGAAACACCACCCCCAGCATGACCCCTACACTGCCCGAACACCACAGCACAGCCCTAAAACCTAAAACACCACCCCAGCACGACCACCTACTCTGCCCGAACACCACAGCACAGCCCTAAAACCTAAAACACCACCCCAGCACGACCACCTACAGTGTCGGAACACCACTGCACTGCCGTAAATCATAAAACACCAGCCCCAGCACGAACCCCTACACTGTTCGAATGCCACTGCACTGCCCTAAACCCTAAAACACCATCCCAGCTTGACACCTTACACTGTCCGAACACCACAGCCCTAAACCCAGAAAAACCACCCCCAGCTATACCCCCTTGTTAGACCTGGCACCTTGGCGTGAGTTTCCCTTCCACTTTTTGCTGATGTGCCTCATTGTGTTTTGTTGCTGTTAGCTGCTCGGGGCACTGTGCCACTGCTGATTAGTGCCACAGTGCAAGTGCTCCCTTTGAAAAGTGTATACATTGATTGGTGTCCATGATTGGTTCATTTGGTTTACTGTCAGCCCCTAGTAAAGTGCACCAGGAGTGCCAGGGCTTGTAAATACAAATGCTGCTGGTGGGCCTGCAGCACTGGTTGTGCCACCCACAGAAGCGGCCTAGTAAAATGTGTCTAGGGTCTGCCACTGCAGAACCTGCGTGCAGTCTGGTACTGTCGCGCTGACTGCGCAAGTGCACCCACTTGCCAGTCCCTAAACCTTCCCTTAACTACATATTAGTCACCCCTCTGGTAGGCCCAAGGGTAGGGTGCATTGTAGGCATAAGGTAGGACATGCCCTGATGTGTGTGGCATGTCTTAATAGTGAATTACAGCCATTTTCGTTTTTCACTATTGAAGGCTACCTGCTCTCCATAGGCCAGAATGGGCTGCTGGAATTACTACACCCTGTAATCCCAGTGGACTCATAGAGCATGGTAGAAAGTCATGTTTAGTATGCCTGAACTCAGAATAATAAAATACTTCTTTTAGTAAAGTTTATTTTAATATCCTGCGTTTGTAAATACTACTTTTAGAAAGTTAGTATTTACTGATCTGGCCATTCAGTCCGCCTCTGCGCTGTGTGTGTGTGTTCTGCCTAGCAACAGTGAGGAGCAGGGCTGGGGAATTCCAGGAGACAGGCTGGCTGCCAGGTGGTGGGAAGAGAGATTACACCAGGATGGGTGGGAGGAGTACACCTTGACTCTTGAATAGACCTGTGCTCTGCCAGCACAAAGCCGGCTCCGCCCCCTGTGGAGCGGCAGATGTCTCTGCCCTGCTGCTGAAAGGAAAGAGCAGAGTCACCACAACAAAGTGCTCCAAAACTGGACTGAGCCAGGCCCAGGCCCCCTGGCGCCAAAGAACAAAAGAATCACTGTATAAAAGTAGGGGCCTGGCTCCTAAGAAATCAGATCCTGTTTACGCAACGACGAACCTCTGCCTGAAGGAGAAGGACCTGGAGAAGCTGAAGGAGGAATACTGTCTCTCTGCCTGAGAGACTGGCCTGCAGTGGGTGCCTGTCTGCTGGAAGGAGAGGAAAAGACTACAGAAAAAGACTTTGAATCAACTTGTGCTAAACAATCTCCAAGGGCTTGCTTGTGAACTTGCCCCCTGATCTGCGCCCCAGGAACAGTGGGCGCAACCTACCCCCAGAAGAGGAGAAGTAGCTGGACGCAATCCTGTGACGCTGATCCCCTGAGAACCTGTGTGCCTCTCCCCCTTTCTCTACACCGCGACATCTGCCACCTGGGACTACCACGAGCACCGCAAGGACCTGCCTACCTGGTCCAAGCACCGCAAGTACCAGCCCCTCCGAGCCGTAGCTCACAACGCGGAGAAAGGCACCTGAAGGCCTGCGCACCGAGCCCTGGCGACCCTGTGCCGTCAAGATCACCGCGAGGCCCTGTGCACCCTTGTGATCCACTGAAAAGCTGATCGCGCTGCAATGCGCTGTGGATTACTCCAGAGCTGCTTCCCCCTCCTCTGCCCTTGGTCGTGTGGCTAAGACCTTCTTCGGGTGCCCCACGAAGCACCGCCGCCCTCTGACTGTGAGGGACGACACCACGACGTGGGACACCGCTCCTTCGAAACCCGAGGCCGCCGGGACCATCCCCGTACAGAACAAAGGTATTTGGGACGATCACGCTAAAAGTACGGCCCGTACTTGCCTATGTACGAGCCGTACCTGCTTGAGACCTAGTGGGAGCTGTGCGTGTAATTCCGGTCCGTACTTGCCTTTGTACGGATCGTCCTTGTCTCCAAAGTGCCGTGGTTCGATCTGTATCTGCATTTGAAGTCATCACCCCTGGGCCGTAGTTCGACCCGTACTGCTGCCTGTCTGAACCGTACTGCCTTTGAAAATATTCGGAGTTGCATCGTACTGTTTGCCTCGTACTGCCTTGCAGCATAGTTCGCACCGTACCTACACCTGAAGTGTTTTGCCTCGTACTGCCTTTCAAAGAACCCGTGTTCGCACCGTACCGGTGCTTCAATCTATGTACGGCGCGTCCCTGGCTGTCCAGACCGTACCGCGCTAAAAGACATTGCCGGTGCTCACGCGAGAAGCGTGGGACTCGGCAAGCGTACTCCGGCTCATGCGGGAAGCGTGAGAAACGGCAAGGCACTGCAAAAACCTTGCCCAGAGCATCACAAAGGCGCTGCGAAGTGCGCAGAAGACCTAAGAGCCTGATTTTAACAAGAACTGTGCCATTTTTGAAACCTGTGGACTGCCCTTAAGCATTTGAAAGTAACTGGATTGAGATTTGCTAAGAGAACTGTATTTATGCAACCTGCTTGAAAGAAAACCTTTTATATAAAGAATTATATTTTGGATATAAATACAGCCTTGTGTCTTTGTGTGGTGGGGTGGTGATTATTGTGTGGGACAACTTGAACGCTTAACCTTATGCCCTCTGGAAATTTAGCCTGACTGCTCGCGCCACGTTACCTAGAGGGTGAGCAGGGGTTATTTTTAAAGAGGTGATCCTTTGCCCTGACTTAGATGAAAAGGGTCCCTGCTTGTCGCAAGTGCATACCTGCGCCAACCAGTGACCCCGGATTCTAACATTGGTGGCAGGGGTGAGGATTTACGGATTTGCGTTCTTGGTGTCTGCGCAGTGATTACTAGCCATTGCACAGTGGACAGTCCAGTAGCTTGAGCCACAGAACTTTTTAATTTTAATTTCACTTGCCAAGAAGATCCCTTGTGTTTGAAACCATGCCGGGTTCAAACAGCATTGAGAAATCGCTCTCTGAAACCTCTGAAAGGCCAGAATTGGAATGGGATGAGTCCCAACTGGGAAAATACACAAGAGATCAACTCCAACATTTCTGCAAGAAATTCAAAGTTCCACGCAAAGGATGCACAAACAAGGTGCACTTCCAGACGGCACTGAGAGCCTGGGTGGAATCAAGGAATGGAGCTAGGAATGTTGTACCTGAAGTTGACCTAGTGGAGCCAGCAGAGAGCATCCACAGTGCTGGCAGAGGTCTGTCACCAGAGGAGCTGGCAGACAGACAAGCCACAAGAGATCATGAGATTACTTTGGCCAAGTTGAAATTGAATGGCCAATTGGAGCTAGAGAGCAAGAAGATGGCTCTTGAAGAAAGAAAGATCCAAATGGAGCACGACGCCAGAATGAGGGAACTGGCGATCAAAGAGAAGAGTTTGGAGAACACTCCCTCTGGTGGCAGCGCAACGCCGGTGCAGGTAGAGTCAAGGGTGTACATACCAAAAGATGTAGTTAAAGAGTTCTACAAGAATGATGACATAGGGCAATGGTTCGGGGCCTATGAGATAGCCATGTCCTCCCACCGGGTCCCTGAGAAAGATTGGGGAGTGGGGTTGTGGGGACGGTTCCTCAGTGAGGGGCGGGACACACTGTTAGATTTGCCCTTTGACATGCAGACCTCTTACCCCCACATGAAAGAAGCTTTAATGACCAGATATGGGCTAACTCCTGAATTGTATAGACAGAGGTTCAGGGGGTGCACCAAGCTTGCGGGGAGTACGTATGTGGAGTATGTGACCTTTTTCTGCAGAGCACTGGATGGCTGGGTGAAGGGTAGCAAAGTAGATGATTACCAAGGTCTCTTTGATTTAATTGCATGGGAGCACTTGTCGCTTAATTGTTTTCCTGAGCTACGCCAACACCTGATAGATAGCAAGCTGACTAACCCTAGGAAGCTTGCTGAGGAGGTGGACCGCTGGGTCAGCACCAGGGTCCACAAGGGTCACGTGGGAGACTCCGCCAAGGGTGGGCAGGGTCCCCAGCAGAAGAGTGGGGGGGACAAGGGAAAACAGAAAGGGTTCCAAAAAGGCCCCCAAAGTAATCCCCAAGGGAACCAGCAGAAAGGTTCTCAGCCTCCCCCAACCCCGAAGCCAACAGGGGCCCGACAGGTAAACCTGTTCCCAAGGGGCCCCCTCAATGTTATAAATGTGGTGAGCTAGGTCACTTTGCCAGTGATCGCAAGTGTCGCCAGTATGTAAAACCAGCACCCACTGGTGCTCTACCGAAGCAAGTGGCCACAGTAGCCTTTTTGGGAGGAGGTAGAAGTCCCCGGTGGGTGGGACCCCGTCCAAATGACCTTAGTCTCGCTAGGAGACAGTGAGATGGTCCCAAACGCCGACTTGCCCTCTAACACTAAGAAGTATGGGCAAGTGGTGACCGTCAATGGTAGAAAGGTGGAGGCTCTTAGAGACACAGGAGCCAGCGTGACTGCAGTGCGACAGCACCTGGTATCTCAAGAGCAGGTCGTACCTCATGCCTATTGTCGGGTTGTCAATGCTGACAACATGGAGAGTCGTTGTCCAATGGCTCAAGTTCCCTTTGAGTGGGGGGGGGGTCTCTGGTACTCTGCAAGTCGCTGTGAGAACTGCCATGCCTGTAGACTGTCTCTTAGGTAATGACTTGGAGAGCTCCCCTTGGGAAAAGGTGGAGAAGACAGCTCACCTGCGGATGGTGGGCTTACCTGATTGGGCGTGCGTGACCACCCGGTCAATGGCAGCCAGTAGGTGTGTTGAAGGGACTCTGGAGCCTGAGGGAGAGGCCCAGGAACCGGCTTTAGGGAGAGGGCGCAGGAGGCACGGGAATCCGGCTCCTGAAGTTCCCACAGCCCAGGAGACAGCAGACCTTGAGGGGGATGCCCTGGAGCCTACCGGGGAACAGATAGCCGAACTGGGGGACCTGCCTGAGCTGACCCATTGGCAGCAAGAAGGAGGCCCCACCAGGGAGGAATTCTGCAGGGAGCAGAAGGAGTGCCCCTCTCTAGTGGGTATGCGGCAGCAGGCTGCAGCCCAAGCCAATGGTGATCAGTCCGGTACTCACTTGATCTACTGGGAGAACGACCTCCTGTACTCAGAGCCTAAGGTTGCTGAACCTGGCTCAGCCCGTGCGCTGGTGGTACCCCAGAAGTTCAGAGCCTTCCTACTGGGGCTGGCTCACGACGTTACGTCAGCAGGGCATTTGGGGCAGGACAAGACCTTTGAAAGGCTTGTCACCCACTTTTATTGGCCTCAAATGCGCAGGACTTCTGACACTCACTGCAGGACATGCCAGACTTGCCAGGCAAGTGGCATGAGTGGAAGGAAGCTGAAAGCTCCACTCCAACCTTTCCCTGTGGTCAGTACCCCATTCCAGCGAGTGGGGATTGACATTGTGGGGCCACTGGACCCCAAGACAGCCATGGGCAACAGGTTTATCCTGGTCTTGGTGGACCATGCCACCCGGTACCCTGAAGCCATCCCTCTGAGGACAGTGACGGCCCCCGTGGTGGGACGAGCACTGATGGGAATTTTCTCACGAGTAGGATTCCCTCTAGAGGTGGTGTCCGATAGGGGGACCAATTTCATATCGAAATATATGAAATCCCTTTGGCAAGAGTGTGGTGTGACATACAAGTTCACCACCCCTTACCATCCACAAGGAAACGGGTTGGTTGAGCGATTCAACCGAACCCTAAAGGGAATGATCATGGGCCTTGAAGGACCAATGAGGTGTAAGTGGGACGTCCTCTTACCATGCCTTCTCTTTGCGTACCGTGAGGTGCCACAGAAGTCTCTGGGGTTCAGTCCCTCTGAGCTTCTGTATGGCCACCCTGTACATGGACCTCTGAGTCTGGTCAAGGAAGGCTGGGAGCAATCTCCCAGGAAACCTCCCCAGAATGTATACAGTTACATGCTGGCCTTCCGGAACCAGACTCGGCGTTTCAGGCAACTTTCTGAGGCAAACCTGGAAGCCAGCCAGGAGGAAATGAAGCAGTGGTACGACCAGAACGCCACTCTGGTTGAGCTTCAACCTGGTCAAAAAGTTTGGGTCCTGGCCCCGGTGGAGCCTTGTGCACTCCAGGACAAGTGGACAGGACCCTTTGAGATTGTGGAGCACAAGAGTTCTGTCACCTACTTGGTGAACTTGCAGTCTCCTAGGAACCCCTTAAGGGTCCTACATGTCAATCGCCTCAAGCCCCACTTGGAGAGGTCCGAAGTGGGCATGCTCTTGGCCACCGATGATGGGACGGAGGAGGAGTCTGAGCCTCTTCCTGACCTCTTGGTAGCCTCAGAGCAAGACGGGTCAGTGGATGGATTTAACCTCTCACCCACCCTGACCCCTGAGCAACAGAATGACTGCCGCCAGCTGCTGGGGCAGTTTCCTGACTTGTTCTCCCTGGTTCCTGGTATCACAGATTGGTGCGTCCATGATGTGGATACAGGAGACAGCTTACCTGTGAAGCACAAAGCTTACAGGGTAACTGACAGGGTCAGAGCCTGCATCAAAGAGGAGGTCTCAAAGATGCTTGCTCTCGGGGTGGTTGAGTCCTCCAGCAGTCCTTGGGCCAGCCCAGTGGTCTTGGTCCCGAAGGCTGCAGCGCCGGGTGCCACACCCGAACTCCGGTTCTGTGTGGACTACCGAGGACTCAATTCAGTCACGAAGACTGACGCGCACCCCATCCCCAGAGCTGATGAGCTCATCGATCGGTTAAGGGCTGCACGGTACCTCAGCACGTTTGATTTAACGTCTGGGTACTGGCAGATCACCTTGACTGATGGGGCTAAAGAGAGGTCCGCATTCTCCACACCAGATGGGCATTTCCAGTTCTGGGTTATGCCATTTGGGATGAAGAATGCCCCTGCCACCTTCCAGAGGTTGGTCAACCAGGTGTTGGCTGGACTGACCAAGTTCAGCGCAGCATACCTGGATGACATCGCAGTGTTCAGCGGCACATGGGAAGAACACCTGCAACATCTCTGGGAATTGTTGATGGCACTGCGCAAGGCAGGCCTCACGATCAAGGCAAGCAAGTGTCAGATCAGGCAGGGGTCCGTGGTGTACTTGGGACACCAGGTGGGGAGCGGCCAGGTGGCGCCCCTACAAACAAGATAGAAACCATCCTGGCTTGGGAGCCCCCAAAGACCCAGACGGAGGTGAGGGCCTTTTTAGGACTCACTGGGTACTACAGGAGGTTTGTCAAGGGGTATGGCAGCATCGTTGCCCCCTTGACCGAGATGACTTCGAAGAAGCAGCCCAGAAAAGTGATATGGGCTGACACCTGTCAGAAGGCCTTTGACACCCTGAAAACTGCCATGTGCACGGCGCCCGTGCTCTTGGCTCCTGACTTCTCCAAAGAATTCCTAGTGCAGACAGACGCATCAGAGCATGGTGTAGGGGCTGTTCTCACAGATGACTGTGGAGGGCTGGGACCAACCTGTAGCCTTCATAAGTAGGAGGTTACTTCCACGGGAACAAAGGTGGAGTGCGATAGAGCGGGAAGCATTTGCTGTGGTCTGGGCGCTGAAGAAGCTGAGGCCCTACTTGTTTGGGACTCACTTTCGGGTTCAGACCGACCACAGGCCCCTCAGATGGATAATGCAAATGAGGGGTGAGAACCCAAAACTGTTGAGGTGGTCCATCTCCCTACAGGGTATGGACTTTACGGTGGAACATCGCCCTGGCACAGATCACGCCAATGCTGATGGTCTGTCCAGGTTTTTCCGCCTTAGTGAAGAGGAACTCCCTGGGGTAAGGTAGTTCCCCCCACATTTCAGCTGGAGGGGACACGTGTTAGACCTGGCACCTTGGCGTGAATTTCCCTTCCACTTTTTGCTGATGTGCCTCATTGTGTTTTGTTGGTGTTAGCTGCTCGGGGCACTGTGCCACTGCTGATCAGTGCCACAGTGCAAGTGCTCCCTTTGAAAAGTGTATACATTGATTGGTGTCCATGATTGGTTCATTTGGTTTACTGTCAGCCCCTAGTAAAGTGCACCAGGAGTGCCAGGGCTTGTAAATACAAATGCTGCTGGTGGGCCTGCAGCACTGGTTGTGCCACCCACAGAAGCGGCCTAGTAAAATGTGTCTAGGGTCTGCCACTGCAGAACCTGCGTGCAGTCTGGTACTGTCGCGCTGACTGCGCAAGTGCACCCACTTGCCAGTCCCTAAACCTTCCCTTAACTACATATTAGTCACCCCTCTGGTAGGCCCAAGGGCAGGGTGCATTGTAGGCATAAGGTAGGACATGCCCTGATGTGTGTGGCATGTCTTAATAGTGAATTACAGCCATTTTCGTTTTTCACTATTGAAGGCTACCTGCTCTCCATGGGCCAGAATGGGCTGCTGGAATTACTACACCCTGTAATCCCAGTGGACTCATAGAGCATGGTAGAAAGTCATGTTTAGTATGCCTGAACTCAGAATAATAAAATACTTCTTTTAGTAAAGTTTATTTTAATATCCTGCGTTTGTAAATACTACTTTTAGAAAGTTAGTATTTACTGATCTGGCCATTCAGTCCGCCTCTGCGCTGTGTGTGTGTGTTCTGCCTAGCAACAGTGAGGAGCAGGGCTGGGGAATTCCAGGAGACAGGCTGGCTGCCAGGTGGTGGGAAGAGAGATTACACCAGGATGGGTGGGAGGAGTACACCTTGACTCTTGAATAGACCTGTGCTCTGCCAGCACAAAGCCGGCTCCGCCCCCTGTGGAGCGGCTGATGTCTCTGCCCTGCTGCTGAAAGGAAAGAGCAGAGTCACCACAACAAAGTGCTCCAAAACTGGACTGAGCCAGGCCCAGGCCCCCTGGCGCTAAAGAACAAAAGAATCACTGTATAAAAGTAGGGGCCTGGCTCCTAAGAAATCAGATCCTGTTTACGCAATGACGAACCTCTGCCTGAAGGAGAAGGACCTGGAGAAGCTGAAGGAGGAATACTGTCTCTCTGCCTGAGAGACTGGCCTGCAGTGGGTGCCTGTCTGCTGGAACGAGATGAAAAGACTACAGAAAAAGACTTTGAATCAACTTGTGCTAAACAATCTCCAAGGGCTTGCTTGTGAACTTGCCCCCTGATCTGCGCCCCAGGAGCAGTGGGCGCAACCTACCCCCAGAAGAGGAGAAGTAGCTGTACGCAATCGTGTGACGCTGATCCCCTGAGAACCTGTGTGCCTCTCCCCCTTTCTCTACACTGCGACATCTGCCACCTGGGACTACCACGAGCACCGCAAGGACCTGCCTACCTGGTCCAAGCACCGCAAGTACCAGCCCCTCCGAGCCGTAGCTCGCAACGCGGAGAAAGGCACCTGAAGGCCTGCGCACCGAGCCCTGGCGACCCTGTGCCGTCAAGATCACCGCGAGGCCCTGTGCACCCTTGTGATCCACTGAAAAGCTGATCGCGCTGCAACGCGCTGTGGATTACTCCGGAGCTGCTTCCCCCTCCTCTGCCCTTGGTCGTGTGGCTAAGACCTTCTTCGGGTGCCCCACGAAGCACCGCCGCCCTCTGACTGTGAGGGATGACACCGCGACGTGGGACACCACTCCGTCGAAACCCGAGGCTGCCGGGACCATCCCCGTACAGAACAAAGGTATTTGGGACGATCGCGCTAAAAGTACGGCCCGTACTTGCCTATGTACGAGCCGTACCTGCTTGAGACCTAGTGGGAGCTGTGCGTGTAATTCCAGTCCATACTTGCCTTTGTACGGACCGTCCTTGTCTCCAAAGTGCCGTGGTTCGATCCGTATCTGCATTTAAAGTCTTCACCCCCGGGGCCGTAGTTCGACCCGTACTGCTGCCTTTCTGAACCGTACTGCCTTTGGAAATATTCTGAGTTGCATCGTACTGTTTGCCTCGTACTGCCTTGCAGCATAGTTCGCACCGTACCTACACCTGAAGTGTTTTGCCTCGGACTGCCTTTCAAAGAACCCGTGCTCGCACCGTACCGGTGCTTCAATCTATGTACGGCGCGTCCCTGGCTGTCCGGACCGTACCGCGCTAAAAGACATTGCCGGTGCTCACGTGAGAAGCGTGGGACTCGGCAAGCGTACTCCGGCTCACGCGGGAAGCGTGAGAAACTGCAAGGCACTGCAAAAACCTTGCCCAGAGCATCACAAAGGCGCTACGAAGTGCGCAGAAGACCTAAGAACCTGATTTTAACAAGAACTGTGCCATTTTTTAAACCTGTGGACTGCCCTTAAGCATTGAAAGTAACTGGATTGAGATTCACTAAGAGAACTGTATTTATGCAACCTGCTTGAAAGAAAACCTTTTATCTAAAGAATTATATTTTGGATATAAATACAGCCTTGTGTCTTTGTGTGGTGGGGTGGTGATTATTGTGTGGGACAACTTGAACGCTTAACCTTATGCCCTCTGGAAATTTAGTATGACTGCTCGCGCCACGTTACCTAGAGGGTGAGCAGGGGTTATTTTTAAAGAGGTGATCCTTTGCCCTGACTTAGATGAAAAGGGTCCCTGCTTGTCGCAAGTGCATACCTGCGCCAACCAGAGACCCCGGATTCTAACACCCCTTCTCTGCCCGAACACCACTGCACTGCCCTAAACCCTGAAACACCACCCCAGCACAACCCCCTACTTTGCCCGAACACCACTGCCCTAAAACGTGAAACACCACCCCCGCACGACCACCTACACTGCCCGAACACCACTGCACTGCCCTAAACCCTAAAACACCACCCTCAGCGCGACACCTACACTGGCCGAATGCCACTGCACTGCCCTAAACCACCACCCCAGCTTGACGCCCTACACAGTCTGAACACCACTGCACTGCCCTAAAACTTGAAACACCACCCCCAGCACGACCCCATTCTTTGCCCGAACACCACTGCCCTAAAACATGAAACACCACCCCCACACGACCCCCTACACTGCCCGAACACCACTGCACTGCCCTAAACCCTGAAACACCAGCCCTAGCACGACATCCTACACTGCCTGAATACCACTCCACTGTCCTAAACCCTGAAACACCACCCACCAACCCGACCCCCTACACTGCCCGAACACCACTGCACTGCCCTTAACCCTGAAACACCACCCCCAGCACGACCCCCTACACTGCCTGAACACAACTGCACTGCCCAAAACCCTGAAACACCAACCCCAGCACGACCCCCTTCACTGCCCGAACACCACTGCACTGACCTAAACCCTGAAAGACCAGCGCCAGCACGTCCCCCTACACTGACCGAACACCACTGCACTGCCCAAAACACTGAAACACCAGCCACAGCACGACCCCCTACAGTGCCCGAACACCACTGCACTGCCCTAAACCCAGAAACTCCACCCCCAGCAAGACCCCCTACACTGCCCGAATACCACTGCCCTAAACCCTGAAACACCACCCCCTGAAATAACCCCTACACTGCCTGAACACCACTGCACCACTACCTTAAACCCTGAAACACCACCCCCTGCATGACCCCCTACACTGCCCGAACACAACTGCCCTAATCCCTGAAACCCAACCCCCAGCACGACCCCCTACTCTGCCGGAACACCACTGCACTGCACTAAACCCTGAAACACCACCCCCAGCACGACCCCTTACGCTGCCCGAAAACCACTGCCCTAAAACCTGAAACCCCACTCCCCGCACGACCCGCTACACTGCCCGAACACCACTACACTGCCCTAAACCCTGAAACATCACCCCCAGCAAGACCCCCTACACTGCCTGAACACCACAGCCCTAAACCCTGAAACACCACCCCAACACATCCCCTTACTCTGCCCAAACACCACTGCACTGCCCTAAACTTTGAAACACCACCCCCAGCACGAACCCCTACACTGCCCGAACACCACTGCACTGCCCTAAACCCTGATACACCCCCCGAGCAAGACCGCCTTCACTGCCCTAACAAACCTGCACTGCCCTAAACCCTGAAAACCACCCCCAGCAAGACCCCCTACACTGCCCGAATACCACTGCCCTAAACCCTGAAACACCACCTCCTGCAAGACCCCCTATGCTGCCCGAACACCAGTGCCCTATGCCCCGAAACACCAACCCAGCAAGATCCCCTACACTTCCTGAATACCACTGCCCTAAACCCTTAAACACCACCCCCTGCTAGACCCCCTACATTGCCTGAACACAACTGCTCTACTGCCCTAAACCCTGAAACACCACCCCCTGCATGACCCCCTACACTGCCCAAATACCACTGCCCTAAACCCTGAAATACCACCCCCTGCCTGACCCCCTACACTGCCTGAACATCACTGCACTGTCCTAAACCCTAAAACACCACCCCCAGCACAACCCCATACACTGCCCGAACACCACTGCACTGCCCTAAACCCTGAAACACCACCCCCAGGAAGACCCCCTACACTGCCCGAACATCACTGCACTGCTCTACACCCTGAAACACCACCCCCAGCAAGACCCCCTACACTGCCCAAACACCACTGCCCTAAACCCTGAAACAACACCAACTGCAAGACCCCCTACGCTGCCCGAACACCACTGCACTGCCCTAAACCCAAAAATACCACCCCAGCACGACCCCCTACCCTGCCCAAATACCACTGCACTACCCTAAACCCTAAAACACCACCCCCAGTACAATGCCCTACACTGCCCGAACTCCACTGACCTGCCTTAAACCCTGAAGCACCAGCCCCAGCACGACCCCCTACACTGCCTGAACACCACAGCACTAAACCCTGAAACACCACCCCCAGCAAGACCCCTACACTGCCCAAACACCACTGCCCTAAACCCTGAAACACCACCCCCAGCACGACCCCCTTCTCTGCCCGAACACCACTGCACTGCTCCAAACCCTGAAACACCACCCCCAGCATGACCCACTACACTGCCCGAACACCACTGCACTGCCCTAAACCCTGAAACACCACCCCCAGGAAGACCCCCTACACTGCCCGAACACCACTGCCCTATACCCTGAAACACCAGCTCCATCACGACCCCCTACACTGCCGAAACACCACTGCACCACTGCCCTAAACCCTGAAACCCCACCCCCAGCAAGACCCCCTACACTGCCCGAACACCACTGCCCTATGCCCTGAAACACCACCCCCAGCAAGATCCCCTACACTGCCTGAATACCACTGCCCTAAACCCTGAAACACCACCCCCTGCACGACCCCCTACACTGCCCGAATACCACAGCACCACTACCCTAAACCCTGAAACACCACCCCCTGCACGACCCCCTACACTGCCTGAACACCACAGCCCTAAACCCTGAAACACCACCCCAACACATCCCCTTACTCTGCCCAAACACCACTGCACTGCCCTAAACTTTGAAACACCACTCCCAGCACGAACCCCTACACTGCCCGAACACCACTGCACTGCCCTAAACCCTGATACACCACCCCGAGCAAGACCGCCTTCACTGCCCTAACACACCTGCACTGCCCTAAACCCTGAAAACCACCCCCAGCAAGACCCCCTACACTGCCCGAATACCACTGCCCTAAACCCTGAAACACCACCTCCTGCAAGACCCCCTATGCTGCCCGAACACCAGTGCCCTATGCCCCGAAACACCAACCCAGCAAGATCCCCTACACTTCCTGAATACCACTGCCCTAAACCCTTAAACACCACCCCCTGCTAGACCCCCTATACTGCCTGAACACGACTGCTCTACTGCCCTAAACCCTGAAACACCACCCCCTGCATGACCCCCTACACTGCCCGAATACCACTGCCCTAAACCCTGAAACACCACCCCCTG
Source organism: Triturus cristatus (assembly GCF_964204655.1). Taxonomy (NCBI): domain Eukaryota; kingdom Metazoa; phylum Chordata; class Amphibia; order Caudata; family Salamandridae; genus Triturus; species Triturus cristatus. Next base: position 247,477,958 of record NC_140579.1, read on the forward strand.
CCTGACCCCCTACACTGCCTGAACATCACTGCACTGTCCTAAACCCTAAAACACCACCCCCAGCACAACCCCATACACTGCCCGAACACCACTGCACTGCCCTAAACCCTGAAACACCACCCCCAGGAAGACCCCCTACAATGCCCGAACATCACTGCACTGCTCTACACCCTGAAACACCACCCCCAGCAAGACCCCCTACACTGCCCGAACACCACAGCCCTAAACCCTGAAACACCACCCCCTGAAAGACCCCCTACGCTGCCCGAACACCACTGCACTGCCCTAAACTCCAAAATACCACCCCAGCACGACCCCCTACCCTGCCCAAATACCACTGCACTACCCTAAACCCTAAAACACCACCCCCAGTACAACGCCCTACACTGCCCGAACTCCACTGACCTGCCTTAAACCCTGAAGCACCAGCCCCAGCACGACCCACTACACTGCCTGAACACCACAGCACTAAACCCTGAAACACCACCCCCAGCAAGACCCCTACACTGCCCAAACACCACTGCCCTAAACCCTGAAACACCACCCCCAGCACGACCCCCTTCTCTGCCCGAACACCACTGCACTGCTCCAAACCCTGAAACACCACCTCCTGCACGACCCCCTACACTGCCCGAACACCACTGCACTGCCCTAAACAGTGAAACACCACCCCCAGCACGACCCACTACACTGCCCGAACACCACTGCACTGCCCTAAACCCTGAAACACCACCCCCAGGAAGACCCCCTACACTGCCCGAACACCACTGCCCTATACCCTGAAACACCAGCTCCATCACGACCCCCTACACTGCCGAAACACCACTGCACCACTGCCCTAAACCCTGAAACCCCACCCCCAGCAAGACCCCCTACACTGCCCGAACACCACTGCCCTATGCCGTGAAACACCACCCCAGCAAGATTCCCTACACTGCCTGAATACCACTGCCCTAAACCCTGAAGCACCACCCCCTGCACGACCCCCTACACTGCCCGAATACCACTGCACCACTGCCCTAAACCCTGAAACACCACCCCCTGCACGACCCCCTACACTGCCCGAATACCACTGCCCTAAACCCTGAAACACCACCCCGTGCATGTCCCCCTGCCGTGGCCGAACATAACTGCAATGTCCTAAACCCTAAACCACCACCCCCTGCACAACCCCCTACACTGCCCGAACACCGCTGCACTGCCCTAAACCCTAATACACTAGCCCCAGCACGACCCCCTACACTGCCCCAACACCACAGCACTGCCCTAAACCCTGAAACACCAGTCCCAGCACAACCCCCTACACTGCCCGAACACCACTGCACTGCCCTAAACCCTAAAACACCACCCCCAGCACGACCCCTACACTGCCTGAACACCACTGCACTGCCCTAATCCCTAAAACACCACCCCAGCACGACGCCCTACACTGTCCGAACACCACTGCCCTAAACCCTGAAACACCACCCCCAGCACGAACCCCTACTCTGCCCGAACACCACTGCACTGCCCTAAACCCAGAGACACTTTCCCAGCATGACCCCCTAGGCTGCCTGAACACCACTGCCCTAAACCCTAAAACACCACCCCGCATGACCCCCTACACTGCCCGAACACCACTGCACTGCACTAAACCCTGAAACACCAGCCCCAGCATGACCCACTACACTGCCCGAACACCATTGCACTGCCCTAAACCCTGAAACACCAGCCCCAGCACGACCCCCACACTGCCCGAACACCACTGCACCACCCTAAACCCTGAAACACCACCCCAGCACGATCCCCTACTCTGCCCGAACACCACTGCACTAAACCTTAAAACACCACCCCCAGCACGACCCCCTACACTGCCTGCACACCACTGCACTGCCCTAAACCCTGAAACACCAGCCCCCGCACGACCCCCTACACTGCCCGAACACCACTGCCCTATACCCTGAAACACCAGCTCCATCACAACCCCCTACACTGCCCAAACACCACTGCACCACTGCCCTAAACCCTGAAACCCCATCCCCAGCAAGACCCCCTACACTGCCCGAACACCACTGCCCTATGCCCTGAAACACCACCTCCTGCAAGACCCCCTAAACTGCCCGAACACCACTGCACTGCCCTAAACACTGAAACACCACCCCCAGCACGACCCCCTACACTGCCCGAACACCACTGCACTGCCCTAAACCCTGAAACACCACCCCCAGGAGGACCCCCTACACTGCCCGAACACCACTGCCCTCTACCCTGAAACACAGGTCCATCACGACCCCCTACACTGCCGAAACACCACTGCACCACTGCCCTAAACCCTGAAATCCCACCCCCAGCAAGACCCCCTACACTGCCCGAACACCACTGCCCTATGCCCTGAAACACCACCCCCAGCAAGATCCCCTACACTGCCTGAATACCACTGCCCTAAACCCTGAAACACCACCCCCTGCATGACCCCCTACACTGCCCGAATACCACTGCACCACTGCCCTAAACCCTGAAACACCACCCCCTGCACGACCCCCTACACTGCCCGAATACCACTGCCCTAAACCCTGAAACACCACCCCGTGCATGTCCCCCTGCAGTGGCCGAACATCACTGCAATGTCCTAAACCCTAAACCACCACCCCCAGCACAACCCCATACACTGCCCGAACACCGCTGCACTGCCCTAAACCCTAATACACTAGCCCCAGCACGACCCCCTACACTGCCCCAACACCACAGCACCGCCCTAAACCCTGAAACACCAGTCTCAGCACAACCCCCTACACTGCCCGAACACCACTGCACTGCCCTAAACCCTGAAACACCACCCCCAGCATGGTCTCCTACACTGCCCGAGCACCCCTGCACTGCCCTAAACCCTGAAACACCAGCCCCAGCACGACCCCCTACACTGCCTGAAAATGCACTGTCCTACACCCTGAAACACCAGCCCCAGCACAACCCCCTACACTCCCCGAACACCACTGCACTGCCCTAAACCCTGAAACACCAACCCCAGCACGACCCCCTACACTGCCCGAACACCACTGCCCTAAACCCTGAAACACCACCCCCAGCAAGACCCCCAGCACTGCCCAAACACCACTGCACTGCCCTAACCCCTGAAACACCATCCTCTGCATGACCCCCTACACTACCCGAACACCACTGCACTGCCCTAAACCCTGAAACACCACCCCCTGCACATCCCCATACACTGCCCGAACACCACTGCTCTGCCCTAATCCCTAAAACACCACCCCAGCACGACGCCCTACACTGTCCGAACACCACTGCCCTAAACCCTGAAACACCACCCCCAGCACGAACCCCTACTCTGCCCGAACACCACTGCACTGCCCTAAACCCAGAAACACTTTCCCAGCATGACCCCCTAGGCTGCCCAAACACCACTACCCTAAACCCTAAAACACCACCCCGCACGACCCCCTACACTGCCCGAACACCACTGCACTGCCCTAAACCCTGAAACACCAGCCCCAGCACGACCCACTACACTGCCCGAACACCACTGCACTGCCCTAAACCCTGAAACACCAGCCCCAGCACGACCCCCTACACTGCCCGAACACCACTGCACCACCCTAAACCCTGAAACACCACCCCAGCACGATCCCCTACTCTGCCCGAACACCAGTGCACTAAACCTTAAAACACCACCCCCAGCACGACCCCCTACACTGCCTGCACACCACTGCACTGCCCTAAACCCTGAAACACCAGCCCCCGCACGACCCCCTACACTGCCCGAACACCACTGCCCTATACCCTGAAACACCAGCTCCATCACAACCCCCTACACTGCCCAAACACCACTGCACCACTGCCCTAAACCCTGAAACCCCACCCCTCGCAAGACCCCCTACACTGCCCGAACACCACTGCCCTATGCCCTGAAACACCACCTCCTGCACGACCCCCTAAACTGCCCGAACACCACTGCACTGCCCTAAACACTGAAACACCACCCCCAGCACGACCCCCTACACTGCCCGAACACCACTGCACTGCCCTAAACCCTGAAACACCACCCCCAGGAAGACCCCCTACACTGCCCGAACACCACTGCCCTCTACCCTGAAACACCAGCTCCATCACGACCCCCTACACTGCCGAAACACCACTGCACCACTGCCCTAAACCCAGAAAACCCACCCCCAGCAAGACCCCCTACACTGCCTGAACACCACTGCCATAAACCCTGAAACACCACCCCCTGCACGACCCCCTACACTGCCCGAATACCACTGCACCACTGCCCTAAACCCTGAAACACCACCCCCTGCACGACCCCCTACACTGGCCGAATACCACTGCCCTAAACCCTGAAACACCACCCCATGCACGTCCCCCTACACTGGCCGAACATCACTGCAATGTCCTAAACCCTAAAACACTACCCCAGCACAACCCCCTACACTGCCCGAACACCACTGCACTGCCCTAATCCCTAAAACACCACCCCCAACTCGACCCCCTACTCTGCCTGAACACCACTGCACTGCCCTAATCCCTAAATCACCACCCCAGCACGACCCCCTAGGCTGCCCGAACACCACTGCCCTAGACCCTGAAACACCAGCCCCAGCACGACCCCCTACACTGCCCGAACACCACTGCACTGCCCTAAACCCTGAAACACCAGCCCCAGCACGACCCCCTACAGTGCCCAAACACCACTGCACTGCCCTAAACCCCGAAACTCCACCCCCAGCAAGACCCCCTATACTGCCCGAATACCACTGCCCTAAACCCTGAAACACCACCCCCTGCAATAACCCCTACACTGCCCGAACACCACTGCACCACTACCTTAAACCCTGAAACACCACCCCCTGCATGACCTCCTACACTGCCCGAACACAACTGCCCTAATCCCTGAAACCCAACCCCCAGCACGACCCCCTACTCTGCCGGAACACCACTGCACTGCACTAAACCCTGAAACACCACCCCCAGCACGACCCCTTACGCTGCCCGAAAACCACTGCCCTAAAACCTGAAACCCCACTCCCCGCACGACCCGCTACACTGCCCGAACACCACTACACTGCCCTAAACCCTGAAACATCACCCCCAGCAAGACCCCCTACACTGCCTGAACACCACAGCCCTAAACCCTGAAACACCACCCCAACACATCCCCTTACTCTGCCCAAACACCACTGCACTGCCCTAAACTTTGAAACACCACCCCCAGCACAAACCCCTACACTGCCCGAACACCACTGCACTGCCCTAAACCCTGATACACCCCCCCGAGCAAGACCGCCTTCACTGCCCTAACAAACCTGCACTGCCCTAAACCCTGAAAACCACCCCCAGCAAGACCCCCTACACTGCCCGAATACCACTGCCCTAAACCCTGAAACACCACCTCCTGCAAGACCCCCTATGCTGCCCAAACACCAGTGCCCTATGCCCCGAAACACCAACCCAGCAAGATCCCCTACACTTCCTGAATACCACTGCCCTAAACCCTTAAACACCACCCCCTGCTAGACCCCCTACACTGCCTGAACACAACTGCTCTACTGCCCTAAACCCTGAAACACCACCCCCTGCATGACCCCCTACACTGCCCGAATACCACTGCCCTAAACCCTGAAATACCACCCCCTGCCTGACCCCCTACACTGCCTGAACATCACTGCACTGTCCTAAACCTTAAAACACCACCCCCAGCACAACCCCATACACTGCCCGAACACCACTGCACTGCCCTAAACCCTGAAACACCACCCCCAGGAAGACCCCCTACACTGCCCGAACATCACTGCACTGCTCTACACCCTGAAACACCACCCCCAGCAAGACCCCCTACACTGCCCGAACACCACTGCCCTAAACCCTGAAACAACACCCCCTGCAAGACCCCCTACGCTGCCCGAACACCACTGCACTGCCCTAAACCCAAAAATACCACCCCAGCACGACCCCCTACCCTGCCCAAATACCACTGCACTACCCTAAACCCTAAAACACCACCCCCACTACAACGCCCTACACTGCCCGAACTTCACTGACCTGCCTTAAACCCTGAAGCACCAGCCCCAGCACGACCCCCTACACTGCCTGAACACCACAGCACTAAACCCTGAAACACCACCCCCAGCAAGACCCCTACACTGCCCAAACACCACTGCCCTAAACCCTGAAACACCACCCCCAGCACGACCCCCTTCTCTGCCCGAACACCACTGCACTGCTCCAAACCCTGAAACACCACCTCCTGCACGACCCCCTACACTGCCCGAACACCACTGCACTGCCCTAAACACTGAAACACCACCCCCAGCATGACCCACTACACTGCCCGAAAACCACTGCACTGCCCTAAACCCTGAAACACCACCCCCAGGAAGACCCCCTACACTGCCCGAACACCACTGCCCTATACCCTGAAACACCAGCTCCATCACGACCCCCTACACTGCCGAAACACCACTGCACCACTGCCCTAAACCCTGAAACCCCACCCCCAGCAAGACCCCCTACACTGCCCGAACACCACTGCCCTATGCCCTGAAACACCACCCCCAGCAAGATCCCCTACACTGCCTGAATACCACTGCCCTAAACCCTGAAACACCACCCCCTGCACAACCCCCTACACTGCCCGAATACCACTGCACCACTGCCCTAAACCCTGAAACACCACCCCCTGCACGACCCCCTACACTGCCTGAACACCACAGCCCTAAACCCTGAAACACCACCCCAACACATCCCCTTACTCTGCCCAAACACCACTGCACTGCCCTAAACTTTGAAACACCACTCCCAGCACGAACCCCTACACTGCCCGAACACCACTGCACTGCCCTAAACCCTGATACACCACCCCGAGCAAGACCGCCTTCACTGCCCTAACACACCTGCACTGCCCTAAACCCTGAAAACCACCCCCAGCAAGACCCCCTACACTGCCCGAATACCACTGCCCTAAACCCTGAAACACCACCTCCTGCAAGACCCCCTATGCTGCCCGAACACCAGTGCCCTATGCCCCGAAACACCAACCCAGCAAGATCCCCTGCACTTCCTGAATACCACTGCCCTAAACCCTTAAACACCACCCCCTGCTAGACCCCCTATACTGCCTGAACACGACTGCTCTACTGCCCTAAACCCTGAAACACCACCCCCTGCATGACCCCCTACACTGCCCGAATACCACTGCCCTAAACCCTGAAACACCACCCCCTGCCTGACCCCCTACACTGCCTGAACATCACTGCACTGTCCTAAACCCTAAAACACCACCCCCAGCACAACCCCATACACTGCCCGAACACCACTGCACTGCCCTAAACCCTGAAATACCACCCCCAGGAAGACCCCCTACACTGCCCGAACATCACTGCACTGCTCTACACCCTGAAACACCACGCCCAGCAAGACCCCCTACACTGCCCGAACACCACAGCCCTAAACCCTGAAACACCACCCCCTGAAAGACCCCCTACGCTGCCCGAACACCACTGCACTGCCCTAAACCCCAAAATACCACCCCAGCACGACCCCCTACCCTGCCCAAATACCACTGCACTACCCTAAACCCTAAAACACCACCCCCAGTACAACGCCCTACACTGCCCGAACTCCACTGACCTGCCTTAAACCCTGAAGCACCAGCCGCAGCACGACCCACTACACTGCCTGAACACCACAGCACTAAACCCTGAAACACCACCCCCAGCAAGACCCCTACACTGCCCAAACACCACTGCCCTAAACCCTGAAACACCACCCCCAGCACGACCCCCTTCTCTGCCCGAACACCACTGCACTGCTCCAAACCCTGAAACACCACCTCCTGCACGACCCCCTACACTGCCCGAACACCACTGCACTGCCCTAAACAGTGAAACACCACCCCCAGCACGACCCACTACACTGCCCGAACAACACTGCACTGCCCTAAACCCTGAAACACCACCCCCAGGAAGACCCCCTACACTGCCCGAACACCACTGCCCTATACCCTGAAACACCAGCTCCATCACGACCCCCTACACTGCCGAAACACCACTGCACCACTGCCCTAAACCCTGAAACCCCACCCCCAGCAAGACCCCCTACACTGCCCGAACACCACTGCCCTATGCCCTGAAACACCACCCCCAGCAAGATTCCCTACACTGCCTGAATACCACTGCCCTAAACCCTGAAACACCACCCCCTGCACGACCCCCTACACTGCCCGAATACCACTGCCCTAAACCCTGAAACACCATCCCGTGCATGTCCCCCTGCAGTGGCCGAACATCACTGCAATGTCCTAAACCCTAAACCACCACCCCCAGCACAACCCCCTACACTGCCCGAACACCGCTGCACTGCCCTAAACCCTAATACACTAGCCCCAGCACGACCCCCTACACTGCCCCAACACCACAGCACTGCCCTAAACCCAACAACACCACCCCCAGCACGACCACTACACTGCCTGAACACCACTGCACTGCCCTAATCCCTAAAACACCACCCCAGCACGACGCCCTACACTGTCCGAACACCACTGCCCTAAACCCTGAAACACCAGTCCCAGCACAACCCCCTACACTGCCCGAACACCACTGCACTGCCCTAAACCCTAAAACACCACCCCCAGCACGACCCCTACACTACCTGAACACCACTGCACTGCCCTAATCCCTAAAACACCACCCCAGCACGACGCCCTACACTGTCCGAACACCACTGCCCTAAACCCTGAAACACCACCCCCAGCACGAACCCCTACTCTGCCCGAACACAACTGCACTGCCCTAAACCCAGAGACACTTTCCCAGCATGACCCCCTAGGCTGCCCGAACACCACTGCCCTAAACCCTAAAACACCACCCCGCATGACCCCCTACACTGCCCGAACACAACTGCACTGCACTAAACCCTGAAACACCAGCCCCAGCACGACCCACTACACTGCCCGAACACCATTGCACTGCCCTAAACCCTGAAACACCAGCCCCAGCACGACCCTCTACACTGCCCGAACACCACTGCACCACCCTAAAACCTGAAACACCACCCCAGCACGATCCCCTACTCTGCCCGAACACCACTGCACTAAACCTTAACACACCACCCCCAGCACAACCCCCTACACTGCCTGCACACCACTGCACTGCCCTAAACCCTGAAACACCAGCCCCCACACGACCCCCTACACTGCCCGAACACCACTGCCCTATACCCTGAAACACCAGCTCCATCACAACCCCCTACACTGCCCAAACACCACTGCACCACTGCCCTAAACCCTGAAACCCCACCCCCAGCAAGACCCCCTACACTGCCCGAACACCACTGCCCTATGCCCTGAAACACCACCTCCTGCAAGACCCCCTAAACTGCCCGAACACCACTGCACTGCCCTAAACACTGAAACACCACCCCCAGCACGACCCCCTACACTGCCCGAACACCACTGCACTGCCCTAAACCCTGAAACACCACCCCCAGGAGGACCCCCTACACTGCCCGAACACCACTGCCCTCTACCCTGAAACACAGGTCCATCACGACCCCCTACACTGCCGAAACACCACTGCACCACTGCCCTAAACCCTGAAATCCCACCCCCAGCAAGACCCCCTACACTGCCCGAACACCACTGCCCTATGCCCTGAAACACCACCCCCAGCAAGATCCCCTACACTGCCTGAATACCACTGCCCTAAACCCTGAAACACCACCCCCTGCATGACCCCATACACTGCCCGAATACCACTGCACCACTGCCCTAAACCCTGAAACACCACCCCCTGCACGACCCCCTACACTGCCCGAATACCACTGCCCTAAACCCTGAAACACCACCCCGTGCATGTCCCCCTGCAGTGGCCGAACATCACTGCAATGTCCTAAACCCTAAACCACCACCCCCAGCACAACCCCATACACTGCCCGAACACCGCTGCACTGCCCTAAACCCTAATACACTAGCCCCAGCACGACCCCCTACACTGCCCCAACACCACAGCACCGCCCTAAACCCTGAAACACCAGTCTCAGCACAACCCCCTACACTGCCCGAACACCACTGCACTGCCCTAAACCCTGAAACACCACCCCCAGCATGGTCTCCTACACTGCCCGAGCACCCCTGCACTGCCCTAAACCCTGAAACACCAGCCCCAGCACGACCCCCTACACTGCCTGAACATGCACTGTCCTACACCCTGAAACACCAGCCCCAGCACAACCCCCTACACTCCCTGAACACCACTGCACTGCCCTAAACCCTGAAACACCAACCCCAGCACGACCCCCTACACTGCCCGAACACCACTGCCCTAAACCCTGAAACACCACCCCCAGCAAGACCCCCAGCACTGCCCAAACACCACTGCACTGCCCTAACCCCTGAAACACCATCCTCTGCATGACCCCCTACACTACCCGAACACCACTGCACTGCCCTAAACCCTGAAACACCACCCCCTGCACATCCCCATACACTGCCCGAACACCACTGCTCTGCCCTAATCCCTAAAACACCACCCCAGCACGACGCCCTACACTGTCCGAACACCACTGCCCTAAACCCTGAAACACCACCCCCAGCACGAACCCCTACTCTGCCCGAACACCACTGCACTGCCCTAAACCCAGAAACACTTTCCCAGCATGACCCCCTAGGCTGCCCAAACACCACTACCCTAAACCCTAAAACACCACCCCGCACGACCCCCTACACTGCCCGAACACCACTGCACTGCCCTAAACCCTGAAACACCAGCCCCAGCACGACCCACTACACTGCCCGAACACCACTGCACTGCCCTAAACCCTGAAACACCAGCCCCAGCACGACCCCCTACACTGCCCGAACACCACTGCACCACCCTAAACCCTGAAACACCACCCCAGCACGATCCCCTACTCTGCCCGAACACCAGTGCACTAAACCTTAAAACACCACCCCCAGCACGACCCCCTACACTGCCTGCACACCACTGCACTGCCCTAAACCCTGAAACACCAGCCCCCGCACGACCCCCTACACTGCCCAAACACCACTGCCCTATACCCTGAAACACCAGCTCCATCACAACCCCCTACACTGCCCAAACACCACTGCACCACTGCCCTAAACCCTGAAACCCCACCCCCAGCAAGACCCCCTACACTGCCCGAACACCACTGCCCTATGCCCTGAAACACCACCTCCTGCACGACCCCCTAAACTGCCCGAACACCACTGCACTGCCCTAAACACTGAAACACCACCCCCAGCACGACCCCCTACACTGCCCGAACACCACTGCACTGCCCTAAACCCTGAAACACCACCCCCAGGAAGACCCCCTACACTGCCCGAACACCACTGCCCTCTACCCTGAAACACCAGCTCCATCCCGACCCCCTACACTGCCGAAACACCACTGCACCACTGCCCTAAACCCTGAAATCCCACCCCCAGCAAGACCCCCTACACTGCCTGAACACCACTGCCATAAACCCTGAAACACCACCCCCTGCACGACCCCCTACACTGCCTGAATACCACTGCACCACTGCCCTAAACCCTGAAACACCACCCCCTGCACGACCCCCTACACTGCCGGAATACCACTGCCCTAAACCCTGAAACACCACCACGTGCACATCCCCCTACACTGGCCGAACATCACTGCAATGTCCTAAACCCTAAAACACTACCCCAGCACAACCCCTACACTGCCCGAACACCACTGCACTGCCCTAAACCCTAAAACACCACCCCCAACTCGACCCCCTACTCTGCCTGAACACCACTGCACTGCCCTAATCCCTAAATCACCACCCCAGCACGACCCCCTAGGCTGCCCGAACACCACTGCCCTAAACCCTGAAACACCAGCCCCAGCACGACCCCCTACACTGCCCGAACACCACTGCACTGCCCTAAACCCTGAAACACCAGCCCCAGCACGACCCCCTACACTGCCCGAACACCACTGCACCACCCTAAACCCTGAAACACCACCCCAGCACGATACCCTACTCTGTCCGAACACCACTGCACTGCCCTAAACCCCGAAACAACACCCCCAGCACAACCCCCTATGTTGCCCGAACACCACTGCCCTAAACCCTGAAACACCACCCCCCCGCGAACCCCTACACTGCCCGAACACTGCTGCCCTAAACCCTGAAACACCACCCCAAGCATGACCCCCTACACTGCCCGAACACCACGGCTCTGCCCTAAACCCTGAAACACCACCCCCAGCACGACCCCCTTATCTGTCCGAACACTGCTGCACTGCCTAAAACACTGAAACACCACCCACAACACGACCCCTTACTCTGCCCAAACACCAATACACTGCACTAAACCCTGAAACACCAGCCCCAGCACGACCCCCTACACTGCCCGAACACCACTGCACCACCCTAAACCCTGAAACACCACCCCAGCACGATACCCTACTCTATCCGAACACCTCTGCACTGCCCTAAACCCCGAAACAACACCCCCAGCACAACCCCCTATGCTGCCCGAACACCACTGCCCTAAACTCTGAAACACCACCCCCCCGCGAACCCCTACACTGCCCAAACACCGCTGCCCTAAACCCTGAAACACCACCCCCAGCATGACCCCCTACAATGCCCGAACACCACGGCTCTGCCCTAAACCCTGAAACACCACCCCCAGCACGACCCCCTACTCTGCCCGAACACTGCTGCACTGCCTAAAACGCTGAAACACCACCCCCAACACGACCCCTTACTCTGCCCAAACACCAATACACTGCCCTAAACCCTGAAACACCACCCCCAGGAAGACCCCCTACACTGCCCGAACACCACTGCCCTCTACCCTGAAACACCAGCTCCATCACGACCCCCTACACTGCCGAAACACCACTGCACCACTGCCCTAAACCCTGGAACCCCACCCCCAGCAAGACCCCCTACACTGCCCGAACACCACTGCCGTAAACCCTGAAACACCACCCACTGCTAAACCCCCTACACTGCCCGAATACCACTGCCCTAAACCCTGAAACACCACCCCCTGCACGACCCCCTACACTGCCCGAATACCACTGCCCTAAACCCTGAAACACCACCCCGTGCACGTCCCCCTACACTGGCCGAACATCACTGCAATGTCCTAAACCCTAAAACACCACCCCAGCACAACCCCCTACACTGCCCAAACACCACTGCACTGCCCTAAACCCTAAAACACCACCACCAACTCGACCCCCTACTCTGCCTGAACACCACTGCACTGCCCTAATCCCTAAATCACCACCCCAGCATGACCCCCTAGGCTGCCCGAACACCACTGCCCTAAACCCTGAATTACCAGCCCCAGCACGACCCCCTACTCTGCCCGAACACCACTGCACTGCCCTAAACCCTGAAACACCAGCCCCAGCACGACCCCCTACACTGCCCGAACACCACTGCACCACCCTAAACCCTGAAACACCACCCCAGCACGATACCCTACTCTGTCCGAACACCACTGCACTGTCCTAAACCCCGAAACAACACCCCCAGCACAACCCCCTATGCTGCCCGAACACCACTGCCCTAAACCCTGAAACACCACCCCCCGTGAATTCCTACACTGCCCGAACACAGCTGCCCTAAACCCTGAAACACCACCCCCAGCATGACCCCCTACAATGCCCGAACACCACAGCTCTGCCCTAAACCCTGAAACACCACCCCCAGCACGACCCCCTACTCTGCCCGAACACTGCTGCACTGCCTAAAACGCTGAAACACCACCCCCAACACGACCCCTTACTCTGCCCAAACACCAATACACTGCCCTAAACCCTGAATCACCACCCCTAGCACGACACCCTACACTGCCCGTAAACCACTGCACTGCCCTAAACCCTGAAACACCACCCCCGCTGGACCCATTACACTGCCCGAACACCACTGCACCACAGCCCTAAACCTTGATACACCACCCCCTGCACGACCCCTACACTGCCCAAATACCACTGCCCTAAACCCTGAAACACCACCCCCTGCATGACCCCCTACACTGCCCGAACATCACTGCTCTGTCCTAAACCCTAAAACACCACCCCAGCACGACCCCATATACTGCCCAAACACCACTGCACTGCCCTAAACCCTGAAACACCACCCCCAGGAAGACCCCCTACACTGCCCGAACACCACTGCACAGCCCTACACCCTAAAACACCACCCCCAGCAAGACCCCCTACACTGCCAAAACACCACTGCCCTAATCCCTGAAACACCAGCCCCAGCACAAACCCCTACACTGCCCGAACATCACAGCACTAAACCCTGAAACACCACCCCAAGCATGACCCCCTACACTGCCCGAACACCACTGCTCTGTCCTAAACCCTAAAACACCACCCCCAGCACGACCCCATATACTGCCCAAACACCACTGCACTGCCCTAAACCCTGAAACACCACCCCCAGGACAACCCCCTACACTGCCCGAACACCACTGCCCTATACCCTGAAACACCAGCTCCATCACGACCCCCTACACTGCCCGAACAACACTGCACTGCCCTAAACCCTGAAACACCAGCCCCAGCACGACCCCCTACACTGCCAGAACACCACTGCACTGCCCTAAACCCCCTACACTGCCCGAACACCACTGCCCTAAACCCTGAAACACCAGCCCCACCAAGACCCCCTATACTGCCAGAACACCACTGCACTGCCCTAAACCCTGAAACACCTCCCCCTGCACGACCTCCTACACTGCCCGAACACCAATGCACTACCCTAAACCCTGAAACACCACCACCAGCACAACCGCCTACACTGCCCGAACACCACTGCACTGTCCTAAACCCTAAAACACCAGCGTCAGCATGACCCCCTACACTGCCCGAACACCACTGCACAGCCCTAAACCTTGAAACAACATCCCCAGCACGACCCCCTACACTGCCCGAATACCACTGCACTGCCCTAAACCCTGAAACACCAGCCCCAGCATGACCCCCTACACTGCACGAACACCACCGCACTGCCCTAAACCCTTAAACATTAGTCCCAGCTGGACCTCCTACACTGCCCGAAGACCACTGCACTACCCTAAACCCTGAAACTCCACCCACCAGCACGACCCCCTACACTCTCTGAACACCACTGCACTGCCCTCAACCCTGAAATACCACCCCCAGCAAACCCCCTACACTGCCCGAACACCACTGCCCTATACCCTGAAAAAACCACCCCCAGCAAGACCCCCTACACTGCCCGAACACCACCGCACTGATCTAAACTCTAAAACACCACCCCCAGCACGACCCCTACACTGCCCAAACACCACTGCACTGTCCTAAACCCTAAAATACTATCCCAGCACGACCGCCTACACTGCCCGAACACCACTGCACTGCCCTAAACCCTAAAACACCGCCCCCAACTCGACCCCCTACTCTGCCTGAACACCACTGCACTGCCCTAAACCCTAAAACACTACCCCAGCTTGACGCCCTACACTGTCCGAATACCACTGCCCTAAACCCTGAAACACCACCCCCAGCACATCCCCCTACTTTGCCCGAACACCACTGCACTGCCCTAAACCCTGAAACACCACCCCCAGCACGACCCCCTACGCTGCCCGAACACCACTGCCCTAAACCCTGAAACACCAGCCCCAGCACGACCCCCTTCACTGCCCGAACACCACTGCACTGTCCTAAACCCTGAAACACCAGTGCCAGCATGACCCCCTTCACTGACCGAACACCACTGCACTGTCCTAAACCCTGAAACACCAGACCCAGCATGACCCCCTACACTGCCAGAACACCACTGCACTGCCTTAAACCCTAAAACACCAGCCCCAGCACGACCTCCTACACTGCCTGAACACCACTGCACTGCCCTAAACCCTGAAACACCACCCACCAGCACGACCCCCTTCACTACCCAAACACCACTACACTACCCTAAAGCCTGAAACATCACCCCCTGCATGACACCCTACACTCTCCGAACACCACTGCACTGCCCTAAACCATGAAACACCACCCCCAGCAGAACCCCTACACTGCCCGAACACCACTGCCCTGTACCCTGAAAAAAACACCCCCAGCAAGACCCCCTACACTGCCCGAACACCACTGCACTGCCCTAAACCCTAAAACACCACCCCAGCTTGACGCCCTACACTGTCCGAACAGCACTGCCCTAAACCCAGAAAAACCACCCCAGCACTACCCCCTTCTCTGCCTGAAAACCACTGCACTGCCCTAAACCCTGAAACACCACCCCCAGCACGACCCCCTACTCTGCTCGAACACCACTGCCCTAAAACCTGAAACACCACCCCCCGCATGACCCCCTTCACTGCCCGAACACCACTGCACTGCCCTAAACCCTAAAACACCAGCCCCAGCACGACATCCTACACTGCCTGAATACCACTGCACTGCCCTAAACCCTGAAACACCACCCACCAGCACGACCCCCTTCACTGCCCGAACACCACTGCACTGCCCTAAACCCTGAAACACCAGCCCCAGCACGACCCCCTTCACTGCCAGAACACCACTGCCCTAAACCCTGAAACATCACCCCCAGCAATCCCCCTTACACTGCCCGAACACCACAGCCCTAAACCCTGAAACACCACCCAAACACAACCCCTTACTCTGCCCGAACACCACTGCCCTATGCCCTGAACCACCACCCCCACCAAGATCACCTACATTGCCCGAATACCACTGCCCTAAAACCTGAAGACACCACCCCCTGCAAGACACCCTACACTGCCCGAACACCACTGCACCACTGCCCTACACCCTGAAACACCACCCCCTGCACGACCCCCTACACTGCCCGAACACCCCTTCCCTATGCCCTGAAACACCACCCCAGCAATATCCCCTACACTGCCCGAATACCACTGCTCTTAGCCCTGAAAACACCACCCCCTGCAAGACCACTGTTAGAATTGGGAATCTCTAGTTGGCACAGGTATGCACTTGCGACAAGCAGGGACTCTCAATTCTAAGTCAGAGTAAGGGGATCACCCTTTCAAATAACCCCTGCTCACCCTTTAGGTAGTGTGGCGCAAGCAGTCAAGACTATTCTCAGGGTGTCATAAGTTAAGCATTTGTGAACACATACAGTAATACCATGACACACCACAAATGGACACCAGTCAAGGTTGTATCAAAAATAGCTTTCTTTATATAAGGCTTAGCACAAGACCAGAATAACGAATAAAATGACCACAGTATTATTTTAAAGTTCAATGTTCTTGTAGAAAGGCTTAAAATGCAAAAATAGGCTTCTTTTAGTTAAAATGTGCTTCTTTCACATAAGTACGCTTCTGTCAAGGCTCTGTACGGTTCGTACCTGGATGTGCGACTCGTTGGCATTCAAAACAAGGGAAGTACGAGTCTAACAATCGTTGCGGACTCCGGGGTACGTGGCGTGCACGCTGCGGTGCGAACAGAACAAAGTACCTTGGTGTTGTAGGGTCCGCGACGGACAGTGCAGGACAAGTCGATGGGTCCGGGTCGTAGCTCGGCAGCGTATTCGGATGCTGGTCGGGTCGCTGCGTCGGTACGCGGCGTTGATACGGGACCTTCAGGGATACGTGCGGATGGCCCGGATCGGCTTGCAGAGTCCGTGTCGTTCGGCGTTCGAGCCGTACCTTTGGTGCGGATAGGCGGCGACACTTCTCGGCGAGCCGTACAGCGTACAGGGAGGATCAGTGTGATGCGGCTTCTCGGCTCTGAGTACGGCACGGTGCAGTACGTTTTAGCAGCGTAAGTACCGTACCTGCGGGACAACGAAGGTTGGGTCCAGCGTACAGGATTATGCAGCCAGGGGTGTACGACTCGAATCGGCGGAGAAGGTTAGGTGCAATGCGGCCGGGAGGGATACGGTGCGTACTAACGCTTTTAAATCAGCGTAGACACACGGTGCCGGGCGGCAAAGACACGGCTTCGTGGCGGATGGGGTACGAGTCGTACTGGGGCCAAATCCAGCAGGAAACAAGCAAGAATTGTCCAGGCAACTCAATTTTGAAAGGCAGATGAGTGCAATGGTCCTGGGACTCAGTTCAGGGGGCAAGCTCTCTTCCAAGCCCTTGGAGATTTGTTGAAACAAAGTGCAAAGTCTCTTTTAGTCCTTTCCTCTCCTTTCCCAGCAAGGCACCAACTGCAGGCCAATCCCCCAGGTTAGGGAAAGTTACTCCTCCTTCAGCTTCTTCCAGGTCCTTCTAGTCAGGCAGAGTTTCTTCGTGGTTCAAGCAGGATCTGATTTCTTAGGAGCAGGACTCCTACATTTATACCAAGTTTCTTTTGTCTTTGCAGGCCAGGGGGGCCTTTGCCTAATCCCAGTCCAGTTCTTTTCAGTGAGGAGCACTTTGTTGTTGGGACTCTGGCTTCTTCTTTCAGTAGGCAGAGCAGAGACATCAGACGCTCCCCAGGGGGTGGAGCCAGCATTGTGGTGGCAGAGCACGGCCCTATTCAGAGTCAAGGTGCACTCCTCCCACCCATCCTGGTGTAATCTCTCTATTCACCACCTGGCAGCCCCAGCCTGTCTCCTGGAACTTCCCAGCCCTGTCACTCAAGCTACACACAAAGAAGACAGCCCCTCCCAGCAGAGGCGGACTGAAATGGTTAGGCACGCAAAGGCTAACTTTCTAAAAGTAGCATTTGCAAACCCAGGATATTAAAATAACCTTTGCTAAAAGATGTATTTTATTATTCTGAGTTCAGGCATACTAAACATGAATTTCTACCATGCTTCCTGAGCCTGCTAGGATTATAGGGTATTATAATCTAGCAGCCCATTCTGGCCTATGGAGAGCAGGTAGCCTTACAATAGTGAAAAACGAAAATGGCTGTAATTCACTATTAGGACATGCCACACAATCCAGGACATGTCCTACCTTATCCTTACAATGCACCCTGCCCTAGGGCCTACCTTAGGGGTGGCTAACATGAAGGTAAGGGAAGGTTTAGGGACTGGCAAGTGGGGACGCTTGCCCAGTCAGCATGACAGTACCAGACTGCATGCAGGTTCTGCAATGGCAGACCTTAGACACATTTTACCAGGCTGCTTCTGTGGGTGGCACAACCAGTGCTGCAAGCCCACTAGCAGCATTTGGATATACAAGCCCTTGGCACCCCTGGTGCACTTTACTAGGGACTGATAGTAAACCAAATAAGCCAAACATGGAAGTCAATTCACATAATACATTTTCCCATAGGGAGCACTTGCCCTGTGGCACAGGATGGCAGTGGCACAGGGCCCTGAGCAGCTAACACCAGCACAAAAATACATTGAGGCACAGACAAAAATGGAAGGTTGACCCACGCCAATGGTGCCAGGTCTAACAACCACCTACACTGCCCGAACACCACTGCACCACTGCCCTACACCCTGAAACACCACCATCAGCACGACCCACTTCTCTCCCCGAACACCACTGCACAGCCCAAACCCTGAAACACCACCCCATGCACGACCCCCTACACTGTCCGAACACCACTGCACTGCACTAAACCCTGAAATGCCACCCGCAGCAAGACCCCCTACACTGCCCGAATACCACTACCCTAAACCCTGAAACAACACCCCCTGCAATACCCCCTACACTGCCCGAACACCACTGCACCACTGCCCTAATCCCTGAAATACCACCCCCTGCATGACCCCCTACACTGCCTGAACACCACTGCCCTAAGCCCAGAATCACCACCCCCTGCAATACCCCCATACACTGTCCGAGCACCACTGCACTGCCCTAAACCCTGAAACACCACCCCCTGCATGACTCCATACTCTGCCCGATCACCACTGCACTGCCCTAAACCCTGAAACACCACCCCCAGAATGACCCCCTACACTGCCCGAACACCACTGCACTGCCCTAAACCCTGAAACACCATCCCCTGCATGACCCACTACACTGCCCAAACACCACTGCACTGCCCTAAACCCTGAAACACAACCCCCAGCACGACCCCCTACACTGCCCGAACACCACTGCACTGCCCTAAACCCTGAAAGACCACCCCCTGCAAGACCCCCTACACTGCCCGAACAACACTGCACTGCCCTAAACCCTAAAACACCACCCCCTACACTGTCCGAACACCACTGTGCTGCCCTAAACCCTGAAACACCACCCCCAGCGCGACCCACTACACTGCACGAACACCACTGCACTGCCCTAAACTCTAAAACACCACCCCCAGCACCACCCCCTACACTGCCCGAACACCACTGCACTGCCCTATACCCTGAAACACCAGCCCCAGCACGGCCCCCTACAATGCCCGAACACCACTGCACTGCCCTAAACCCTGAAATATCAGCCCCAGCACATCTCCATTCACTGCCTGAACACCACTGCCCTAAAACCTGAAACACCATGCCCAGCAAGACCCCCTACATTGCCCAAACACCAATGACCTAAACCCTGAAACACAACCCCCAGCATGCCCCCTTCTCTGCCTGAACACCACTGCACTGCCCCAAACCCTGAACCACTACCCCATGCACGACTCCCCACACAGCCCTAAACCCTGAAACACCATCCCCAGCAAGACCCCCTACACTGCCTGAACACCACTGCACTGCCCTAAACCCTGAAGCACCACCCCCTACGGGACCCCCTACACTGCCCGAGCACCACTGTTCTATACCCTGAAACACCCTCCCCAGCAAGATCCCCTACACTGCCCGAATACCACTGCCCTAAACTCTGAAACACCACCCCCTACGGGACCCCCTACACTGCCCGAACACCACTGCACCACTGACCTAAACCTTGAAACACCTCCCCCTGCACGACCCTCTACACTGCCCGAACACCACTGCCCTCAACCCTGAAACGCCACCCCCTGCAAGACCCCCTACACTGCCCGAACACAACAGCACTGCCCTAAACGCTGAAACACCATCCCCTGCACGACCCACTACACTGCCCAGACACGACTGCACTGCCCTAAACCCTGAAACACCATCCACTGCACAACCCCCTACACTGTCCGAACACCACTGCACTGCCCTAAACCCTGAAACACCACCCCCAGCACGACCCCTTACACTGCCCGAACAGCACTGCACTGCCCTAAACCCTGAAACACCACCCCGAGAATGTCCCCCTACACTGCCCGAACACCACTGGACTGCCCTAAACCCTGAAACACCAGCTCCAGCTCGACCCCCTACAATGCCCGAACGCCACTGCACTCCCCTAATCCCTGAAACACCAGCCCCAGCACAACCCCATACACTGCCCGAACACCACTGCACTGCCCTAAACCCTGAAACACCAGCCCCAGCACGAACCCCTACACTGCCCGAACACCACAGCCCTACCCTAAACCCTAAAACAACAGCCCCAGCACAACCCCCTACACTGCCGGAACCCCACTGCACTGCCCTAAACCCTAAAACACCAGCCTCTGCATGATCCACTACACTGCCCGAACACCACTGCACTGCCCTAAACCCTGAAACACCTCTACACTGCCCGAACACCACTGCTCTGCCCTATAACCTGAAACACCACCCCCAGCAAGACCCCCTTCACTGTCCGAACACCACTGACCTAAATCCTGAAACCCTAAAACACCACCCCCAGCATGACCACCTACACTGCCAGAATACCACTACCCTGCCCTAAACCCTAAAACACCCCTGCAATGCCCGAACACAACTGCACTGCCCTAATCCCTAAAACACCCCCCCTCAGCACGACCCCCTACACTGCCCAAAAACCCCTGCACTGCCCTAAACCCTAAAACACCACACCCAGCACGACCCCCTACACTGTCCAATCAGCCCTGCACTGCCCTAAACCCTTAAACACAACCCCAGCACGACCACCTACACTACGTGAACACCACTGCACTGCCCTAAACCCTAAAACACCCCCAACACGACCCCTACACTGCCCGAACACCACTGCACTGCCCTAAACCCTGAAATACCAGCCCTAGCATGACCCCTACACTGCCCGAACACCACTGCACTGCCCTAAACCCTGAAACACCACCCCCAGCACCACCCCCTACACTGCCCGAACACCACTGCGCTGCCCTATACCCTGAAACACCAGCCCCAGCACGACCCCCTACAATGCCCGAACACCAGTGCACTGCCCTAAACCCTGAAACACCACCCTCAGCAAGACCCCCTACACTGCCTGAACACCACTGCCCTAAACCCTGAAACCCCACCCCCAGCATGCCCCCTTCTCTGCCTGAACACCATCGCACTGCCACAAACCCTGAAACACTACCCCATGCACAACCCCCTACACTGCCCTAAACCCTGAAACACCACCCCCAGCAAGATCCCCTACACTGCCTGAACACCACTGCACTGCCCTAAACCCTGCACCACCACCCACAACAGGACCCCCTACACTGCCCGAACACCACTGCCCTATACCCTGAAACACCCTCCCCAGCAAGATCCCCTACACTGCCCGAATACCACTACCCTAAACCCTGAAACACCACCCCCTGCAATACCCCCGACACTGCCCGAGCACCACTGCACCACTGGCCTAATCCCTGAAATACCACCTCCTGCATGGCCCCCTACACTGCCTGAACACCACTGCCCTAAGCCCAGAATCACCACCCCCTGCAAGTCCCCCTACACCGCCCAGACACCACTGCACTGTCCTAAACCCTGAAACACCACCCCCTGCACAACCCCATACACTGCCCGATCACCACTGCACTGTCCTAAACCCTGAAACACCACCCCCAGCATGACCCCCTACACTGCCTGAACACCACTGCACTGCCCTAAACGCTAAAACACCACCCTTAGCACGACCCCCTACACAGCCCGAACACCACTGCACCACTGCCCTAAACCCTGAAACACCCCCCCTGCACGACCCTCTACACTGCCTGAACACCACTGCCCTAAAACCTGAAACACCACCCCCTGCAAGACCCCCTACACTGCCCGAACACCACTGCACTGCCCTAAACCCTGAAACACCATCCCCTGCATGACCCACTACACTGCCCAAACACCACTGCACTGCCCTAAACCCTGAAACACAACCCCCAGCACGACCCAGTAAACTACCAGAACACCACTGCACTGCCCTAAAACACCACCCTCAGCACGGCCCCCTACACTGCCCGAACACCACTGTACTGCCCTAAACCCTAAAACACCTCCCCCGCACAAAGCCCAACCCCCAACACAACCCCCTACAGTGCCCGAACACCACTGCACTGCCCTATACCCTGAAAGACCAACCCCTGCAAGACCCCCTACACTGCCCGAACACCACTGCACTGCCCTAAACCCTGAAACACCACCCCCTGCACAACCCCTACACTGTCCGAACACCACTGCGCTGCCCTAAACCCTGAAACACCACCCTCAGCGTGACCCACTACACTGCACGAACACCACTGCACTGCCCTAAACTCTAAAACACCACCCCCAGCACCACCCTCTACACTGCCCGAACACCACTGCACTGCCCTATACCCTGAAACACCAGCCCCAGCACGACCCCCTAAAATGCCCGAACACCACTGCACTGCCCTGCCCTAAACCCTGAAAGACCACCCCCTGCAAGACCGCCTACACTGCCCGAACAACACTGCACTGCCCTAAACCCTAAAACACCACCCCCTTCACTGTCCGAACACCACTGTGCTGCCCTAAACCCTGAAACACCACCCCCAGCGCGACCCACTACACTGCACGAACACCACTGCACTGCCCTAAACTCTAAAACACCACTCCCAGCACCACTCCCTACACTGCCCGAACACCACTGCACTGCCCTATACCCTGAAACACCAGCCCCAGAACGGCCCCCTACAATGCCCGAACACCACTGCACTGCCCTAAACCCTGAAATATCAGCCCCAGCACATCTCCATTCACTGCCTGAACACCACTGCCCTAAAACCTGAAACACCATGCCCAGCAAGACCCCCTACATTGCCCAAACACCAATGACCTAAACCCTGAAACACTACCCCCAGCATGCCCCCTTCTCTGCCTGAACACCACTGCACTGCCCCAAACCCTGAACCACTACCCCATGCACGACTCCCTACACAGCCCTAAACCCTGAAACACCATCCCCAGCAAGACCCCCTACACTGCCTGAACACCACTGCACTGCCCTAAACCCTGAAGCACCACCCCCTACGGGACCCCCTACACTGCCCGAGCACCACTGTTCTATACCCTGAAACACCCTCCCCAGCAAGATCCCCTACACTGCCCGAATACCACTGCCCTAAACTCTGAAACACCACCCCCTACGGGACCCCCTACACTGCCCGAACACCACTGCACCACTGACCTAAACCTTGAAACACCTCCCCCTGCACGACCCTCTACACTGCCCGAACACCACTGCCCTCAACCCTGAAACGCCACCCCCTGCAAGACCCCCTACACTGCCCGAACACAACAGCACTGCCCTAAACGCTGAAACACCATCCCCTGCACGACCCACTACACTGTCCGAACACCACTGCACTGCCCTAAACCCTGAAACACCACCCCCAGCACGACCCCTTACACTGCCCGAACAGCACTGCACTGCCCTAAACCCTGAA
This sequence comes from Triturus cristatus, assembly GCF_964204655.1. NCBI lineage: Eukaryota > Metazoa > Chordata > Amphibia > Caudata > Salamandridae > Triturus > Triturus cristatus. The sequence continues at coordinate 247,502,536 of NC_140579.1, forward strand.
ACACCACCCCCAGAATGTCCCCCTACACTGCCCGAACACCACTGGACTGCCCTAAACCCTGAAACACCAGCTCCGGCTCGACCCCCTACAATGCCCGAACGCCACTGCACTCCCCTAATCCCTGAAACACCAGCCCCAGCACAACCCCATACACTGCCCGAACACCACTGCACTGCCCTAAACCCTGAAACACCAGCCCCAGCACGAACCCCTACACTGCCCGAACACCACAGCCCTACCCTAAACCCTAAAACAACAGCCCCAGCACAACCCCCTACACTGCCCGAACCCCACTGCACTGCCCTAAACCCTAAAACACCAGCCTCTGCATGACCCACTACACTGCCCGAACACCACTGCACTGCCCTAAACCCTGAAACACCTCTACACTGCCCGAACACCACTGCTCTGCCCTATAACCTGAAACACCACCCCCAGCAAGACCCCCTTCACTGTCCGAACACCACTGACCTAAATCCTGAAACCCTAAAACACCACCCCCAGCATGACCACCTACACTGCCAGAATACCACTACCCTGCCCTAAACCCTAAAACACCCCTGCAATGCCCGAACACCACTGCACTGCCCTAATCCCTAAAACACCCCCCTCAGCACGACCCCCTACACTGCCCAAAAACCACTGCACTGCCCTAAACCCTAAAACACCACACCCAGCACGACCCCCTACACTGTCCAATCACCACTGCACTGCCCTAAACCCTTAAACACAACCCCAGCACGACCACCTACACTACCTGAACACCACTGCACTGCCCTAAACCCTAAAACACCCCCAACACGACCCCTACACTGCCCGAACACCACTGCACTGCCCTAAACCCTGAAATACCAGCCCTAGCATGACCCCTACACTGCCCGAACACCACTGCAGTGCCCTAAACCCTGAAACACCACCCCCAGCACCACCCCCTACACTGCCCGAACACCACTGCGCTGCCCTATACCCTGAAACACCAGCCCCAGCACGACCCCCTACAATGCCCGAACACCAGTGCACTGCCCTAAACCCTGAAATATCAGCCCCAGCACAACTCCCTACACTGCCTGAACACCACTGCCCTAAACCCTGAAACCCCACCCCCAGCATGCCCCCTTCTCTGCCTGAACACCATCGCACTGCCCCAAACCCTGAAACACTACCCCATGCACGACCCCCTACACTGCCCTAAACCCTGAAACACCACCCCCAGCAAGATCCCCTACACTGCCTGAACACCACTGCACTGCCCTAAACCCTGCAACACCACCCACAACAGGACCCCCTACACTGCCCGAACACCACTGCCCTATACCCTGAAACACCCTCCCCAGCAAGATCCCCTACCCTGCCCGAATACCACTACCCTAAACCCTGAAACACCACCCCCTGCAATACCCCCTACACTGCCCGAGCACCACTGCACCACTGGCCTAATCCCTGAAATACCACCTCCTGCATGACCCCCTACACTGCATGAACACCACTGCCCTAAGCCCAGAATCACCACCCCCTGCAAGTCCCCCTACACCGCCCAGACACCACTGCACTGTCCTAAACCCTGAAACACCACCCCCTGCACAACCCCATACACTGCCCGATCACCACTGCACTGTCCTAAACCCTGAAACACCACCCCCAGCATGACCCCTACACTGCCTGAACACCACTGCACTGCCCTAAACGCTAAAACACCACCCTTAGCACGACCCCCTACACAGCCCGAACACCACTGCACCACTGCCCTAAACCCTGAAACACCCCCCCTGCACGACCCTCTACACTGCCCGAACACCACTGCCCTAAAACCTGAAACACCACCCCCTGCAAGACCCCCTACACTGCCCGAACACCACTGCACTGCCCTAAACCCTGAAACAATATCCCCTGCACGACCCACTACACTGCCCAAACACCACTGCACTGCCCTAAACCCTGAAACACAACCCCCAGCACGACCCACTAAACTACCAGAACACCACTGCACTGCCCTAAAACACCACCCTCAGCACGGCCCCCTACACTGCCCGAACACCACTGTACTGCCCTAAACCCTAAAACACCTCCCCCCGCACAATGCCCAACCCCCAACATGACCCCCTACAGTGCCCGAACACCACTGCACTGCCCCATACCCTGAAAGACCAACCCCTGCAAGACCCCCTACACTGCCCGAACACCACTGCACTGCCCTAAACCCTGAAACACCACCCCCTGCACAACCCCTACACTGTCCGAACACAACTGCGCTGCCCTAAACCCTGAAACACCACCCTCAGCGCGACCCACTACACTGCACGAACACCACTGCACTGCCCTAAACTCTAAAACACCACGCCCAGCACCACCCTCTACACTGCCCGAACACCACTGCACTGCCCTATACCCTGAAACACCAGCCCCAGCACGACCCCCTACAATGCCCGAACATCACTACAGTGCCCTAAACCCTGAAATATCAGCCCCAGCATGACTCCCTACACTGCCTGAACACCACTGCCCTAAAACCTGAAACACCACGCCCAGCAAGACCCCCTACACTGCCCAAACACCAATGACCTAAACCCTGAAACACCACCCCCAGCATGCCCCCTTCTCTGCCTGAACACCACTGCACTGCCCCAAACCCTGAAACACTACCCCATGCATGACCCCCTACACTGCCCTAAACCCTGAAACACCATCCCCAGCAAGACCCCCTACACTGCCTGAACACCACAGCACTGCCTTAAACCCTGAAACACCACCCCCAGCAGGACCCCATTACACTGCCCGAACACCACTGCCCTATACCCTGAAACACCCTCTCCAGCAAGATCCCCTACACTGCCCGAATACCACTGCCCTAAACTCTGAAACACCACCCCCTATGGGACCCCCTACACTACCTGAACACCAATGCACCACTGCCCTAAACCTTGAAACACCACCCCTCGCACGACCCTCTACACTGCCCGAACACCACTGCCCTAAACCCTGAAACGCTATCCCCTGCAAGACCCCCTACACTGCCCGAACATAACAGCACTGCCCTAAACCCTGAAACACCATCCCCTGCACGACCCACTACACTGCCCAAACACCACTGCACTGCCCTAAACCCTGAAACACAACCCCCAGCACGACCCACTAAACTACCTGAACACCACTGCACTGCCCTAAAACACCACCCCCAGCACGACCCCCTACACTGCCCGAACACCACTGCACTGCCCTAAACCCTAAAACACCACCCCCAGCACAACGCCCAACCCCCAACACGACCCCCTACACTGCACGAACACCCCTGCACTGCCCTATACCATGAAAGACCACCCCCTGCAAGACCCCCTACACTGCCCGAACACCAATGCACTGCCCTAAACCCTGAAACACCACCCCCTGCACAACCCCCTACACTGTCCAAACACCACTGCGCTGCCCTAAACCCTAAAACACCACCCCTAGCGCAACCCACTACACTGCACGAACACCACTGCACTGCCCTAAACTCTAAAACACTACCCCCAGCATGACCCCCTACACTGCTCGAACACCACTACACTGCCCTAAACCCTAAAGCACCAGCCCAGCACGACCCCCTACACTGCCCTACACTCTGAATCACCTCTACACTGCCCGAACACCACTGTACTGCCCTAAACCCTGAAACAGCCCCAGCATGACCCCCTACACTGCCCGAACACCAATGCCCTAAACCCAGAAACTCCACCCCCAGCACAACCCCCTACACTGCCCGAACACCAGTGCACTATCCTAAACCCTAAAACACCACCCCCAGCATGACCCCCTACACTGCCCGAACACCACTGCTCTATTCCCTGAAACACCCTCCCCAGCAAGATCCCCTACACTGCTTGAATACCACTGCCCTGAACCCTGAAACACCACCCCTGCAATACCCCCTACACTGCCCGAACACCACTGCACCACTGCCCTAAACCCAGAATCACCACCCCCTGCAAGACCCCCTACACTGCCCGAAAACCACTGCACTGCCCTAAACCCTGAAACACCACCCCCTGCACGACCCCATACACTGCACTGCCCTAAACCCTGAAACACCACCCCCAGCATGACCCCCTACACTGCCTGAACACCACTGCACTGCCCTAAACCCTAAAACACCACCCTTAGCACGACCCCCTACACTGCCCGAACACCACTGCACCACTGCCCTAAACCCTGAAACACCACCCCCTACACGACCCTCTACACTGCCCGAACACCATTGCCCTAAACCCTGAAACACCACCCCCTGCAAGACTCCCTACACTGCCTGAACACCACTGCCCTGCCCGAAACCCTGAAACACCATCACCTGCACGACCCACTACACTGCCCAAACACCACTGCACTGCCCTAAACCCTGAAACACAACCCCCAGAACGACCCAGTAAACTACCAGAAGACCACTGCACTGATCTAAAACACCACCCCCAGCACGAACCCCTACACTGCCCAAACACCACTGCACTGCCCTAAATCCTAAAACACCACCCCCAGCACAACGCCCAACTCCCAACGCGACCCCATAAAGTGTTCGAACACCACTGCACTGCCCTAAACCCTGAAATATCAGCCCCAGCACGACTCCCTACAATGCCTGAACACCACTGCCCTAAAACCTGAAACACCACGCCCAGCAAGACCCCCTACACTTCCCAACCACCAATGACCTAAACCCTGAAACACCACCCCCAGCATGCCCCCTTCTCTGCCTGAACACCACTGCACTGCCCCAAACCCTGAAACAATACCCCATGCACGACCCCCTACACTGCCCTAAACCCTAAAACACCATCCCCAGCAAGACCCCCTACACTGCCTGAACACCACAGCACTAAACCCTGAAACACCACCCCCAGCAGGACCCCCTACACTGCCCGAACATCAGTGCCCTATACCCTGAAACACCCTCCCCAGCAAGATCCCCTACACTGCCCGAATACCACTGCCCTAAACTCTGAAACACCACCCCCTACAGGACCCCCTACACTGCCTGAACACCACTGCACCACTGATCTAAACCTTGAAACACCACCCCCTGCACGACCCTCTACACTGCCCGAACACCACTGCCCTAAACCCTGAAACACCACCCCCTGCAAGACCCCCTACACTGCCCGAACACAACAGCACTGCCCTAAACCCTGAAACACCATCCCCTGCACTACCCACTACACTGCCCAAACACCACTGCACTGCCCTAAACCCTGAAACATAACCCCCAGCACGATCCACTAAACTACCTGAACACCACTGCACTGCCCTAAAACACCACCCCCAGCACGACCCCTTACACTGCCTGAACACCACTACACTACCCTAAACCCTAAAACACCACCATCCAGCATGACTCTCTACACAGCCTGAACACCACTGCACTGCCCTAAACCCTAAAACACGAGCCCCAGCACAAACCCTACACTGCCCGAACACCACTGCTCTAAACCATGAAACACCAGCCCGATCCCCTACACTGCCCGAACACCACTACACTGCCCTAAACCGTGAAACACCAGCCCCAGCATGACCCCCTTCTCTGCCCAATCACCACTGTCCTAAACCCTGAAACACCACCCCAGCAAGACCCCCTACACTGCCCGAACACCACTGCCCTAAATCCTGAAACACCACCCCCAGGATGACCTCCTTCTCTGCCCGAACACCACTGCACTGCCCTAAACCCTGAAACACCACTCCATGCACAACCCCGTACACTGCCTGAACACCACTGCGCTGCCCTAAACCCTGAAACACCACCCCCAGCACGACCCCCTACTGTGCCCGAACACCACTGCACTGCCCTGAACCCTGAAATACCACCCCAGCAAGAGCCCCTACACTGCCCGAACACCACTGCCCTAATCCCTGAAACACCACCATCAGCACGACCCACTTCTCTCCCCGAACACCACTGCACAGCCCAAACCATGAAACACCACCCCATGCACGACCCCCTACACTGTCCGAACACCACTGCACTGCCCTAAACCCTGAAATGCCACCTGCAGTAAGACCCCCTACACTGCCCGAATACCACTACCCTAGACCCTGAAACAACACCCCCTGCAATACCCCCTACACTGCCCGAACACCACTGTACCACTGCCCTAATCCCTGAAATACCACCCCCTGCATGACCCCCTACACTGCCTGAACACCACTGCCCTAAGCCCAGAATCACCACCCCCTGCAAGACCCCCTACACTGCCCGAACACCACTGCACTGCCCTAAACCCTGAAACACCACCCCCTGCATGACCCCTTACTCTGCCCGATCACCACTGCACTGCCCTAAACCCTGAAACACCACCCCCAGAATGACCCCCTACACTGCCCGAACACCACTGCACTGCCCTAAACCCTGAAACACCATCCCCTGCATGACCCACTACACTGCCCAAACACCACTGCACTGCCCTAAACACTAAAACACAACCCCCAGCACGATCCCCCTACACTGCCCGAACACCACTGAACAGCCCTAAACCCTGAAAGACCACCCCCTGTAAGACCCCCTACACTGCTCGAACACCACTGCACTGCCCTAAACCCTAAAACACCACCCCCTACACTGTCCGAACACCACTGCGCTGCCCTAAACCCTGAAACACCACCCCCAGCGCGACCCACTACACTGCACAAACACCACTGCACTGCCCTAAACTCTAAAACACCACCCCCAGCACCACCCCCTACACTGCCCGAACACCACTAAACTGCCCTATACCCTGAAACACCAGCCAAAGCACGACCCCCTACAATGCCCGAACACCACTGCACTGCCCTAAACCCTGAAATATCAGCCCCAGCACCTTCTCCCTTCACTGCCTGAACACCACTGCCCTAAAACCTGAAACACCATGCCCAGCAAGACCCCCTACACAGGCCAAACACCAATGACCTAGACCCTGAAACACCACCCCCAGCATGCCCCCTTCTCTGCCTGAACACCACTGCACTGCCCCAAACCCTGAACCACTACCCCATGCACGACCCCCTACACAGCCCTAAACCCTGAAACAACATCCCTAGCAAGACCTCCTACACTGCCTGAACACCACTGCAATGCCCTAAACCCTGAAACACCACCCCCTACGGGACCCCCTACACTGCTCGAGCACCACTGCCCTAAACTCTGAAACACCACCCCCTACGGGACTCCCTACACTGCCCGAACACCACTGCACCACTGCCCTAAACCTTTTAACACCACCCCCTGCACGACCCTCTACACTGCCCGAACACCACTGCCCTCAACCCTGAAACGCCACCCCCTGCAAGACCCCCTACGCTGCCCGAACACAACAGCACTGCCCTAAACCCTGAAACACCATCCCCTGCACGACCCACTACACTGCCCAGACATGACTGCACTGCCCTAAACCCTGAAACACCATCCCCTGCACAACCCCCTACACTGTCCGAACACCACTGCACTGCCCTAAACCCTGAAACACAACCCCCAGCACGACCCAGTAAACTTCCAGAACACCACTGCACTGCCCTAAAACACCACCCCCAGCACGACCCCCTACACTGCCCGAACACCACTGCACTGCCCTAAACCCTAAAACACCACCCCCTACACTGTCCGAACACCACTGCGCTGCCCTAAACCCTGAAACACCACCCCCAGCGCGACCCACTACACTGCACAAACACCACTGCACTGCCCTAAACTCTAAAACACCACCCCCAGCACCACCCCCTACACTGCCCAAACACCATTGCCCTAAACCCTGAAACACCATCACCTGCACGACCCACTACACTGCCCAAACACCACTGCACTGCCCTAAACCCTGAAACACAACCCCCAGAACGACCCAGTAAACTACCAGAAGACCACTGCACTGATCTAAAACACCACCCCCAGCACGAACCCCTACACTGCCCAAACGCCACTGCACTGCCCTAAATCCTAAAACACCACCCCCAGCACAACGCCCAACTCCCAACGCGACCCCATAAAGTGTTCGAACACCACTGCACTGCCCTAAACCCTGAAATATCAGCCCCAGCACGACTCCCTACAATGCCTGAACACCACTGCCCTAAAACCTGAAACACCACGCCCAGCAAGACCCCCTACACTTCCCAAACACCAATGACCTAAACCCTGAAACACCAACCCCAGCATGCCCCCTTCTCTGCCTGAACACCACTGCACTGCCCCAAACCCTGAAACACTACCCCATGCACGACCCCCTACACTGCACTAAACCCTGAAACACCATCCCCAGCAAGACCCCCTACACTGCCTGAACACCACAGCACTAAACCCTGAAACACCACCCCCAGCAGGACCCCCTACACTGCCCGAACATCAGTGCCCTATACCCTGAAACACCCTCCCCAGCAAGATCCCCTACACTGCCCGAATACCACTGCCCTAAACTCTGAAACACCACACCCTACAGGACCCCCTACACTGCCTGAACACCACTGCACCACTGATCTAAACCTTGAAACACCACCCCCTGCACGACCCTCTACACTGCCCGAACACCACTGCCCTAAACCCTGAAACACCACCCCCTGCAAGACCCCCTACACTGCCCGAACACAACAGCACTGCCCTAAACCCTGAAACGCCATCCCCTGCACTACCCACTACACTGCCCAAACACCACTGCACTGCCCTAAACCCTGAAACATAACCCCCAGCACGATCCACTAAACTACCTGAACACCACTGCACTGCCCTAAAACACCACCCCCAGCACGACCCCCTACACTGCCTGAACACCACTACACTACCCTAAACCCTAAAACACCACCATCCAGCATGACTCCCTACACAGCCTGAACACCACTGCACTGCCCTAAACCCTAAAACACGAGCCCCAGCACAAACCCTACACTGCCCGAACACCACTGCTCTAAACCATGAAACACCAGCCCGATCCCCTACACTGCCCGAACACCACTACACTGCCCTAAACCCTGAAACACCAGCCCCAGCATGACCCCCTTCTCTGCCCAATCACCACTGTCCTAAACCCTGAAACACCACCCCAGCAAGACCCCCTACACTGCCCGAACACCACTGCCCTAAATCCTGAAACACCACCCCCAGGATGACCTCCTTCTCTGCCCGAACACCACTGCACTGCCCTAAACCCTGAAACACCACTCCATGCACAACCCCGTACACTGCCTGAACACCACTGCGCTGCCCTAAACCCTGAAACACCACCCCCAGCACGACCCCCTACTGTGCCCGAACACCACTGCACTGCCCTGAACCCTGAAATACCACCCCAGCAAGAGCCCCTACACTGCCCGAACACCACTGCCCTAATCCCTGAAACACCACCATCAGCACGACCCACTTCTCTCCCCGAACACCACTGCACAGCCCAAACCATGAAACACCACCCCATGCACGACCCCCTACACTGTCCGAACACCACTGCACTGCCCTAAACCCTGAAATGCCACCTGCAGTAAGACCCCCTACACTGCCCGAATACCACTACCCTAGACCCTGAAACAACACCCCCTGCAATACCCCCTACACTGCCCGAACACCACTGTACTACTGCCCTAATCCCTGAAATACCACCCCCTGCATGACCCCCTACACTGCCTGAACACCACTGCCCTAAGCCCAGAATCACCACCCCCTGCAAGACCCCCTACACTGCCCGAACACCACTGCACTGCCCTAAACCCTGAAACACCACCCCCTGCATGACCCCTTACTCTGCCCGATCACCACTGCACTGCCCTAAACCCTGAAACACCACCCCCAGAATGACCCCCTACACTGCCCGAACACCACTGCACTGCCCTAAACCCTGAAACACCATCCCCTGCATGACCCACTACACTGCCCAAACACCACTGCACTGCCCTAAACACTAAAACACAACCCCCAGCACGATCCCCCTACACTGCCCGAACACCACTGAACAGCCCTAAACCCTGAAAGACCACCCCCTGTAAGACCCCCTACACTGCTCGAAAACCACTGCACTGCCCTAAACCCTAAAACACCACCCCCTACACTGTCCGAACACCACTGCGCTGCCCTAAACCCTGAAACACCACCCCCAGCGCGACCCACTACACTGCACAAACACCACTGCACGGCCCTAAACTCTAAAACACCACCCCCAGCACCACCCCCTACACTGCCCAAACACCACTAAACTGCCCTATACCCTGAAACACCAGCCAAAGCACGACCCCCTACAATGCCCGAACACCACTGCACTGCCCTAAACCCTGAAATATCAGCCCCAGCACCTTCTCCCTTCACTGCCTGAACACCACTGCCCTAAAACCTGAAACACCATGCCCAGCAAGACCCCCTACACAGGCCAAACACCAATGACCTAGACCCTGAAACACCACCCCCAGCATGCCCCCTTCTCTGCCTGAACACCACTGCACTGCCCCAAACCCTGAACCACTACCCCATGCACGACCCCCTACACAGCCCTAAACCCTGAAACAACATCCCTAGCAAGACCTCCTACACTGCCTGAACACCACTGCAATGCCCTAAACCCTGAAACACCACCCCCTACGGGACCCCCTACACTGCTCGAGCACCACTGCCCTAAACTCTGAAACACCACCCCCTACGGGACTCCCTACACTGCCCGAACACCACTGCACCACTTCCCTAAACCTTTTAACACCACCCCCTGCACGACCCTCTACACTGCCCGAACACCACTGCCCTCAACCCTGAAACGCCACCCCCTGCAAGACCCCCTACACTGCCCGAACACAACAGCACTGCCCTAAACCCTGAAACACCATCCCCTGCACGACCCACTACACTGCCCAGACATGACTGCACTGCCCTAAACCCTGAAACACCATCCCCTGCACAACCCCCTACACTGTCCGAACACCACTGCACTGCCCTAAACCCTGAAACACAACCCCCAGCACAACCCAGTAAACTTCCAGAACACCACTGCACTGCCCTAAAACACCACCCCCAGCACGACCCCCTACACTGCCCGAACACCACTGCACTGCCCTAAATCCTAAAACACCACCCCCAGCCCAACGCCCAACCCCCAACACGACCCCATAAATTGCCCGAACACCACTGCACTGCCCTATACCCTGAAAGACCACACCCTGCAAGACCCCCTACACTGCCGAAACACCACTACACTGCCCTAAACCCTGAAACACCACCCCCAGCACAACCCCCTACACAGTCCGAACACCACTGCGCTGCCCTAAACCCTGAAACACCACCCCCAGCGCGACCCACTACACTGCACGAACACCACTGCACTTCCCTAAACTCTAAAACACCACCCCCAGCACCACCCCCTACACTGCCCGAACACCACTGCACTGCCGTATACCCTGAAACACCAGCCCCAGCACGACCCCCTACAATGCACGAACACCACTGCACTGCCCTAAACCCTGAAATATCAGCCCCAGCACGACTCCCTACAATGCCTGAACACCACTGCCCTAAACCCTGAAACACCACCCCCAGCATGCCCCCTTCTCTGCCTGAACTCCACTGCACTGCCCCAAAACCTGAAACACTACCCCATGCACGACCCCCTACACTGCCCTAAACCCTGAAACACCATCCCCAGCAAGACCCCCTACACTGCCTGAACACCACAGCACTAAACCCTGAAACACCACCCCCAGCAGGACCCCCTACACTGCTGAACATCACTGCCCTATACCCTGAAACACCCTCCCCAGCAAAATCCCCTACACTGCCCGAATACCACTGCCCTAAACTCTGAAACACCACCCCCTACGGGACCCCCTACACTGCCCGAACACCACTGCACCACTGCCCTAAACCTTGAAACACCACCCCCTGCACGACCCTCTACACGGCCCGAACACCACTGCCCTAAACCCTGAAACGCCACCCCCTGCAAGACCCCCTACACTGCCCGAACACAACAGCACTGCCCTAAACCCTGAAACACCATCCCCTGCACGACCCACTACACTGCCCAAACACCACTGCACTGCCCTAAACCCTGAAACACAACCAACCAGCACGACCCCCTACACTGCCTGAACACCACTACACTACCCTAAACCCTAAAACACCACCCCAGCATGACCCCCTACACTGCCCGAACACCACTGCACTGCCCTAAACCCTAAAACACCAGCCCCAGCACAAACCCTACACTGCCCGAACACCACTGCTCTAAACCATGAAACACCACCCCGACCCCCTACACTGCCCGAACACCACTACACTGCCCTAAACCCTAAAACATCAGCCCCAGCATGACCCCCTTCTCTGCCCAAACACCACTGTCCTAAACACTGAAACACCACCCCAGCAAGACCCCCTACACTGCCCGAACACCACTGCCCTAAATCCTGAAACACCACCCCCAGGACGACCTCCTTCTCTGCCCGAACACCACTGCACTGCCCTAAACCCTGAAACACCACCCCATGCACAACCCCGTACACTGCCCGAACACCACTGCGCTGCCCTAAACCCTGAAACACCACCCCCAGCACGACCCCCTACTGTGCCCGAACACCACTGCACTGCCCTGAACCCTGAAATACCACCCCCAGCAAAAGCCCCTACACTGCCCGAACACCACTTCCCTAATCCCTGAAACACCACCATCAGCACGACCCACTTCTCTCCCCGAACACCACTGCACAGCCCAAACCCTGAAACACCACCCCATGCACGACACCCTACACTGTCCGAACACCACGGCACTGCCCTAAACTCTGAAATGCCACCCGCAGCAAGACCCCCTACACTGCCTGAATACCACTACCCTAAACCCTGAAACAACGCCCCCTGCAATACCCCCTACACTGCCCGACCACCACTGCACCACTGCCCTAATCCCTGAAACACCACCCCCTGCATGACCCCCTACACTGCCTGAACACCACTGCCCTAAGCCCAGCATCACCGCCCCCTGCAATACCCCCTACACTGCCCGAACACCACTGCACTGCCCTAAACCCTGAAACACCACCCCCTGCATGACCCCATACTCTGCCCGATCACCACTGCACTTCCCTAAACCCTGAAACACCACCCCCAGAATGACCCCCTACACTGCCCGAACACCACTGCACTGCCCTAAACCCTGAAACACCATCCCCTGCATGACCCACTACACTGCCCAAACACCACTGCACTGCCCTAAACCCTGAAACACAACCCCCAACATGACCCCCTACACTGCCCGAACACCACTGCACTGCCCTAAACCCTGAAAGACCACCCCCTGCAAGACTCCCTACACTGCCCAAACACCACTGCACTGCCCTAAACCCTAAAACACCACCCCCTACACTGTCCGAACACCACTGCGCTGCCCTAAACCCTAAAACACCACCCCCAGCGCGACCCACTCCACTGCATGAACACCACTGCAATGCCCTAAACTCTAAAACACCACCCCCAGCACCACCCCCTACACTGCCCGAACACAACTGCACTGCCCTATACCCTCAAACACAGCCCCAGCACGACCCCCTACAATGCCCGAACCTCACTGCACTGCCCTAAACCCTGAAATATCAGCCCCAGCACGTCTCCCTTCACTGCCTGAACACCACTGCTCTAAAACCTGAAACACCATGCCCAGCAAGACCCCCTACACTGCCCAAACACCAATGACCTAAACCCTGAAACACCACCCCCAGCATGCCCCCTTCTCTGCTGGAACACTACTGCACTGCCCCAAACCCTGGACCACTACCCCATGCACGACCCCCCACACAGCCCTAAACCCTGAAACACCTTCCCCAGCAAGACCCCCTACACTGCCTGAACACCACTGCACTGCCCTAAACCTGTGAAAAACCACCCCCTACGGGACCCCCTACACTGCCCGAGCATCACTGCCCTATACCCTGAAACACCCTCCCCAGCAAGATCCCCTACACTGCCCGAATACCACTGCCCTAAACTCTGAAACACCACCCCCTACGGGACCCCCTACACTAACCGAACACCACTGCACCACTGCACCACTGCCCTAAACCTTGAAACACCACCCCCTGCATGACCCTCTACACTGCCCGAACACCACTGCCCTCAACCCTGAAACGCCACCCCCTGCAAGACCCCCTACACTGCCCGAACACAACAGCACTGCCCTAAACCCTGAAACACCATCCCCTGCATGACCCACTACACTGCCCAGACACGACTGCACTGCCCTAAACCCTGAAACACCATCTCCTGCACAACCCCCTACACTGTCCGAACACCACTGCACTGCCCTAATCCCTGAAACACCACCCCCAGCATGACCCCTTACACTGCCCGAACAGCACTGCACTGCCCTAAACCCTGAAACACCACCCACAGCATGTCCCCCTACACTGCCCGAACGCCACTGCACTCCCCTAATCCCTAAAACACCAGCCCCAGCACAACCCCATACACTGCCCGAACACCACTGCACTGCCCTAAACCCTGAAACACCAGCCCCAGCACGAACCCCTACACTGCCCGAACACCACAGCCCTACCCAAAACCCTAAAACAACAGCCCCAGCACAACCCCCTACACTGCCCGAACCCCACTGCACTGCCCTAAACCCTAAAACACCAGCCTCTGCATGACCCACTACACCGCCCGAACACCACTGCACTGCCCTAAACCCTGAAACACCCCTACACTGCCCGAACACCACTGCACTGCCCTATAACCTGAAACACCACCCCCAGCAAGACCCCCTACACTGTCCGAACACCACTGACCTAAATCCTGAAACCCTAAAACAAGACCCCCAGCATGACCACCTACACTGCCAGAATACCACTACCCTGCCCTAAACCCTAAAACACCCCTGCACTGCCCGAACACCACTGCACTGCCCTAATCCCTGAAACACCCACCTCAGCACGACCCCCTACACTGCCCAAAAACCACTGCACTGCCCTAAACCCTAAAACACCACACCCAGCACGACCCCCTACACTGCCTGAACACCACTGCACTGCCCTAAACCCTAAAACACCACCCCCTACACTGTCCGAACACCACTGCGCTGCCCTAAACCCTAAAACACCACCCCCAGCGTGACCCACTCCACTGCACGAACACCACTGCACTGCCCTAAACTCTATAACACCACCCCCAGCACCACCACCTACACTGCCCGAACACCACTGCACTGCCCTATACCCTGAAACACCAGCCCCAGCACGACCCCCTACAATGCCCGAACACCACTGCACTGCCCTAAACCCTGAAATATCAGCCCCAGCACGTCTCCCTTCACTGCCTGAACACCACTGCCCTAAAACCTGAAACACCACGCCCAGCAAGACCCCCTACACTGCCCAAACACCAATGACCTAAACCCTGAAACACCACCCCCAGCATGCCCCCTTCTCTGCCTGAACACCACTGCACTTCCCCAAACCCTGGACCACTACCCCATGCACGACTCCCTACACAGCCCTAAACCCTGAAACACCATCCCCAGCAAGACCCCCTACACTGCCTGAACACCACTGCACTGCCCTAAACCCGTGAAACACCACCCCCTATGGGACCCTCTACACTGCCCGAGCACCACTGCCCTATACCCTGAAACACCCTCCCCAGCAAGATCCCCTACACTGCCCGAATACCACTGCCCTAAACTCTGAAACACGACCCCCTACGGGACCCCCTACACTGCCCGAACACCACTGCACCACTGCACCACTGCACCACTGCCCTAAACCTTGAAACACCACCCCCTGCACGACCCTCTACACTGCCCGAACACCACTGCCCTCAACCCTGAAACGCCACCCCCTGCAAGACCCCCTACACTGCCCGAACACAACAGCACTGCCCTAAACCCTGAAACACCATCCCCTGCACGACCCACTATACTGCCCACACACAACTGCACTGCCCTAAACCCTGAAACACCATCCCCTGCACAACCCCCTACACTGTCCGAACACCACTGCACTGCCCTAATCCCTGAAACACCACCCCCAGCATGATCCCTTACACTGCCCGAACAGCATTGCACTGCCCTAAACCCTGAAACACCACCCACAGCATGTCCCCCTATACTGCCCGAACACTACTGCACTGCCCTAAACCCTGAAACACCAGCTCCAGCTTGACCCCCTACACTGCCCGAACGCCACTGCACTCCCCTAATCCCTGAAACACCAGCCCCAGCACAACCCCATACACTGCCCGAACACCACTGCACTGCCCTAAACCCTGAAACACCAGCCCCAGCACGAACCCCTACACTGCCCGAACACCACAGCCCTACCCTAAACCCTAAAACAACAGCCCCAGCACAACACCCTACACTGCCCGAACCCCACTGCACTGCCCTAAACCCTAAAACACCAGCCTCTGCATGCCCCACTACACCGCCCGAACACCACTGCACTGCCCTAAACCCTGAAACACCCCTACACTGCCCGAACACCACTGCACTGCCCTATAACCTGAAACACCACCCCCAGCAAGACCCCCTACACTGTCCGAACACCACTGACCTAAATCCTGAAACCCTAAAACAAGACCCCCAGCATGACCACCTACACTGCCAGAATACCACTACCCTGCCCTAAACCCTAAGACACCCCTGCACTGCCCGAACACCACTGCACTGCCCTAATCCCTGAAACACCCACCTCAGCACGACCCCCTACACTGCCCAAAAACCACTGCACTGCCCTAAACCCTAAAACACCACACCCAGCACGACCCCCTACACTGCCTGAACACCACTGCACTGCCCTAAACCCTAAAACACCACCCCCTACACTGTCCGAACACCACTGCGCTGCCCTAAACCCTAAAACACCACCCCCAGCGTGACCCACTCCACTGCAGGAACACCACTGTACTGCCCTAAACTCTATAACACCACCCCCAGCACCACCACCTACACTGCCCGAACACCACTGCACTGCCCTATACCCTGAAACACCAGCCCCAGCACGACCCCCTACAATGCCCGAACACCACTGCACTGCCCTAAACCCTGAAATATAAGCCCCAGCACGTCTCCCTTCACTGCCTGAACACCACTGCCCTAAAACCTGAAACACCACGCCCAGCAAGACCCCCTACACTGCCCAAACACCAATGACCTAAACCCTGAAACACCACCCCCAGCATGCCCCCGTCTCTGCCTGAACACCACTGCACTGCCCCAAACCCTGGACCACTACCCCATGCACGACTCCCTACACAGCCCTAAACCCTGAAACACCATCCCCAGCAAGACCCCCTACACTGCCTGAACACCACTGCACTGCCCTAAACCCGTGAAACACCACCCCCTACGGGACCCTCTACACTGCCCGAGCACCACTGCCCTATACCCTGAAACACCCTCCCCAGCAAGATCCCCTACACTGCCCGAATACCTCTGCCCTAAACTCTTAAACACGACCCCCTACGGGACCCCCTACACTGCCCGAACACCACTGCACCACTGCCCTAAACCTTGAAACACCACCCCCTGCACGACCCTCTACACTGCCCGAACACCACTGCCCTCAACCCTGAAACGCCACCCCCTGCAAGACCCCCTACACTGCCCGAACACAACAGCACTGCCCTAAACCCTGAAACACCATCCCCTGCATGACCCACTACACTGCCCACACAGGACTGCACTGCCCTAAACCCTGAAACACCATCCCCTGCACAACCCCCTACACTGTCCGAACACCACTGCACTGCCCTAATCCCTGAAACACCACCCCCAGCATGATCCCTTACACTGCCCGAACAGCATTGCACCGCCCTAAACCCTGAAACACCACCCACAGCATGTCCCCCTACACTGCCCGAACACTACTGCACTGCCCTAAACCCTAAAACACCAGCTCCAGCTCGACCCCCTACACTGCCCGAACGCCACTGCACTCCCCTAATCCCTGAAACACCAGCCCCAGCACAACCCCATACACTGCCCGAACACCACTGCACTGCCCTAAACCCTGAAACACCAGCCCCAGCACGAACCCCTACACTGCCCGAACACCATAGCCCTACCCTAAACCCTAAAACAACAGCCCCAGCACAACACCCTACACTGCCCGAACCCCACTGCACTGCCCTAAACCCTAAAACACCAGCCTCTGCATGACCCACTACACCGCCCGAACACCACTGCACTGCCCTAAACCCTGAAACACCCCTACACTGCCCGAACACCACTGCACTGCCCTATAACCTGAAACACCACCCCCAGCAAGACCCCCTACACTGTCCGAACACAACTGACCTAAATCCTGAAATCCTAAAACAAGACCCCCAACATGACCACCTACACTGCCAGACTACCACTACCCTGCCCTAAACCCTAAAACACCCCTGCACTGCCCGAACACCACTGCACTGCCCTAATTTCTGAAACACCCCCCTCAGCATGACCCCCTACACTGCCCAAAAACCACTGCACTGCCCTAAACCCTAAAACACCACACCCAGCACGACCCCCTACACTGCCCAAACACCACTGCACTGCCCTAAACCCTTAAACACAACCCCAGCACGACCACCTACACTACCTGAACACCACTGCACTGCCCTAAACCCTAAAACACCCCCGACACGACCCCTACACTGCCCGAACACCACTGCACTGCCCTAAACCCTGAAATACCAGCCCTAGCACGACCCCTACTCTGCCCGAACACCACTGCACTGCCCTAAACCCTGAAACACCACCCCCAGCACCACCCCCTACACTGCCCAAACACCACTGCGCTGCCCTGTACCCTGAAACACCAGCCCCAGCACGACCCCCTACAATGCCTGAACACCACTGCACTACCCTAAACCCTGAAATATCAGCCCCAGCACGACTCCCTACACTGCCTGAACACCACTTCCCTAAAACCTGAAACACCACCCCCAGCAAGAACCCCTACACTGCCCAAACACCACTGACCTAAACCCTGAAACACCACCCCAGCATACCCCCTTCTCTGCCTGAACACCACCGCACTGCCCCAAACCCTGAAACACTACCCCATGCACGACCCCCTACACTGCCCTAAACCCTGAAACACCACCCCCAGCAAGATCCCCTACACTGCCTGAACACCACTGCACTGCCCTAAACCCTGAAACACCACCCCCAGCAGGACCCCCTACACTGCCCGAACACCACTGCCCTATACCCTGAAACACCCTCCCCAGCAAGATCCCCTACACTGCCCGAATACCACTACCCTAAACCCTGAAACACCACCCCCTGCAATACCCCCTACACTGCCCGAGCACCACTGCACCACTGGCCTAAACTCTGAAATACCACCCCCTGCATGGCCCCCTACACTACCTGAACACCACTGCCCAAAGCCCAGAATCACCACCCCCTGCAAGTCCCCCTACACTGCCCGAACACCACTGCACTGCCCTAAACCCTGAAACACCACCCCCTGCACAACCCCATACACTGCCCGATCACCACTGCTCTGCCCTAAACCCTGAAACACCACCCTGAGCATGACCCCCTACACTGCCCGAACACCACTGCACTGCCCTAATCCCTGAAACACCACTCCCCTGCATGACCCCCTACACTGCCCGAACCTCACTGCCCTAAACCCTGAAACACCACCCCCAGCATGACCCCCTACTCTGCCTGAACACCACTGCACTGCCGTAAACCCTGAAACCCACCCCCTGCACAATCCCCTACACTGCCCAAACACCACTGCACTGCCCTAAACCGTAAAACACTACCCCCAGCACAATGCCCAACCCCCAACACGACCCCATACAGTGCCCGAACACCACTGCACTGCCCTATACCCTGAAAGACCACCCCCTGCAAGACCTCCTACACTGCCCGAACACCACTGTGCTGCCCTAAACCCTAAAACACCACCCCAGCACGTCCTTCTACACTGGCCAAACACCACTGCACTGCTCTAAACTCTGAAACACCAGCCCCCGCACGTCCCCCTACACTGCCTGAACACCACTGTACTGCCCTAAACCCTGAAACACCAGACCCAGCACGACCCCCTACACTGCCCGAACACCACTGTACTGCCCTAAACCCTGAAACACCACCCTCAGCAAGACCCCCTACACTGCCCGAACACCACTGCACTGCCCTACTCCCTGAATCACCACTCCCCTGCATGACCCCCTACACTGCCCAAACACCAATGACCTAAACCCTGAAACACCACCCCCAGCATGCCCCCTTCTCTGCCTGAACACCACTGCACTGCCCCAAACCCTGGACCACTACCCCATGCACGACTCCCTACACAGCCCTAAACCCTGAAACACCATCCCCAGCAAGACCCCCTACACTGCCTGAACACCACTGCACTGCCCTAAACCCGTGAAACACCACCCCCTACGGGACCCTCTACACTGCCCGAGCACCACTGCCCTATACCCTGAAACACCCTCCCCAGCAAGATCCCCTACACTGCCCGAATACCACTGCCCTAAACTCTGAAACACGACCCCCTACGGGACCCCCTACACTGCCCGAACACCACTGCACCACTGCACCACTGCCCTAAACCTTGAAACACCACCCCCTGCACGACCCTCTACACTGCCCGAACACCACTGCCCTCAACCCTGAAACGCCACCCCCTGCAAGACCCCCTACACTGCCCGAACACAACAGCACTGCCCTAAACCCTGAAACACCATCCCCTGCACGACCCACTACACTGCCCACACACGACTGCACTGCCCTAAACCCTGAAACACCATCCCCTGCACAACCCCCTACACTGTCCGAACACCACTGCACTGCCCTAATCCCTGAAACACCACCCCCAGCATGATCCCTTACACTGCCCGAACAGCATTGCACTGCCCTAAACCCTGAAACACCACCCACAGCATGTCCCCCTACACTGCCCGAACACTACTGCACTGCCCTAAACCCTGAAACACCAGCTCCAGCTCGACCCCCTACACTGCCCGAACGCCACTGCACTCCCCTAATCCCTGAAACACCAGCCCCAGCACAACCCCATACACTGCCCGAACACCACTGCACTGCCCTAAACCCTGAAACACCAGCCCCAGCACGAACCCCTACACTGCCCGAACACCACAGCCCTACCCTAAACCCTAAAACAACAGCCCCAGCACAACACCCTACACTGCCCGAACCCCACTGCACTGCCCTAAACCCTAAAACACCAGCCTCTGCATGACCCACTACACCGCCCGAACACCACTGCACTGCCCTAAACCCTGAAACACCCCTACACTGCCCGAACACCACTGCACTGCCCTATAACCTGAAACACCACCGCCAGCAAGACCCCCTACACTGTCCGAACACCACTGACCTAAATCCTGAAACCCTAAAACAAGACCCCCAGCATGACCACCTACACTGCCAGAATACCACTACCCTGCCCTAAACCCTAAAACACCCCTGCACTGCCCGAACACCACTGCACTGCCCTAATCCCTGAAACACCCACCTCAGCACGACCCCCTACACTGCCCAAAAACCACTGCACTGCCCTAAACCCTAAAACACCACACCCAGCACGACCCCCTACACTGCCTGAACACCACTGCACTGCCCTAAACCCTAAAACACCACCCCCTACACTGTCCGAACACCACTGCGCTGCCCTAAACCCTAAAACACCACCCCCAGCGTGACCCACTCCACTGCACGAACACCACTGCACTGCCCTAAACTCTATAACACCACCCCCAGCACCACCACCTACACTGCCCGAACACCACTGCACTGCCCTATACCCTGAAACACCAGCCCCAGCACGACCCCCTACAATGCCCGAACACCACTGCACTGCCCTAAACCCTGAAATATCAGCCCCAGCACGTCTCCCTTCACTGCCTGAACACCACTGCCCTAAAACCTGAAACACCACGCCCAGCAAGACCCCCTACACTGCCCAAACACCAATGACCTAAACCCTGAAACACCACCCCCAGCATGCCCCCTTCTCTGCCTGAACACCACTGCACTGCCCCAAACCCTGGACCACTACCCCATGCACGACTCCCTACACAGCCCTAAACCCTGAAACACCATCCCCAGCAAGACCCCCTACACTGCCTGAACACCACTGCACTGCCCTAAACCCGTGAAACACCACCCCCTATGGGACCCTCTACACTGCCCGAGCACCACTGCCCTATACCCTGAAACATCCTCCCCAGCAAGATCCCCTACACTGCCCGAATACCACTGCCCTAAACTCTGAAACACGACCCCCTACGGGACCCCCTACACTGCCCAAAAACCACTGCACTGCCCTAAACCCTAAAACACCACACCCAGCACGACCCCCTACACTGCCCAAACACCACTGCACTGCCCTAAACCCTTAAACACAACCCCAGCACGACCACCTACACTACCTGAACACCACTGCACTGCCCTAAACCCTAAAACACCCCCGACACGACCCCTACACTGCCCGAACACCACTGCATTGCCCTAAACCCTGAAATACCAGCCCTAGCACGACCCCTACTCTGCCCGAACACCACTGCACTGCCCTAAACCCTGAAACACCACCCCCAGCACCACCCCCTACACTGCCCAAACACCACTGCGCTGCCCTGTACCCTGAAACACCAGCCCCAGCACGACCCCCTACAATGCCTGAACACCACTGCACTGCCCTAAACCCTGAAATATCAGCCCCAGCACGACTCCCTACACTGCCTGAACACCACTTCCCTAAAACCTGAAACACCACCCCCAGCAAGAACCCCTACACTGCCCAAACACCACTGACCTAAACCCTGAAACACCACCCCCAGCATACCCCCTTCTCTGCCTGAACACCACCGCACTGCCCCAAACCCTGAAACACTACCCCATGCACGACCCCCTACACTGCCCTAAACCCTGAAACACCACCCCCAGCAAGATCCCCTACACTGCCTGAACACCACTGCACTGCCCTAAACCCTGAAACACCACCCCCAGCAGGACCCCCTACACTGCCCGAACACCACTGCCCTATACCCTGAAACACCCTCCCCAGCAAGATCCCCTACACTGCCCGAATACCACTACCCTAAACCCTGAAACACCACCCCCTGCAATACCCCCTACACTGCCCGAGCACCACTGCACCACTGGCCTAAACTCTGAAATACCACCCCCTGCATGGCCCCCTACACTACCTGAACACCACTGCCCTAAGCCCAGAATCACCACCCCCTGCAAGTCCCCCTACACTGCCCGAACACCACTGCACTGCCCTAAACCCTGAAACACCACCCCCTGCACAACCCCATACACTGCCCGATCACCACTGCTCTGCCCTAAACCCTGAAACACCACCCTGAGCATGACCCCCTACACTGCCCGAACACCACTGCACTGCCCTAATCCCTGAAACACCACTCCCCTGCATGACCCCCTACACTGCCCGAACCCCACTGCCCTAAACCCTGAAACACCACCCCCAGCATGACCCCCTACTCTGCCTGAACACCACTGCACTGCCGTAAACCCTGAAACCCACCCCCTGCACAATCCCCTACACTGCCCAAACACCACTGCACTGCCCTAAACCGTAAAACACTACCCCCAGCACAATGCCCAACCCCCAACACGACCCCATACAGTGCCCGAACACCACTGCACTGCCCTATACCCTGAAAGACCACCCCCTGCAAGACCTCCTACACTGCCCGAACACCACTGCGCTGCCCTAAACCCTAAAACACCACCCCAGCACGTCCCTCTACACTGGCCAAACACCACTGCACTGCTCTAAACTCTGAAACACCAGCCCCCACACGTCCCCCTACACTGCCTGAACACCACTGTACTGCCCTAAACCCTGAAACACCAGACCCAGCACGACCCCCTACACTGCCCGAACACCACTGTACTGCCCTAAACCCTGAAACACCACCCTCAGCAAGACCCCCTACACTGCCCGAACACCACTGCACTGCCCTAATCCCTGAATCACCACTCCCCTGCATGACCCCCTACACTGCCCAAACACCAATGACCTAAACCCTGAAACACCACCCCCAGCATGCCCCCTTCTCTGCCTGAACACCACTGCACTGCCACAAACCCTGGACCACTACCCCATGCACGACTCCCTACACAGCCCTAAACCCTGAAACACCATCCCCAGCAAGACCCCCTACACTGCCTGAACACCACTGCACTGCCCTAAACCCGTGAAACACCACCCCCTACGGGACCCTCTACACTGCCCGAGCACCACTGCCCTATACCCTGAAACAACCTCCCCAGCAAGATCCCCTACACTGCCCGAATACCACTGCCCTAAACTCTGAAACACGACCCCCTACGGGACCCCCTACACTGCCCGAACACCACTGCACCACTGCACCACTGCCCTAAACCTTGAAACACCACCCCCTGCACGACCCTCTACACTGCCCGAACACCACTGCCCTCAACCCTGAAACGCCACCCCCTGCAAGACCCCCTACACTGCCCGAACACAACAGCACTGCCCTAAACCCTGAAACACCATCCCCTGCACGACCCACTACACTGCCCACACACGACCGCACTGCCCTAAACCCTGAAACACCATCCCCTGCACAACCCCCTACACTGTCCGAACACCACTGCACTGCCCTAATCCCTGAAACACCACCCCCAGCATGATCCCTTACACTGCCCGAACAGCATTGCACTGCCCTAAACCCTGAAACACCACCCACAGCATGTCCCCCTACACTGCCCGAACACTACTGCACTGCCCTAAACCCTGAAACACCAGCTCCAGCTCGACCCCCTACACTGCCCGAACGCCACTGCACTCCCCTAATCCATGAAACACCAGCCCCAGCACAACCCCATACACTGCCCGAACACCACTGCACTGCCCTAAACCCTGAAACACCAGCCCCAGCACAAACCCCTACACTGCCCGAACACCACAGCCCTACCCTAAACCCTAAAACAACAGCCCCAGCACAACACCCTACACTGCCCGAACCCCACTGCACTGCCCTAAACCCTAAAACACCAGCCTCTGCATGACCCACTACACCGCCCGAACACCACTGCACTGCCCTAAACCCTGAAACACCCCTACACTGCCCGAACACCACTGCACTGCCCTATAACCTGAAACACCACCCCCAGCAAGACCCCCTACACTGTCCGAACACCACTGACCTAAATCCTGAAACCCTAAAACAAGACCCCCAGCATGACCACCTACACTGCCAGAATACCACTACCCTGCCCTAAACCCTAAAACACCCCTGCACTGCCCGAACACCACTGCACTGCCCTAATCCCTAAAACACCACACCCAGCACGACCCCCTACACTGCCTGAACACCACTGCACTGCCCTAAACCCTAAAACACCACCCCCTACACTGTCCGAACACCACTGCGCTGCCCTAAACCCTAAAACACCACCCCCAGCGTGACCCACTCCACTGCACGAACACCACTGCACTGCCCTAAACTCTATAACACCACCCCCAGCACCACCACCTACACTGCCCGAACACCACTGCACTGCCCTATACCCTGAAACACCAGCCCCAGCACGACCCCCTACAATGCCCGAACACCACTGCACTGCCCTAAACCCTGAAATATCAGCCCCAGCACGTCTCCCTTCACTGCCTGAACACCACTGCCCTAAAACCTGAAACACCACGCCCAGCAAGACCCCCTACACTGCCCAAACACCAATGACCTAAACCCTGAAACACCACCCCCAGCATGCCCCCTTCTCTGCCTGAACACCACTGCACTGCCCCAAACCCTGGACCACTACCCCATGCACGACTCCCTACACAGCCCTAAACCCTGAAACACCATCCCCAGCAAGACCCCTACACTGCCTGAACACCACTGCACTGCCCTAAACCCGTGAAACACCACCCCCTATGGGACCCTCTACACTGCCCGAGCACCACTGCCCTATACCCTGAAACACCCTCCCCAGCAAGATCCCCTACACTGCCCGAATACCACTGCCCTAAACTCTGAAACACGACCCCCTACGGGACCCCCTACACTGCCCGAACACCACTGCACCACTGCACCACTGCCCTAAACCTTGAAACACCACCCCCTGCACGACCCTCTACACTGCCCGAACACCACTGCCCTCAACCCTGAAACGCCACCCCCTGCAAGACCCCCTACACTGCCCGAACACAACAGCACTGCCCTAAACCCTGAAACACCATCCCCTGCACGACCCACTACACTGCCCACACACGACTGCACTGCCCTAAACCCTGAAACACCATCCCCTGCACAACCCCCTACACTGTCCGAACACCACTGCACTGCCCTAATCCCTGAAACACCACCCCCAGCATGATCCCTTACACTGCCCGAACAGCATTGCACTGCCCTAAACCCTGAAACACCACCCACAGCATGTCCCCCTACACTGCCCGAACACTACTGCACTGCCCTAAACCCTGAAACACCAGTTCCAGCTCGACCCCCTACACGGTCCGAACGCCACTCCACTCCCCTAATCCCTGAAACACCAGCCCCAAGCACAACCCCATACACTGCCCGAACACCACTGCACTGCCCTAAACCCTGAAACACCAGCCCCAGCACGAACCCCTACACTGCCCGAACACCACAGCCCTACCCTAAACCCTAAAACAACAGCCCCAGCACAACACCCTACACTGCCCGAACCCCACTGCACTGCCCTAAACCCTAAAACACCAGCCTCTGCATGACCCACTACACCGCCCGAACACCACTGCACTGCCCTAAACCCTGAAACACCCCTACACTGCCCGAACACCACTGCACTGCCCTATAACCTGAAACACCACCCCCAGCAAGACCCCCTACACTGTCCGAACACAACTGACCTAAATCCTGAAACCCTAAAACAAGACCCCCAGCATGACCACCTACACTGCCAGACTACCACTACCCTGCCCTAAACCCTAAAACACCCCTGCACTGCCCGAACACCACTGCACTGCCCTAATTTCTGAAACACCCCCCTCAGCACGACCCCCTACACTGCCCAAAAACCACTGCACTGCCCTAAACCCTAAAACACCACACCCAGCACGACCCCCTACACTGCCCAAACACCACTGCACTGCCCTAAACCCTTAAACACAACCCCAGCACGACCACCTACACTACCTGAACACCACTGCACTGCCCTAAACCCTAAAACACCCCCGACACGACCCCTACACTGCCCGAACACCACTGCACTGCCCTAAACCCTGAAATACCAGCCCTAGCACGACCCCTACTCTGCCCGAACACCACTGCACTGCCCTAAACCCTGAAACTCCACCCCCAGCACCACCCCCTACACTGCCCAAACACCACTGCGCTGCCCTGTACCCTGAAACACCAGCCCCAGCACGACCCCCTACAATGCCTGAACACCACTGCACTGCCCTAAACCCTGAAATATCAGCCCCAGCACGACTCCCTCCACTGCCTGAACACCACTTCCCTAAAACCTGAAACACCACCCCCAGCAAGAACCCCTACACTGCCCAAACACCACTGACCTAAACCCTGAAACACCACCCCCAGCATACCCCCTTCTCTGCCTGAACACCACCGCACTGCCCCAAACCCTGAAACACTACCCCATGCACGACCCCCTACACTGCCCTAAACCCTGAAACACCACCCCCAGCAAGATCCCCTACACTGCCTGAACACCACTGCACTGCCCTAAACCCTGAAACACCACCCCCAGCAGGACCCCCTACACTGCCCGAACACCACTGCCCTATACCCTGAAACACCCTCCCCAGCAAGATCCCCTACACTGCCCGAATACCACTACCCTAAACCCTGAAACACCACCCCCTGCAATACCCCCTACACTGCCCGAGCACCACTGCACCACTGGCCTAAACTCTGAAATACCACCCCCTGCATGGCCCCCTACACTACCTGAACACCACTGCCCTAAGCCCAGAATCACCACCCCCTGCAAGTCCCCCTACACTGCCCGAACACCACTGCACTGCCCTAAACCCTGAAACACCACCCCCTGCACAACCCCATACACTGCCCGATCACCACTGCACTGTCCTAAACCCTGAAACACCACCCCCAGCATGACCCCCTACACTGCCTGAACACCACTGCACTGCCCTAAACCCTAAAACACCACCCTTAGCACGACCCCCTACACAGCCCGAACACCACTGCCCTAAACCCAGAAACACCACCCCCTGCACGACCCTCTACACTGCCCGAACACCACTGCCCTAAACCCTGAAACACCACCCCCTGCAAGACCCCCTACAGTGCCCGAACACCACTGCACTGCCCTGAACCCTGAAACACCATCCCCTGCACGACCCACTACACTGCCCAAACACCACTGCACTGCCCTAAACCCTGAAACACAACCCCCAGCACGACCCACTAAACTACCAGAACACCACTGCACTGCCCTAAAACACCACCCTCAGCACGACCCCCTACACTGCCCGAACACCACTGTACTGCCCTAAACCCTAAAACACCACCCCCAGCACAATGCCCAACCCCCAACACGACCCCCTACAGTGTCCGAACACCACTGCACTGCCCTATACCCTGTAAGACCAACCCCTGCAAGACCCCCTACACTGCCCGAACACCACTGCAGTGCCCTAAACCCTGAAACACCACCCCCTGCACAACCCCTACACTGTCCGAACACCACTGCGCTGCCCTAAACCCTGAAACACCACCCTCAGCGTGACCCACTACACTGCACGAACACCACTGCACTGCCCTAAACTCTAAAACACCACCCCCAGCACCACCCTTTACACTGCCCGAACACCACTGCACTGCCCTATACCCTGAAACACCAGCCCCAGCACGACCCCCTACAATGCCCGAACACCACTGCACTGCCCTAAACCCTGAAACACCAGCCCCAGCATGACTCCCTACACTGCCTGAACAGCACTGCCCTAAAACCTGAAACACCACGCCCAGCAAGACCCCCTACACTGCCCAAACACCAATGACCTAAACCCTGAAACACCACCCCCAGCATGCCCCCTTCTCTGCCTGAACACCACTGCACTGCCCCAAACCCTGAAACACTACCCCATGCACGACCCCCTACACTGCCCTAAACCCTGAAACACCATCCCCAGCAAGACCCCCTACACTGCCTGAACACCACAGCACTGCCCTAAACCCTGAAACACCACCACCAGCAGGACCCCCTACACTGCCCGAACACCACTGCCCTATAGCCTGAAACACCCTCCCCAGCAAGATCCCCTACACTGCCCAAATACCACTGCCCTAAATTCTGAAACACCACCCCCTATAGGACCCCCTACACTGCCCGAACACCACTGCACCACTGCCCTAAACCTTGAAACACCACCCCCTGCACGACCCTCTACACTGCCCAAACACCACTGCCCTAAACCCTGAAACGCTATCCCCTGCAAGACCCCCTACACTCCCCGAACACAACAGCACTGCCCTAAACCCTGAAACACCACCCCCAGCACAACGCCCAACTCCCAACGCGACCCCATAAAGTGTTCGAACACCACTGCACTGCCCTAAACCCTGAAATATCAGCCCCAGCATCACTCCCTACACTGCCTGAACACCACTGCCCTAAAACCTGAAACAACACGCCCAGCAAGACCCCCTACACTGCCCAAACACCAATGACCTAAACCCTGAAACACCACCCCCAGCATGCCCCCTTCTCTGCCTGAACACCACTGCACTGCCCCAAACCCTGAAACACTACCCCATGCACGACCCCCTACACTGCCCTAAACCCTGAAACACCATCCCCAGCAAGACCCCCTACACTGCCTGAACACCACAGCACTGCCCTAAACCCTGAAACACCACCACCAGCAGGACCCCCTACACTGCCCGAACACCACTGCCCTATAGCCTGAAACACCCTCCCCAGCAAGATCCCCTACACTGCCCAAATACCACTGCCCTAAACTCTGAAACACCACCCCCTATAGGACCCCCTACACTGCCCGAACACCACTGCACCACTGCCCTAAACCTTGAAACACCATGCCCTGCACGACCCTCTACACTGCCCGAACACCACTGCCCTAAACCCAGAAACGCTATCCCCTGCAAGACCCCCTACACTGCCCGAACACAACAGAACTGCCCTAAACCCTGAAAGACCATCCCCTGCACGACCCACTACACTGCCCAAACACCACTGCAGTGCCCTAAACCCTGAAACACAACCCCCAGCACGACCCACTAAACAACCTGAACACCACTGCACTGCCCTAAAACACCACCCCCAGCATGACCCCCTACACTGCCCAAACACCACTGCACTGCCCTAAACCCTAAAACACCACCCCCAGCACAACGCCCAACCCCCAACACGACCCCCTACACTGCCCGAACACCACTGCACTGCCCTATACCCTGAAAGACCACCCCCTGCAAGACCCCCTACACTGCCCGAACACCAATGCACTGCCCTAAACCCTGAAACACCACCCCCTGCACAACCCCCCACACTGTCCGAACACCACTGCGCTACCCTAAACCCTAAAACACCACCCCCAGCGCAACCCACTACACTGCACGAACACCACTGCACTGCCCTAAACTCTAAATCACCACCCCCAGCATGACCCCCTACACTGCCCGAACACCACTACACTGCCCTAAACCCTAAAGCACCAGCCCAGAACGACCCCCTACACTGCCCTAAACCCTGAATCACCTCTACACTGCCCGAACACCACTGTACTGCCCTAAACCCTAAAACAGCCCCAGCATGACCCCCTACACTGCCCGAACACCAATGCCCTAAACCAGAAACACCACCCCCAGCACAACCCCCTACACTGTCAGAACACCAGTGCACTATCCTAAACCCTAAAACACCACCCCCAGCATGACCCCCTACACTGCCCGAACACCACTGCTCTATACCCTGAAACACCCTCCCCAGCAAGATCCCCTACACTGCTTGAATACCACTGCCCTAAACCCTGAAACACCACCCCCTGCAATACCCCCTACATTGCCCGAACACCACTGCACCACTGCCCTAAACCCTGAAATACCACCCCCTGCATGACCCCCTACACTGCCTGAACACCACTGCCCTAAGCCCAGAATCACCACCCCCTGCAAGACCCCCTACACTGCCCGAAAACCACTGCACTGCCCTAAACCCTGAAACACCACCCCCTGCACGACCCCATACACTGCACTGCCCTAAACCCTGAAACACCACCCCCAGCATGACCCCCTACACTGCCTGAACACCACTGAACTGCCCTAAACCCTAAAACACCACTTTTAGCAAGACCCCCTACACTGACCGAACACCACTGCACCACTGCCCTAAACCCTGAAACACCACCCCCTTCACGACCCTCTACACTGCCCGAACACCATTGCCCTAAACCCTGAAACACCACCCCCTGCAAGAACCCCTACACTGCCCGAACACCACTGCACTGCCCTAAACCCTGAAACACCATCCCCTGCACGACCCACTAAACTGCCCAAACACCACTGCCCGGCCCTAAACCCTGAAACACAACCCCCAGCACGACCCAGTAAACTACCAGAACACCACTGCACTGCCCTAAAACACCACCCCCAGCACGACCCCCTACACTGCCCGAACACCACTGCACTGCCCTAAATCCTAAAACACCACCCCCAGCACAACGCCCAACCCCCAACACGACCCCATAAAGTGCCCGAACACCACTGCACTGCCCTATACCTCGAAAGACCACCCCCTGCAAGACCCCCTACACTGCCCGAACACCACTGCACTGCCCTAAACCCTGTAACACCACCCCCAGAACAACCCCCTACACAGTCCGAACACCACTACGCTGCCCTAAACCCTGAAACACCACCCACAGCGCGACCCACTACACTGCACGAACACCACTGCACTGCCCTAAACTCTAAAACACCACACCCAGCGCCAACCCCTACACTGCCCGAACACCACTGCACTGTCGTATACCCTGAAACACCAGCCCCAGCACGACCCCCTACAATGCCCGAACACCACTGCACTGCCCTAAACCCTGAAATATCAGCCCCAGCACGACTCCCTACAATGCCTGAACACCACTGCCCTAAAACCTGAAACACCACGCCCAGCAAGACCCCCTACACTTCCCAAACACCAATGACCTAAACCCTGAAACACCACCCCCAGCATGCCCCCTTCTCTGCCTGAACACCACTGCACTGCCCCAAACCCTGAAACACTACCCCATGCACGACCCCCTACACTGCCATAAACCCTGAAACGCCATCCCCAGCATGACCCCCTACACTGCCTGAACACCACTGAACTGCCCTAAACCCTAAAACACCACCCTTAGCAAGACCCCCTACACTGCCCGAACACCACTGCACCACTGCCCTAAACCCTGAAACACCACCCCCTTCACGACCCTCTACACTGCCCAAACACCATTGCCCTAAACCCTGAAACACCACCCCCTGCAAGACCCCCTACACTGCCCGAACACCACTGCACTGCCCTAAACCCTGAAACACCATCCCCTGCACGACCCACTACACTGCCCAAACACCACTGCACTGCCCTAAACCCTGAAACACAACCCCCAGCACGACCCAGTAAACTACCAGAACACCACTGCACTGCCCTAAAACACCACCCCCAGCACGACCCCCTACACTGCCCGAACACCACTGCACTGCCCTAAACCCTGTAACTCCACCCCCAGAACAACCCCCTACACAGTCCGAACACCACTGCGCTGCCCTAAACCCTGAAACACCACCCCCAGCGCGACCCACTACACTGCACGAACACCACTGCACTGCCCTAAACTCTAAAACACCACCCCCAGCACCAACCCCTACACTGCCCGAACACCACTGCACTGTCGTATACCCTGAAACACCAGCCCCAGCACGACCCCTACAATGCCCAAACACCACTGCACTGCCCTAAACCCTGAAATATCAGCCCCAGCACGACTCCCTACAATGCCTGAACACCACTACCCTAAAACCTGAAACACCACGCCCAGCAAGACCCCCTACACTTCCCAAACACCAATGACCTAAACCCTGAAACACCACCCCCAGCATAACCCCTTCTCTGCCTGAACACCACTGCACTGCCCCAAACCCTGAAACACTACCCCATGCAGGTCCCCCTACACTGCCCTAAACCCTGAAACACCATCCCCAGCAAGACCCCCTACTCTGCCTGAACACCACAGCACTAAACCCTGAAACACCACCCCCAGCAGGACCCCCTACACTGCCCGAATACCACTGCCCTAAACTCTGAAACACCACCCCCTACGGGACCCCCTACACTGCCCAAACACCACTGCACCACTGCCCTAAACCTTGAAACACCACCCCCAGCGTGACCCACTACACTGCACGAACACCTCTGCGCTGCCCTAAACCCTGAAACACCAACCCCAGCGCGACCCTAAACCCTAAAACACCACCCCCAGCGTGACCCACTACACTGCACGAACACCACTGCACTGCCCTAAACTCTAAAACACCACCCCCAGCATGACCCCCTACACTGCCCGAACACCACTACACTGCCCTAAACCCTAAAGCACCAGCCCAGCACGACCCCCTACACTGCTCGAACACCACTGCACTGCCCTAAAACCTGAATAACCCCTACACTGCCCGAATACCACTGTACTGCCCTAAACCCTGAAACAGCCCCAGAATGACCCCCTACACTGCCCGAAGACCAATGCCCTAAACCCAGAAACACCACCCCCAGCACAACCCCCTACACTGCCTTAACACCAGTGCACTATCCTAAACCCTAAAACACCACCCCCAGCATGACCCCCTACACTTCTCGAACACCACTGCCCTATACCTGAAACACCCTCCCCAGCAAGATACCCTACACTGTCCGAATACCACTGCCGTAAACCCTGAAACACCACCCCCTGCAATACCCCCTACACTGCCCGAACACCACTGCACCACTGCCCTAAACCCTGAAATACCACCCCCTGCATGACCCCCTACACTGCCTGAACAC
The DNA here is from genome assembly GCF_964204655.1 of Triturus cristatus. NCBI lineage: Eukaryota > Metazoa > Chordata > Amphibia > Caudata > Salamandridae > Triturus > Triturus cristatus. The sequence continues at coordinate 247,536,519 of NC_140579.1, forward strand.
AACTGCCCTAAGCCCAGAATCACCACCCCCTGCAAGACCCCCTACACTGTCCGAACACCACTGCACTGCCCTAAACCCTGGAACACCACCCCCAGCACAACCCCCTACACTGTCAGAACACCTCTGCGCTGCCCTAAACCCTGAAACACCAACCCCCGCGCGACCCACTACACTGCACGAACACCACTGCACTGCCCTAAACTCTAAAACACCACTCCCAGCACCACCCCCTACAATGCCGGAACACCACTGCACTACCCTAAACCCTGAAATATCAGCCCCAGCACGACTCCCTACAATGCCTGAACACCACTGCCCTAAAACCTGAAACACCACACCCAGCAAGACCCCCTACACTGCCCAAACACCAATGACCTAAACCCTGAAACACCACCCCCAGCATGCCCCCTTCCCTGCCTGAACACCACTGCACTGTCCCAAACCCTGAAACACTACCCCATGCACGACCCCCTACACTGCCCTAAACCCTGAAACACCATCCCCAGCAAGACCCCCTACACTGCCTGAACACCACAGCACTGCCCTAAACCCTGAAACACCACCCCTGCAAGACCCCCTACACTGCCTGAACACCACTGCACTGCCCTAAACCCTAAAACACCACCCCCTACACTGTCCGAACACCACTGCGCTGCCCTAAACCCTAAAACACCACCCCCAGCGCGACCCACTCCACTGCACGAACACCACTGCACTGCCCTGAACTCTAAAACACCACCCCCAGCACCACCCCCTACACTGCCCGAACACCACTGCACTGCCCTATACCCTGAAACACCAGCCCCAGCACGACCCCCTACAATGCCCGAACACCACTGCACTGCCCTAAACCCTGAAATATTAGCCCCAGCACGTCTCCCTTCACTGCCTGAACACCACTGCCATAAAAACCTGAAACACCACGCCCAGCAAGACCCCCTACACTGCCCAGACACCAATGACCTAAACCCTGAAACACCACCCCCAGCATGCCCCCTTCTCTGCCTGAACACCACTGCACTGCCCCAAACCCTGGACCACTACCCCATGCACGACTCCCTACACAGCCCTAAACCCTGAAACACCATCCCCAGCAAGACCCCCTACACTGCCTGAACACCACTGCACTGCCCTAAACCCGTGAAACACCACCCCCTATGTGACCCCCTACACTGCCCGAGCACCACTGCCCTATACCCTGAAACACCCTCCCCAGCAAGATCCCCTACACTGCCCGAATACAACTGCCCTAAACTCTGAAACACCATACCCTGCACGACCCACTACACTGCCCAGACACGACTGCACTGCCCTAAACCCTGAAACACCATTCCCTGCACAACCCCCGACACTGTCCGAACACCACTGCACTGCCCTAATCCCTGAAACACCACCCCCAGCATGACCCCTTACACTGCCCGAACAGCACTGCACTGCCCTAAACCCTGAAACACCACCCACAGCATGTCCCCCTACACTGCCCGAACACCACTGCACTGCCCTAAACCCTGAAACACCAGCTCGACAACCTACACTGCCCGAACGCCACTGCACTCCCCTAATCCCTGAAACACCAGCCCCAGCACAACCCCATACACTGCCCGAACACCACTGCACTGCCCTAAACCCTGAAACACCAGCCCCAGCACAAACCCCTACACTGCCCGAACACCACAGCCCTACCCTAAACCTTAAAACAACAGCCACAGCACAACCCCCTACACTGCCTGAACCCCACTGCACTGCCCTAAACCCTAAAACACCAGCCTCTACATGACCCACTACACCGCCCGAACACCACTGCACTGCCCTAAACCCTGAAACACCCCTACACTGCCCGAACACCACTGCACTGCCCTATAACCTGAAACACCACCCCCAGCAAAACCCCCTACACTGTCCGAACACCACTGACCTAAATCCTGAAACCCTAAAACACCACCCCCAGCATGACCACCTACACTGCCAGACTACCACTACCCTGCCCTAAACCCTAAAACACCCCTGCACTGCCCAAACACCACTGCACTGCCCTAATCTCTGAAACACCCCCCTCAGCACGACCCCCTACACTTCCCAAAAACCACTGCACTGCCCTAAACCCTAAAACACCACACCCAGCACGACCCCCTACACTGCCCAAACACCACTGCACTGCCCTAAACCCTTAAACACAACCCCAGCACGACCACCTACACTACCTGAACACCACTGCACTGCCCTAAACCCAAAAACACCCCCGACACGACCCCTACACTGCCCGAACACCACTGCACTGCCCTAAACCCTGAAATACCAGCCCTAGCATGACCCCTACTCTGCCCGAACACCACTGCACTGCCCTAAACACTGAAACACCACCCCCAGCACCACCATCTACACTGCCCGAACACCACTGCGCTGCCCTATACCCTGAAACACCAGCCCCAGCACGACCCCCTACAATGCCCGAAGACCACTGCACTGCCCTAGACCCTGAAATATCAGCCCCAGCACGACTCCCTACACTGCCTGAACACCACTGCCCTAAAACCTGAAACACCACCCCCAGCAAGAACCCCTACACTGCCCAAACACCACTGACCTAAACCCTGATACACCACCCCCAGCATATCCCCTTCTCTGCCTGAACACCACCGCACTGCCCCAAACCCTGAAACACTACCCCATGCACGACCCCCTACACTGCCCTAAACCCTGAAACACCACCCCAGCAAGATCCCCTACACTGCCTGAACACCACTGCACTGCCCTAAACCCTGAAACACCACCCCCAGCAGGACCCCCTACACTGCCTGAACACCACTGCCCTAAACTCTGAAACACCACCCCCTAAGGGACCCCCTACACAGCCCGAACACCACTGCACCACTGCCCTAAACATTGAAACACCACCCCCTGCACGACCCTTTACACTGCCCGAACACCACTGCCCTAAACCCTGAAACGCCACCCCCTGCAAGACCCCCTACACTGCCTGAACACAACAGCACTGACCGAAACCCTGAAAAACCATCCCCCGCACGACCCACTACACTGCCCAAACACCACTGCACTGCACTAAGCCCTGAAACACAACCCCCAGCACGACCCACTAAACTACCTGAACACCACTGCACTGCCCTAAAACACCACCCCCAGCACGACCCCCTACACTGCCCGACCACCACTGCACTGCCCTAAACCCTAAAACACCACCCCCAGCACAACGCCCAACCCCCAACATGACCCCCTACACTGCCCGAACACCACTGCACTGCCCTATACCCTGAAAGACCACCCCCTGCAAGACCCCCTACACTGCCCGAACACCACTGCACTGCCCTAAACCCTGAAACACCACCCCCTGCACAACCCCCTACACTGTCCGAACACCACGGTGCTGCCCTAAACCCTAAAACACCACACCCAGCACGACCCACTACACTGCACGAACACCACTGCACTGCCCTAAACTCTAAAACACCACCCCCAGCATGACCCCCTACACTGCCCAAATACCACTACACTGCCCTAAACCCTAAAACACCAGCCCAGCACGACCCCCTATACTGCTCAAACACCACTGCACTGCCCTAAAGCCTGAATCACCCCTACACTGCCCGAACACCACTGTACTGCCCTAAACCCTGAATCAGCCCCAGCATGACCCCCTACACTGCCCGAACACCAATGCCCTAAACCCAGAAACACCACCCCCAGCACAACCCCCTACACTGCCAGAACACCAGTGCACTATCCTAAACCCTAAAACACCACCCCCAGCATGACTCCCTACACTGCCCGAACACCACTGCCCTATACCCTGAAACACCCTCCCCAGCAAGATCCCCTACACTGCCTGAATACCACTGCCCTAAACCCTGAAACACCACCCCCTGCAAGACCCCCTACATTGCCCGAAAACCACTGCACTGCCCTAAACCCTGAAACACGACCCACTGCACAACCCCATACACTGCCCTATCACCACTGCACTGCCCTAAACCCTGAAACACCACCCCCAGCATGACCCCCGACACTGCCTGAACACCACTGCACTGCCCTAAACCCTAAAACACCACCCTTAGCACGACCCTCTACACTGCCTGAACACCACTGCACCACTGCCCTAAACCCTGAAACACCACCCCCTGCAGGACCCTCTACACTGCCTGAACACCATTGCAATAAACCCTGAAACACCACCCCCTGCAAGACCCCCTACACTGCCCGAACACAACTGCACTGCCCTAAACCCTGAAACACCATCCCCTGCACGACCCACTACACTGCCCAAACACCACTGCACTGCCCTAAACCCTGAAACACAACCCCCAGCATGACCCAGTAAACTACCAGAACACCACTGCACTGCCCTAAAACTCCACCCCCAGCACGACCCCCTACACTGCCCGAACACCACTGCACTGCCCTAAACCCTAAAACACCACCCCCAGCACAATGCCCAACCCCCAACACGACCCCATACAGTGCCCGAACACCACGGCACTGCCCTATACCCTGAAAGACCACCCCCTGCAAGACCCCCTACACTGCCCGAACACCACTGCACTGCCCTAAACCCTGAAACACCACCCCCAGCATGACCCCCGACACTGCCTGAACACCACTGCACTGCCCTAAACCCTAAAACACCACCCTTAGCACAACCCTCTACACTGCCTGAACACCACTGCACCACTGCCCTAAACCCTGAAACACCACCCCCTGCAGGACCCTCTACACTGCCTGAACACCATTGCAATAAACCCTGAAACACCACCCCCTGCAAGACCCCCTACACTGCCCGAACACAACTGCACTGCCCTAAACCCTGAAACACCATCCCCTGCACGACCCACTACACTGCCCAAACACCACTGCACTGCCCTAAACCCTGAAACACAACCCCCAGCATGACCCAGTAAACTACCAGAACACCACTGCACTGCCCTAAAACTCCACCCCCAGCACGACCCCCTACACTGCCCGAACACCACTGCACTGCCCTAAACCCTAAAACACCACCCCCAGCACAACGCCCAACCCCCAACACGACCCCATACAGTGCCCGAACACCACTGCACTGCCCTATACCCTGAAAGACCACCCCCTGCAAGACCCCCTACACTGCCCGAACACCACTGCACTGCCCTAAACCCTGAAACACCACCCCCAGCACAACCCCCTACACTGTCCGAACACCAATGCGCTGCCCTAAACCCTGAAACACCACCCCCAGCGCGACCCACTACACTGCACGAACACCACTGCACTGCCCTAAACTCTAAAACACCACCCCCAGCACCACCCCCTACACTGCCCGAACACCACTGCACTGCCCTATACCCTGAAACACCAGCCCCAGCACGACCCCCTACAATGCCCGAACACCACTGCACTGCCCTAAACCCTGAAATATCAGCCCCAGCATGACTCCCTACACTGCCTGAACACCACTGCCCTAAAACCTGAAACACCACGCCCAGCAAGACCCCCTACACTGCCCAAACACCAATGACCTAAACCCTGAAACACCACCCCCAGCATGCCCCCTTCTCTGCCTGAACACCACTGCACTGCCCCAAACCCTGAAACACTACCCCATGCACGACCCCCTACACTGCCCTAAACCCTGAAACACCATCCCCAGCAAGACCCTTTACACTGCCTGAACACCACAGCACTGCCCTAAACCCTGAAACACCACCCCTGCAAGACCCCCTACACTGCCTGAACACCACTGCACTGCCCTAAACCCTAAAACACCACCCCCTACACTGTCCGAACACCACTGCGCTGCCCTAAACCCTAAAACACCACCCCCAGCGCGACCCACTCCACTGCACGAACACCACTGCACTGCCCTGAACTCTAAAACACCACCCCCAGCACCACCCCCTACACTGCCCGAACACCACTGCACTGCCCTATACCCTGAAACACCAGCCCCAGCACGACCCCCTACAATGCCCGAACACCACTGCACTGCCCTAAACCCTGAAATATCAGCCCCAGCACGTCTCCCTTCACTGCCTGAACACCACTGCCATAAAAACCTGAAACACCACGCCCAGCAAGACCCCCTACACTGCCCAAACACCAATGACCTAAACCCTGAAACACCACCCCCAGCATGCCCCCTTCTCTGCCTGAACACCACTGCACTGCCCCAAACCCTGGACCACTACCCCATGCACGACTCCCTACACAGCCCTAAACCCTGAAACACCATCCCCAGCAAGACCCCCTACACTGCCTGAACACCACTGCACTGCCCTAAACCCGTGAAACACCACTCCTATGGGACCCCCTACACTGCCCGAGCACCACTGCCCTATACCCTGAAACACCCTCCCCAGCAAGATCCCCTACACTGCCCGAATACAACTGCCCTAAACTCTGAAACACCATACCCTGCACGACCCACTACACTGCCCAGACACGACTGCACTGCCCTAAACCCTGAAACACCATTCCCTGCACAACCCCCGACACTGTCCGAACACCACTGCACTGCCCTAATCCCTGAAACACCACCCCCAGCATGACCCCTTACACTGCCCGAACAGCACTGCACTGCCCTAAACCCTGAAACACCACCCACAGCATGTCCCCCTACACTGCCCGAACACCACTGCACTGCCCTAAACCCTGAAACACCAGCTCGACACCCTACACTGCCCGAACGCCACTGCACTCCCCTAATCCCTGAAACACCAGCCCCAGCACAACCCCATACACTGCCCGAACACCACTGCACTGCCCTAAACCCTGAAACACCAGCCCCAGCACAAACCCCTACACTGCCCGAACACCACAGCCCTACCCTAAACCTTAAAACAACAGCCACAGCACAACCCCCTACACTGCCTGAACCCCACTGCACTGCCCTAAACCCTAAAACACCAGCCTCTGCATGACCCACTACACCGCCCGAACACCACTGCACTGCCCTAAACCCTGAAACACCCCTACACAGCCCGAACACCACTGCACTGCCCTATAACCTGAAACACCACCCCCAGCAAAACCCCCTACACTGTCCGAACACCACTGACCTAAATCCTGAAACCCTAAAACACCACCCCCAGCATGACCACCTACACTGCCAGACTACCACTACCCTGCCCTAAACCCTAAAACACCCCTGCACTGCCCGAACACCACTGCACTGCCCTAATCTCTGAAACAACCCCTCAGCACGACCCCCTACACTGCCCAAAAACCACTGCACTGCCCTAAACCCTAAAACACCACACCCAGCATGACCCCCTACACTGCCCAAACACCACTGCACTGCCCTAAACCCTTAAACACAACCCCAGCACGACCACCTACACTACCTGAACACCACTGCACTGCCCTAAACCCTAAAACACCCCCGACATGACCCCTACACTGCCCGAACACCACTGCACTGCCCTAAACCCTGAAATACCAGCCCTAGCACGACCCCTACTCTGCCCGAACACCACTGCACTGCCCTAAACACTGAAACACCAACCCCAGCACCACCATCTACACTGCCCGAACACCACTGCGCTGCCCTATACCCTGAAACACCAGCCCCAGCACGACCCCCTACAATGCCCGAAGACCACTGCACTGCCCTAGACCCTGAAATATCAGCCCCAGCACGACTCCCTACACTGCCTGAACACCACTGCCCTAAAACCTGAAACACCACCCCCAGCAAGAACCCCTACACTGCCCAAACACCACTGACCTAAACCCTGAAACACCACCCCCAGCATACCCCCTTCTCTGCCTGAACACCACCGCACTGCCCCAAACCCTGAAACACTACCCCATGCACGACCCCCTACACTGCCCTAAACCCTGAAACACCACCCCAGCAAGATCCCCTACACTGCCTGAACACCACTGCACTGCCCTAAACCCTGAAACACCACCCCCAGCAGGACCCCCTACACTGCCCGAACACCACTGCCCTATACCCTGAAACACCCTCCCCAGCAAGATCCCCTACACTGCCCGAATACCACTACTCTAAACCCTGAAACACCACCCCCTGCAATACCCCTACACTGCCCGAGCACCACTGCACCACTGGCCTAATCCCTGAAATACCACCCCCTGCATGGCCCCCTACACTGCCTGAACACCACTGCCCTAAGCCCAGAATCACCACCCCCTGCAAGTCCCCCTACACTGCCCAAACACCACTGCACTGCCCTAAACCCTGAAACACAACCCCCTGCACGACCCACTAAACTACCAGAACACCACTGCACTGCCCTAAAACACCACCCTCAGCACGACCCCCTACACTGCCCGAACACCACTGTACTGCCCTAAACCCTAAAACACCACCCCCAGCACAACGCCCAACCCCCAACACGACCCCCTACAGTGCCCGAACACCAAGGCACTGCCCTATACCCTGAAAGACCAACCCCTGCAAGACCCCCTAAACTGCCTGAACACCACTGCACTGCCCTAAATCCTGAAACACCACCCCCTGCACAACCCCTACACTGTCCGAACACCACTGCGCTGCCCTAAACCCTGAAACACCACCCTCAGTGCGACCCACTACACTGCACGAACACCACTGCACTGCCGTAAACTCTAAAACACCACCCCCAGCACCACCCTCTACACTGCCCGAACACCACTGCACTGCCCTATACCCTGAAACACCAGCCCCAGCACGACCCCCTACAATGCCCGAACACCAATGCACTGCCCTAAACCCTGAAATATCAGCCCCAGCATGACTCCCTACACTGCCTGAACACCACTGCCCTAAAACCTGAAACACCACGCCCAGCAAGACCCCCTACACTGCCCAAACACCAATGACCTAAACCCTGAAACACCACCCCCAGCATGCCCCCTTCTCTGCCTGAACACCACTGCAATGCCCCAAACCCTGAAACACTACCCCATGCACGACCCCCTACACTGCCCTAAACCCTGAAACACCATCCCCAGCAAGACCCCCTACACTGCCTGGACACCACAGCACTGCCCTAAACCCTGAAACACCACCCCCAGCAGGACCCCCTACACTGCCCGAACACCACTGCCCTATACCCTGAAACACCCTCCCCAGCAAGATCCCCTACACTGCCCGAATACCACTGCCCTAAACTCTGATACACCACCCCCTACGGGACCCCCTACACTGCCCGAACACCACTGCACCACTGCCCTAAACCTTGAAACACCACCCCCTGCACGACCCTCTACACTGCCCGAACACCACTGCTCTAAACCCTGAAACGCTATCCCCTGCAAGACCCCATACACTGCCCGAACACAACAGCACTGCCCTAAACCCTGAAACACCATCCCCTGCACGACCCACTACACTGCCCAAACACCACTGCACTGCCCTAAACCCTGAAACACAACCCCCAGCACGACCCACTAAACTACCTGAACTCCACTGCACTGCCATAAAACACCACCCCCAGCATGACCCCCTACACTGCCCGAACACCACAGCACTGCCCTATACCCTGAAAGACCACCCCCTGCAAGACCCCCTACACTGCCCGAACACCAATTCACTGCCCTAAACCCTGAAACACCACCCCCTGCACAACCCCCTACACTGTCCGAACACCACTCCGCTGCCCTAAACCCTAAAACACCATCCCCAGCGCAACCCACTACACTGCACGAACACCACTGCACTGCCCTCATCTCTAAAACACCACCCCCAGCATGATCCCCTACACTGCCCGAACACCACTACACTGCCCTAAACCCTAAAGCACCAGCCCAGCATGACCCCCTACACTGCCCTAAACCCTGAATCACCTCTACACTGCCCGAACACCACTGTACTGCCCTAAACCCTGAAACAGCCCCAGCATAACCCCCTACACTGCCCGAACACCAATGCCCTAAACCAGAAACACCACCCCCAGCACAACCCCCTACACTGCCAGAACACCAGTGCACTATCCTAAACCCTAAAACACCACCCCCAGCATGACCCCCTACACTGCCCGAACACCACTGCTCTATACCCTGAAACACCCTCCCCAGCAAGATCCCCTACACTGCTTGAATACCACTGCCCTAAACCCTGAAACACCACCCACTGCAATACCCCCTACACTGCCCGAACACCACTGCACCACTGCCCTAAACCCTGAAATACCACCCCCTGCATGACCCCCTACACTGCCTGAACACCACTGCCCTAAGCCCAGAATCACCACCCCCTGCAAGACCCCCTACACTGCCCGAAAACCACTGCACTGCCCTAAACCCTGAAACACCACCCCCTGCACGACCCCATATACTGCACTGCCCTAAACCCTGAAACACCACCCCCAGCATGACCCCCTACACTGCCTGAACACCACTGAACTGCCCTAAACCCTAAAACACCACCCTTAGCACGACCCCCTGCACTGCCCGAACACCTCTGCACCACTGCCCTAAACCCTGAAACACCACCCCCTTCACGACCCTCTACACTGCCCAAACACCATTGCCCTAAACCCTGAAACACCACCCCCTGCAAGACCCCCTACACTGCCCGAACACTACTGCACTGCCCTAAACCCTGAAACACCATCCCCTGCTCGACCCACTACACTGCCCAAACACCACTGCACTGCCCTAAACCCTGAAACACAACCCCCAGCACGACCCAGTAAACTACCAGAACACCACTGCACTGCCCTAAAACACCACCCCAAGCACGACCCCCTACACTGCCCGAACACCACTGCACTGCCCTAAATCCTAAAACACCACCCCCAGCACAACGCCCAACCCCCAACACGACCCCATAAAGTGCCCGAACACCACTGCACTGCCCTATACCTCGAAAGACCACCCCCTGCAAGACCCCCTACACTGCCCGAACACCACTGCACTGCCCTAAACCCTGTAACACCACCCCCAGAACAACCCCCTACACAGTCCGAACACCACTGCGCTGCCCTAAACCCTGAAACACCACCCCCAGTGGGACCCACTACACTGCACGAACACCACTGCACTGCCCTAAACTCTAAAACACCACCCCCAGCACCAACCCCTACACTGCCCGAACACCACTGCACTGCCGTATACCCTGAAACACCAGCCCCAGCACGACCCCCTACAATGCCCGAACACCACTGCACTGCCCTAAACCCTGAAATATCAGCCCCAGCACGACTCCCTACAATGCCTGAACACCACTGCCCTAAAACCTGAAACACCACACCCAGCAAGACCCCCTACACTTCCCAAACACCAATGACCTAAACCCTGAAACACCACCCCCAGCATGGACCCTTCTCTGCCTGAACACCACTGCACTGCCCCAAACCCTGAAACACTACCCTATACACGACCCCCTACACTGCCCTAAACCCTGAAACTCCATCCCCAGCAAGACCCCCTACTCTGCCTGAACACCACAGCACTAAACCCAGAAACACCACCCCAGCAGGACCCCCTACACTGCCCGAACATCACTGCCCTATACCCTGAAACACCCTCCCCAGCAAGATCCCCTTCACTGCCCGAATACCACTGCCCTAAACTCTGAAACACCACCCCCTACGGGACCCCCTACACTGCCCGAACACCACTGCACCACTGCCCTAAACCTTGAAACACCACCCCCTGCATGACCCTCTACACTGCCCGAACACCACTGCCATAAACCCTGAAACGCCACCCCCTGCAAGACCCCCTACACTGCCCGAACACAACAGCACTGCCCTAAACCCTGAAACACCAACCCTGCATGACCCACTACACTGCCCAAACACCACTGCACTGCCCTAAACTCTGAAACACAAACCCCAGCACGACCCACTAAACTACCTGAACACCACTGCACTGCCCTAAAACACCACCCCCAGCACGACCGCCTACACTGCCGAACACCACTGCACTGCCCTATACCCTAAAGGACCACCCCCTGCAAGACCCCCTACACTGCCCGAACACCACTGCACTGCCCTAAACCCTGAAACACCACCCCCTACACAACCCCCCACACTGTCCGAACACCACTGCGCTGCCCTAAACACTAAAACACCACCCCCAGCGTGACCCACTACACTGTGCGAACACCACTGCACTGCCCTAAACTCCAAAACACCACCCCCAGCATGACCCCCTACACTGCCCGAACACCACTACACTGCCCTAAACCCTAAAGCACCAGCCCAGCACGACCCCCTACACTGCTCGAACACCACTGCACTGCCCTAAAACCTGAATCACCCCTACACTGCCCGAAAACCACTGTACTGCCCTAAACCCTGAAACAGCCCCAGAATGACCCCCTACACTGCCTGTAGACCAATGCCCTAAACCCAGAAACACCACCCCCAGCACAACCCCCTACACTGCCATAACACCAGTGCACTATCCTAATTCCTAAAACACCACCCCCATCATGACCCCCTACACTTCCCGAACACCACTGCCCTATACCTGAAACACCCTCCCCAGCAAGATCCCCTACACTGTCCGAATACCACTGCCGTAAACCCTGAAACACCACCCCCTGCAATACCCCCTACACTGCCCAAACACCACTGCACCACTGCCCTAAACCCTGAAATACCACCCCCTGCATGACCCCCTACACTGCCTGAACACAACTGCCCTAAGCCCAGAATCACCACCCCCTGCAAGACCCCCTACACTGTCCGAACACCACTGCACTGCCCTAAACCCTGGAACACCACCCCCATCACAACCCCCTACACTGTCAGAATACCTCTGCGCTGCCCTAAACCCTGAAAAACTAACCCCAGCGCGACCCACTACACTGCCCGAACACCACTGCACTGCAGTATACCCTGAAAAACCAGCCCCAGCATGACCCCCTACAATGCCCGAACACCACTGCACTACCCTAAACCCTGAAATATCAGCCCCAGCACGACTCCCTACAATGCCTGAACACCTCTGCCCTAAAACCTGAAACACCACGCCCAGCAAGACCCCCTACACTGCCCAAACACCAATGACCTAAACCCTGAAACACCACCCCAGCATGCTCCTTCTCTGCCTGAACACCACTGCACTGCCCCAAACCCTGAAACACTACCCCTGCACGACCCCCTACACTGCCCTAAACCCTGAAACACCATCCCCAGCAAGACCCCCTACACTGCCTGAACACCACAGTACTGCCCTAAACTCTGAAACACCACCCCCAGCAGGACCCCCTACACTGCCCGAACACCACTGCCCTATACCCTGAAACACCCCCCCAGCAAGATCCCCTACACTGCCCGAATACCACTGCCCTAAACTCTGAAACACCACCCCCTAAGGGACCCCCTACACAGCCCGAACACCACTGCACCACTGCCCTAAACCTTGAAACACCACCCCCTTCACGACCCTCTACACTGCCCGAACACCACTGCCCTAAACCCTGATACGCCACCCCCTGCAAGACCCCCTACACTGCCCGAACACAACAGCACTGCCCTAAACCCTGAAACACCATCCCCTGCACGACCCACTACACTGCCCAAACACCACTGCACTGCCCTAAACCCTGAAACACAACCCCCAGCACGACCCACTAAACTACCTGAACACCACTGCACTGCCCTAAAACACCACCCCAGCACGACCCCCTACACTGCCAGAACCCCACTGCACTGCCCTAAACCCTAAAACACCACCCCCAGCACAACGCCCAACCCCCAACATGACCCCCTACACTGCACGAACACCACTGCACTGCCCTATACCCTGAAAGACCACCCCCTGCAAGACCCCCTACACTGCCCGAACACCACTGCACTGCCCTAAACCCTGAAACACCACCCCCTGCACAACCCCCTACACTGTCCGAACACCACTGCGCTGCATTAAACCCTAAAACACCACCCCCAGCATGACCCACTACACTGCACGAACACCACTGCACTGCCCTAAACTCTAAAACACCACCCCCAGCATGACCCCCTACACTGCCCAAATACCACTACACTGCCCTAAACCCTAAAGCACCAGCCCAGCACGACCCCTACACTGCTCGAACACCACTGCACTGCCCTAAACCCTGAATCACCCCTACACTGCCCGAACACCACTGTACTGCCCTAAACCCTGAAACAGCCCCAGCATGAACCCCTACACTGCCCAAACACCAATGCCCTAAACCCAGAAACACCACCCCCAGCACAACCCCCTACACTGCCAGAACACCAGTGCACTATCCTAAACCCTAAAACACCACCCCCAGCATGACCCCCTACACTGCCCGAACACCACTGCCCTATACCCTGAAACACCCTCCCCAGCAAGATCCCCTACACTGCCCAAATACCACTGCCCTAAACCCTGAAACGCCACCCCCTGCAATACCCCCTACACTGCCCAAACACCACTGCACCACTGCCCTAAACCCTGAAATACCACCCCCTGCATGACCCCCTACACTGCCTGAACACCACTGCCCTAAGCCCAGAATCACCAACCCCTGCAAGACCCCCTACACTGCCCAAAAACCACTGCACTGCCCTAAACCCTGAAACACCACTCCCTGCACGACCCCATACATTGCCTGATCACCACTGCACTGCCCTAAACCCTGAAACACCACCCCCAGCATGACCCCCTACATTGCCTGAACACCACTGCACTGCCCTAAACCCTAAAACACCACCCTTAGCACGACCCTCTACACTGCCTGAACACCACTGCACTACTGCCCTAAACCCTGAAACACCACCCCCTGCACGACCCTCTACACTGCCCGAACACCATTGCAATAAACCCTGAAACACCACCCCCAGCACGACCCACTACACTGCACGAACACCACTGCACTGCCCTAAACTCTAAAACACCACCCCCAGCATGACCCCCTACACTGCCCAAATACCACTACACTGCCCTAAACCCTAAAGCACCAGCCCAGCACGACCCCCTACACTGCTCGAACACCACTGCACTGCCCTAAACCCTGAATCACCCCTACACTGCCCGAACACCACTGTACTGCCCTAAACCGTGAAACAGCCCCAGCATGAACCCCTACACTGCCCAAACACCAATGCCCTAAACCAGAAACACCACCCCCTGCACAACCCCCTACACTGCCAGAACACCAGTGCGCTATCCTAAACCCTAAAACACCACCCCCAGCATGACCCCCTCCACTGCCCGAACACGACTGCCCTATACCCTGAAACACCCTCCCCAGCAAGATCCCCTACACTGCCCAAATACCACTGCCCTAAACCCTGAAACGCCACCCCCTGCAATACCCCCTACACTGCCCAAACACCACTGCACCACTGCCCTAAACCCTGAAATACCACCCCCTGCATGACCCCCTACACTGCCCGAACACCACTGCACTGCCCTAAACCCTGAAACACCACCCCCTGCACAACCCCCTACACTGTCCGAACACCACTGCGCTGCATTAAACCCTAAAACACCACCCCCAGCATGACCCACTACACTGCACGAACACCACTGCACTGCCCTAAACTCTAAAACACCACCCCCAGCATGACCCCCTACACTGCCCAAATACCACTACACTGCCCTAAACCCTACAGCACCAGCCCAGCACGACCCCTACACTGCTCGAACACAACTGCACTGCCCTAAACCCTGAATCACCCCTACACTGCCCGAACACCACTGTACTGCCCTAAACCCTGAAACAGCCCCAGCATGAACCCCTACACTGCCCAAACACCAATGCCCTAAACCCAGAAACACCACCCCCAGCACAACCCCCTACACTGCCAGAACACCAGTGCACTATCCTAAACCCTAAAACACCACCCCCAGCATGACCCCCTACACTGCCCGAACACCACTGCCCTATCCCCTAAACACCCTCCCTAGCAAGATCCCCTACACTGCCCAAATACCACTGCCCTAAACCCTGAAACGCCACCCCCTGCAATACCCCCTACACTGCCCAAACACCACTGCACCACTGCCCTAAACCCTGAAATACCACCCCCTGCATGACCCCCTACACTGCCTGAACACCACTGCCCTAAGCCCAGAATCACCAACCCCTGCAAGACCCCCTACACTGCCCGAAAACCACTGCACTGCCCTAAACCCTGAAACACCACCCCCTGCACGACCCCATACATTGCCTGATCACCACTGCACTGCCCTAAACCCTGAAACACCACCCCCAGCATGACCCCCTACACTGCCTGAACACCACTGCACTGCCCTAAACCCTAAAACACCACCCTTAGCACGACCCTCTACACTGCCTGAACACCACTGCACTACTGCCCTAAACCCTGAAACACCACCCCCTGCACGACCCTCTACACTGCCCGAACACCATTGCAATAAACCCTGAAACACCACCCCCAGCACGACCCACTACACTGCACGAACACCACTGCACTGCCCTAAACTCTAAAACACCACCCCCAGCATGACCCCCTACACTGCCCAAATACCACTACACTGCCCTAAACCCTAAAGCACCAGCCCAGCACGACCCCCTACACTGCTCGAACACCACTGCACTGCCCTAAACCCTGAATCACCCCTACACTGCCCGAACACCACTGTACTGCCCTAAACCGTGAAACAGCCCCAGCATGAACCCCTACACTGCCCAAACACCAATGCCCTAAACCAGAAACACCACCCCCTGCACAACCCCCTACACTGCCAGAACACCAGTGCGCTATCCTAAACCCTAAAACACCACCCCCAGCATGACCCCCTACACTGCCCGAACACGACTGCCCTATACCCTGAAACACCCTCCCCAGCAAGATCCCCTACACTGCCCAAATACCACTGCCCTAAACCCTGAAACGCCACCCCCTGCAATACCCCCTACACTGCCCAAACACCACTGCACCACTGCCCTAAACCCTGAAATACCACCCCCTGCATGACCCCCTACACTGCCTGAACACCACTGCCCTAAGCCCAGAATCACCAACCCCTGCAAGACCCCCTACACTGCCCGAAAACCACTGCACTGCCCTAAACCCTGAAACACCACCCCCTGCACGACCCCATACATTGCCTGATCACCACTGCACTGCCCTAAACCCTGAAACACCACCCCCAGCATGATCCCCTGAATGAATGAATGAATGAATTTTGGGACTTTTATAGCGCATGGCTGCCCGGAAGCGTCCCAGCGCTGAGATTGCAGACAAACACCTGAGGGTAGAAGCAGACGGGGAGAGGGGAGAGGTTATTGCGGAAAGAGGTGGGTTTTGAGAAGTTTTCGGAATCTCATGTGATTAGGCTCAGACCGGAGTTGGATTGGAAGAGAATTCCAGAGGGTTGCAGCGATCACCGAAAAACGGCGTCCACCGGTTCGAGCTCTTTTAATTCGTTGGACCTTTGCCAAGTTGCTCTGCGCTGATCGTAAGGGTCTATTAGGTAAGTATGGGCAGATCATAGATTTCAACATTGGGGGTCCTTGATTTTGCATGGCTCTGTGGGTGGTACATAAGGTTTTAAATTTGACCCTTTCTCGGATCGGCAGCCAGTGCAATGCCTTTAGGGCAGGCTTGGCTGAAACTCTGCGGGATGTTCCCGTGAGTATCCTTGCAGCGGCATTTTGTGTTCGCTGCAGGACATTGAGCGTAGCTTCAGGGGCGGCCAAAAAAAGGGCATTGCAGTAGTCTAATCTTGACAGTATTAGACCTTGCATGAGCATTTTTTGTGAGGTTGTGGGGAGTAGTGGAAGAATCTTCCTAGTTGATCGAAGTAGACCAACACAGGTGCCGGCTGTTTTTTTTGCCTGTGTTGTCATGGAGAGATTCTGTTCCAGCCAGAACCCTAGACTTTTAATTTCAGTCTTGGGCTGGGGGAGGGGTCCTAGGCATGAAGGCCACATCGCAATGGGGAGAGATGGTAGTTGTTGTCCCAGGAGCATAAGCTCGGTCTTTGAGCCGTTGAGCTTAAGCCTTGAATTGGCCATCCAAACGTATATGCCTTCTAGGCAGTCATGGAGGTTTTTGATTTTTTCTTCTTCAAGTGAGAATGATACGATCATTTGGGTGTCGTCAGCGTAGGTGACGGCTTTAATCCCAAATGGGGTGACCACATCCTCCAGGGGGGCCATATATGTGTTAAAGAGTGTAGGGCTCAGTGAAGAGCCCTGTGGAACCCCGCACTGGAGGGAAAGAATATCTGATCGAACATTCCCTTCACAAACCTGGAAGGTATGGTTTTCTAGGAAAGATGAGAGCCAACAGAGTGCAGTGCCTCTCACTCCTAGCTCAGATAGTCGTTGGATAAGGATCTTGTGGTCCACCGTATCAAATGCAGCGCTTAGATCCAGGAGGAGCAGTAAAACCGATCCCCCTGAATCCAAGATGCATCTGGCCTCCTCTACCACTTTCAGGAGGGCTGTCTCGGTCCCCTGGCCTGGACGGAAGCCTGTTTGTGAGGGTCGAAGGAGATTATTGGATTCGAGGAAGGCTGACAATTGCTGGTTGACTGCCTTCTCTGCGATCTTACTCATGCCAGGCAAGAGGGAGATCGGTCGGAGGTTGGATAGATCTGAGGGGTCATGGCCTACACTGCCGGAACACCACTGCACTGCCCTAAACCCTAAAACACCACCCTTAGCACGACCCTCTACACTGCCTGAACACCACTGCACTACTGCCCTAAACCCTGAAACACCACCCCCTGCACGACCCTCTACACTGCCCGAACACCATTGCAATAAACCCTGAAACACCACCCCCAGCACGACCCACTACACTGCACGAACACCACTGCACTGCCCTAAACTCTAAAACACCACCCCCAGCATGACCCCCTACACTGCCCAAATACCACTACACTGCCCTAAACCCTAAAGCACCAGCCCAGCACGACCCCTACACTGCTCGAACACCACTGCACTGCCCTAAACCCTGAATCACCCCTACACTGCCCGAGCACCACTGTACTGCCCTAAACCCTGAAACAGCCCCAGCATGACCCCCTACACTGCCCGAACACCAATGCCCTAAACCCAGAAACACCACCCCCAGCACAACCCCCTACACTGCCAGAACACCAGTGCACTATCCTAAACCCTAAAACACCACCCCCAGCATGACTCCCTACACTGCCCGAACACCACTGCCCTATACCCTGAAACACCCTCCCCAGCAAGATCCCCTACACTGCCTGAATACCACTGCCCTAAACCCTGAAACGCCACCCCCTGCAATACCCCCTACACTGCCCAAACACCACTGCACCACTGCCCTAAACCCTGAAATACCACCCCCTGCATGACCCCCTACACTGCCTGAACACCACTGCCCTAAGCCCAGAATCACCAACCCCTGCAAGACCCCCTACACTGCCCGAAAACCACTGCTCTGCCCTAAACCCTGAAACACCACCCCCTGCACGACCCCATACACTGCCCGATCACCACTGCACTGCCCTAAACACTGAAACACCACCCCCAGCATTGAGGAAATTAAAATATTATAAGGCCTATGTGTCCCCGTGTGTTCCCCACCACTCATGTGCACATACATGTAACCTGTGTATTTCCCCTCCTTGGCCTGTCTATCATGATGCTTATGCTATAACGTGGCCTGCCATAATCCAGTCTCCCATGAGAGAAACGACAAATCTGCTCTGAGGCCTACACGTTTTGCATCATGTTTTCCCGCATTTCCATTATTGTGGCTCAGCCAGAGCCGAAAAGAAGTTTCAGGCCTCAGAACGCTCTGAAAGCTGCAGCTGCGTATCCTTGGCCTTGCACACTTGGGCCTCAGCCAAAGGGGCCCCGACCGAGGTGCCGAGACAGTATTGAGCACGGTTATCTGCTTACTCCTACCGAAACCACATTCCTGCCTGGAGAAGGAGGGATAAACATGACCCATCTGCAAAGGAGAAAGCCTAGCCTTCCTGTCTCTTTTTGTGCGATTACAAAGCTCACGTCAGTGAAAAGCCCATAGCCCCCATGTAAGACTTCAGCAGTAAACGAAGAAATAAATGCCACATTGGCTCTTGGTGATGGGCAACCTAGGTCACGAATCAGTCCCTGCTCCAGACTTTAGATATCAGATAATACAAGATGTGCTGGTCGCCCTGACACTGAAGGCCTCACTTCCAGACTCCAGACTCCCCGGTTGCATAGCAACCCTTTCACACGTCAGTTACACGTCATGCTCGAGTTGAGCACAAGTAAGGCAAAGTTCCAGTAAAGTTCCAGCTGATCACGCAACCCCCTCCAGGTATCCACCCACCTATGACACTTACCTATTTTCACCGAGTGGACGCCCACCTTCACGCCTACTTACACACCCACATGCTCTTATCTCATTCTCTCTTGCTCCGCCTGAAGCACTACTGCTTACGTATATTATTACAACGTATATATACTGTACTCTGCGAATAAAGTTTGAGAATATATTTTTGAGAATCCTGGTCCTGATCCCTTGTGGTGATGGAACTATTCTCCCTATAACTCGAGTTATTTGAATAAAGCCCTTTTTGAACCTGATACCACGGACTCAGCCTCTTGCTTCATGCATGATCATATTGATATATAGAAATTCAGAGCGCGTAATATTTTATTTACGACATTAATGGCGCCCGAATAGGGACAAATCTCCTTCCCCATGCGCCGGAGATGAAGGTCCAGTTTTGCCCCCTTCCACAGCCGTGACGGACTTCGAGTGTACACGCCGCAGGTTTTCCCGCCAACTCCCTCAGGCCAACGAAGGAGACGGACTGCGACCAGGCATCCATACGAGGCGGTGAGGATTGCGGATCGTCCCGACCCAGAGCCCACCCTGCGAGAGAGCTGTGTCCGAGGTTTCTAGAGATCCACCTAGGATACGCCATTCCCTGCGCAGCGTCAAGTGTCCGAGGCCTTCAAGTTCAAGTTCAAGTTCTGCTTCCCGGTGAGTTTCTCATGGGGGTTGCAATAATGACGGGTTCATTTAATGAACACGGTAAAGACGTGTCTCACTTGTGAGACCGGTATGTTCAAGAGCATGCATTCAAGAATTAATGTTTTCAAGAATTAAAGTCCAAGTTTTCAGGTGCACCGATATAACTGTATGAATGTTATTGTCTTAGTAAGGTTCAGTTAGGTTTGAATGTGTCAGGTTTTTGTGTAAATTTGTTTCATTGTGATTTTTGGTTTTTTTGTTCATTGTGATTTTTGTTTTCGGTTACATGCCAACATGCCGTTATTTTCAAAACTGCGTAAGATATGTACCAGGAAAGGTGTACTAGAGGAACCAGTTAACATTCCGCCTAGAGACACACCTGGACATTACATGTACTGTAAGCATGGTTTAGATGCCGTGTTGTTTTTAGAACTATGGGTGGATTACACGAAGGATTTAGAGACAAAGTATAAATGGCCCATTACGGGAACGTGGGATGCGGAATGCATTATGAAGGTAGAGGAAGAGATATGGAAGAGAAAATCTAGATCTGCTCAGAAGGATGCCATTGAGTTATGGCGCAAGGAGTCACATAGAAGAACAGAGAAAGAGTTCCACAAAGCAGAGAGAAGTAGACAGGAGTCCGAAAAAGCCCAAGAAGAGAAATTACAGGAAGAAGGGGAGCGGGTAAAAAGAGAGCAGGCTGAAAGAGAAAGAAATACTGTCGTTGCTGGTATTTATCCCGTCCTCTCAGAGGAACTAGCAAAAGTGACCCCAGTAGAAAGACCAGTTAGAGTGCCACCGCAAGTACCCCGAAAAATAAAACAAACAGCATCCGAAACGTTCATTAACACCTACCTAGAGGAATCCCCACCAGCATACGTGGATGGATTTTTCCCTGCACCCCCAACGCAAGAACAACTCCAGGAGCTCGAGGACGGCGGGGAGGGAGGATCCGGGGCAACATCAGGAGGGGGGCCGACAGTAAAAGTAGACATCTCCGAATGTATATATGACCCAGATCCAGGAAAGGGCAGAATGCTCGTGTTTTCACTACGGCTTAGATGAGCAGTCGCAGATTTGGAAAAATTACCAGATATGGATAAACATCTAAAGAAAATGTACACATTCATAAGAACAGGGGAAGGTTCTGAGTGTATAGCAGAAGCTGTACAAAATAGAAAGGTAATTATTAAGAACTATATCCTTCGCTTCCTAATTAATTGTCTGATCAGGGAAAAAGACGAAGGCGACGGGGACGTAGACCGTTGTTATATTGGTTGGACTGATCGCATAGATGCCGGTCAGCATGATAAATCAGGCCAGACAGACAACATGTTGACCAAAATTCGAAAGGCAATAATAGCGTCACACGAAGGAGGCCCGAACGAAAAGGCTGAGTTATCATCTGTTGACGAAGCAGGGGACAAAGACAGAATACATTATGTGGGCCGTGCCCGGCGATTCGAAAGGCCCAAGGGCCTCAATCACCGTAAACAGGGAACTGCCATAAAAGAAAGATATTCCCTTGAAAGTTTGTTCCAGATCACCGAAAAAGCGGTGAATAAATGGCTAGGTAACGATCAGCCCCTCACCCCGACCGAAAATGAATTAGCACGGTCAGCCACCCTGTGGATATCCCAATATGATATATATAATAATGATATCGTAGCACAAACGTTCTTGAGCCTCCCACCAAACGAACAGCGCATAGCTGGTGTTTACATGGTCCAACATTTGATCACGTTATATGAGAGTCAATATTCTGGTCCTGGTCTATTGTATAAGTTGCTGGACGACATAATACTAGACAGATGGATGAACATGAGTACTGAACTGATTAATGTCATCCTGGATCAGCGACACAAGTATATAGTATACGTGACTAGATCCCTTCTTCCCGCTCCACCACAGGTTAAGGGACAGTCATACGACAAGCTGAACCCCCTACGAGAGGTTCATCCTGTAAAGGATGCAAACAATGAACTGCAACGGGTGTATGTCTACACCCCCTTGTCGAAATTAGAGATACTGGAAATGAAAAAAATGTTACCATCCCATGATAAAGACCCGGGGGGTTTTCACCGAGAACTAAAGGACATTCTTCGCTTAGGAGAATATACATATGCTGACATTCTAAAGTTATTAAAAGTACTATTGCCTGCTGGTATTTACGAGAAGCTGAAAGGACAGGACTGGGAGGTGGGAGAGAAAAGGCTCAGCTGGGATCTGTTGGAAAGAGAGGAAGAGGGAAGAGGCCCGGGGGTTGGTCTGGGTCCCCGAGCTAAAGACCTACCTGAACTCCTTGTACAAGTTTTGCCCAGATTACTAATTACCAAGAAAGAAGACTGGGATGCTATTTCAGCCTGTAAACAGAAACCAGACGAGGACACTAGCAATTTTTACTCTAGGTTTGAGAAATGTTTCACTATCAATAGTGGTCTTAAGCCCGGTAGTGATTCATATCCCCATCTTTTCGTGAGCAAACTAGTAGAAAATTCCCTACCAGAGGTGAAGTATAGGGTACTGAAGGTTGAGAGTACTTGGCAAGCAAACAGCCCTTCACAAATGTTACAGATGTTACAATACCACCAGAACAGAATTAGAGAAGAACACGACCAGGACAAGAGACGCATGAGAGACACAAAGATGAAGATGCTGGTGGCCCAATCGACACCGGCAAACACAAACACGAACAAGAATAGCACGAAACAAAGTAATGGGACCTGTAATTATTGCAAGAAGCCAGGCCACTTCGTAAATGAATGTGCGGTCCTGAAACACAATATAGCGATAGGTAAAACAAAGCCACGTCCTTATCCTCCCAAAGAAAATAACACACATCAGACATCAGATACATTTCCACCGCCGCCGCCGCCTGTCCATGCACCTGCACCAGCCCACGCCACAACACAAATGTATGAGCACGCAGAATACCAAGCATATTCGTGAAGAAGCCCAGAGAGGGAATTCGACTTGCCCCTTATTCCAGTTCCTGTGGACCAAGCGGGTCCCTATGTGCATGCACGTTTACTAGGAAAAAATAAAAAGTTTTTGATTGACACTGGGGCAAGTAGAACTACCATCAGTCATTCTGAGGTTCCAGGGGCACCCCTCTCGGGCTCAAAGAGTATATCCCTGGGCTTTTCAGGAAAACCTATTATTAATGAGGTTTCAGAACCAGTCTCTTTAGGAGTTGGTCCACTAATACATACAACAGACTTACTGCTTACTAAATCATGTCCAGAAAACTTACTCGGCATAAAAACGTTAAAGAAACTGGGGGCAATTATCTGTTGCTCGCCAGAAGGAGTGCGACTGTATTTACGTGATTTCAAGGGACATTTTGTTATGAAAGATATTGACATCAGGCTTCAAAATGTACCACAGCACCTATGGGCACAAGGCCCGACTGACGTAGGTTTCATGAACATTACACCATACCAGGTCACCCTCAAGGAAGGAGTGGTGCTGCCACGGATTAGACAATATAAAATTCCACCTGAAGCTGAAGTAGGGTTGCTGAAAATTATCGATGAACTCATCGCACAAGGGGTGGTGATAGAGACAGATTCAAACATATGCAATTCACCTGTTCTTCCTATTCTTAAAAGAACTGATCCCAATGCATCACCTGTCTATAGATTAGTTGTGGACCTGCGAGAATTAAACAAATGTGTGGTGCCACAGCACCCTGTGGTCCCGGACATTTCTTCATTATTGACTGCCATTGATGCGAAGGCTACGTTCTTTACAGTTATCGATCTGAAGAACGCCTTTTTCAGTATCCCAATACATCCGGACAGCCAATATCTTTTTGGTTTCAGTTTAAAAGGCCGCAGCTTCAGATTCACAAGAGCACCACAGGGCTTCACGGAAAGTCCTAGCATCTACAGTCAGGCACTCAAAAGACAACTAGACAGTATTCATATGCCTACCACTACAGCACTGATACAGTATGTAGATGACATTCTCATTACTGCACGATCGGAAACTGACTGTGAAAATGCATCACTCACTGTTTTACATTTCCTAGCTGACAAGGGGCACAAAGTGTCCCCTTCGAAGTTACAATTCTGTGAACAGCAAGTGGCGTACCTTGGGCACTTGCTATCCAAGGAGGGTAGGCGACTGACACCAGAACGTATTCAATTGATTTCTGGCCTTTCACAGCCCAAGACACAAAAGGAGGTACGTGCATTCATTGGCCTCACTTCATATTGCAGGCAGTGGATTCCCCAGTATGCTCACATAGCCAAGCCCCTAATACAGTTGACGACACAGGAGGTAGCTTCTACTAAAGTCCTCCCTTGGACACAAGAACACACTGTGGCATTTGAAGAATTAAAAAGAGCTTTATGTCAAGAACCAGTTTTAGCGATCCCTGATTACAACAAATCTTTTATGCTTTTTGTGACAGAGCGAGATGGAACAGCACTATCTGTCCTAACACAAAATCATGCAGGAAAACACAAGCCCTGTGCTTATTTCTCTAGTACATTGGACCCAGTAGCACAGGCTTTGCCTGCGTGCCTAAAATCTGTTGCAGCAACAGCCTTAGCCATAAGACAAAGTGACTCGATAGTACTGGGCCACCCCCTGACAGTACAAGTACCACACGCAGTAGAGGTTCTCTTGAACCGAACACAAACACAACACCTGACTGTAGCGAGACTGACAGGTTATGAGCTGACGTTATTTCAACCACACATAGAGATCAGACGATGCAACATACTGAATTCTGCTACTCTTTTGCCCTCCAGTACAGAAAACGTTTCCCCACATGACTGTGTTGAAGTGATACATACCGTGACTAAACCAAGACAAGACTTGACAGATGTTGCACTCCCAGACCCTGACCTAACACTCTATGTTGACGGCTCATGCATGAGGACGGGGGCGGGAGAATTAGTGGCAGCATATGCAGTGACCACTGCTACTGAAATCATAGAGACTAAAAGAATAGACATACTGTCAGCACAAGCAGCACAAGCAGCAGAGCTCATCGCTCTGACACAAGCGTGCATAAGAGCTAAGCACCTGAGAGTAAACATTTACACTGACTCACAATACGCATATGGGGTAGTTCATGACTTTGGAGTACTATGGAGGGAAAGCGGTTTCTTGACCTCTCACGGGGCCAAGATACAGCATGGCCCCCTTATTCAAGCCCTTCTGGATGCTATACATTTACCAACAGCCATAGCGATCCTGAAATGCAAAGCACATACTAAAGTCATAGATACCATTTCCCAAGGCAATGATCTGGCAGACCGAACAGCTAAACAGACAGCTCAGACCCCACTAGACATGACAAAATCACAGGTACCATTAATGACCAAAGCCATGACAGTCAGGGATCCTTCCAAGGATGTACAAGACATACAGACACATGCTACTCTAGACGAATTGAAGAAATGGTCGGAACAAGGAGGGGTACTGACTGATCAGGGTTGGATGACTAAGGGCAAAGAAACATGGTTTCTTCCTGATGCGATGGTACAAGTGATCATAAATACCGCACATAGTCCTGCACACCTAGGAGAGAAAGCAATGCTAGACAGCTTGCAGAATATATGGTTCAACAAGCACCTACGTGCAGCAGCGAAACAAAAGGTCAGAACATGTATGATCTGTTGCCAATTCAATCCAGGTAAAGGCATTCCGATGGAACAAGGTGGATTCCATCCACCTGACCACCCTTTTGAAGTCCTCCAAATGGATTATATCCAAATGGACAGATGCAGAGGTTACAAATATGTCCTGGTAGTAGTATGTTCACTATCAAGATGGACAGAGGCCTATCCAGTCCCTGATTATACTGCTGTAACTACCGCCAGACAATTGGTACGAGAGTTTTTCCCACGTTATGGATTACCGCGTGTCGTATATTCCGACAACGGTCAGCCTTTCTCCTCTGAACTCATGAAACAGGTGTCCCTTCTGTTAGGATATAACTGGAAGTTCCATTGTGTACGACATCCTGAGGCAGCTGGCCTTGTAGAAAGACACAATCAGACTTTAAAGATAAAACTAGCAAAGATATGCGCAGACAAAGGTGTAGATTGGATGGTAGCCCTGCCGGTTGCCCTCTTTTACATGTGAATGGTAGCCCATTCTAGAACAGGCTTATCTCCCTATGAAGTGGTCTTTGGTAGACCACCGAATATGTGGGGCACTCCAATGCCTAAAAAGATCACTGATGTTGATAGTAACATGCTGACAGATTACCTGGCTTCCTTGATGTCTGCACTACTCTCTTGTCGTTCGCAGGTTGCTGCCGCCTTCCCTGACAACACCCAGGTCAAGGAACATTCCCTCGTTCCTGGGGATTACGTAGTAATACGGAACTTTGATAGAACGAGCCCTCTTGAGCCAAGGTGGAAGACGCCCAAGTTGGTATTATTGACCACGAGGACCGCTGTTAAAGTCGAAGGACGGAAAGGATGGGTTCATCTTCATCATTGTAAACGCTACTTTGGAAATAACGATTCGTTTAAAAAGGACATAAACTTTTCAGACTTTGAGCCCCCTTTACTAGAGGAGACTCCCCAGCAGGAGTACAAAGCTAAACTTAGATCTAAAAAGTCAGAACCCGTTTGATCAATTAAGTCCACTAGGTGGTGAAGCGGTTGAACATGTATTCTGGCTTGCATAAGATCTTGGATACTACTGATGAGAAAAAGAGCAAGATGAAAAGCAAATACTGTAAAATATTACGTGGTAGATGTATAGTGACTTTGATTTTTTTATTTCTTCTGTGCATCACGATGATATGTATCAGCTTAATACTACATGCTATTTTTCCTCCTATTGCCTCACTCTTACACTCTCCTACTAATGATACCATAAAGCACACATTTAGTGATCTGCCATCCCATGAGCTATCATATCGACTTGCCTTACGCAACAATACCTTTATTCAGATGCTGCACCATTCACATCAGACTAGCAATGCTACAGACTGCTGGGTCTGTGGCCGGCTTCCCCCGTATCAGAAGGTGAAGGGAGTGTTGCCTCTTTTCCCTTTTCCATTCTCCCATAATGGTTCTTGCGGAGCATGGTTTGCCTTAATGACATCCATCAACGGTGATGCCAAAGAATGTCAAGACAAGGAGTGTAGGGGCGACTGGGTATGGGGTAACTTGAATAAAGTCATGAATAAAGCATGTTTCCCAGATGAAGAAGGTTTTCCCCAAAGGAAAGGTACAGATCTAGAAAATGAAGAGTATCTGCAAGGAAATGCGACCCTCGACTTTATAGTGTTGAATGTCAAGCCCATACACAATTTAGGTCCATCCTCAATCACAGTCCTGCCAGTAAAAGGGAACTTGTGTGTCAGAAAAGAAGGCTCAGTACATTTGGGGCACAGCGAGTTTAACACTATAATAGTGTTTAAAGACAAAGGAAAGTCTTACTTCAGAGCATCACGACACACCTACTTTATTTGTGGCCAGACAGCCTATGTGCAACTGCCCTTAGACTGGGGTGGGACGTGCTATATATCATTCCTTTTACCACCCGTTTTCTTGGCCCCATCGGACTATCATCAAAATCTCCAACTAGCACTTATCAGACACAGACGAGGGCTCGATGCCTCCGGCATTGACCAGACTGAAACAGCTTGGGAGCAATATACAGATTTCAACAAAGGATTCTTTTTCTTCATAGGTCCCGTCCAGAATAGTAAACTTATCCGCAGACTAACAAGGATTCTAGAAACAGTTGCTAATGAGACTGCATCAGCCCTGGGGAACTTGACCCAGGAACAGTCTGCTATGAGAATGGTCGTTCTTCAGAATCGTCTTGTTCTTGACGTCATCCTAGCGGATAGGGGCGGGGCCTGTAGGGTCACCGGTTCCAGCTGTTGCGTTTTCATTCCTAATAACGCACCGTCTGTATACAAAGCAATAACAAGACTCCACAAGATTGCCCAAAGCATACACCAAGACCCAGGCACGTGGACTTGGTCCAGTTGGCTCTGGGAAATAATATCAGCATGGGGATGGAAAGTGTTGACAGTCTGTGGACTAATACTACTGATGATATTCAGTTGTTGCCTATGTCTGCAGTGTGGCCCGGCCATTTGCGGCCTGTGTGCTGCTGCATGTGTTCCACATCCCCATTTACAGAGCATTGAAAATGGTAAAATAATGCTGCAAGAACAGATTGACTGTCTCATGAGAATAGATATGACATGAGGGTCCACCAGGGGACAAGGAGGGAATGAGGAAATTAAAATATTATAAGGCCTATGTGTCCCCGTGTGTTCCCCACCACTCATGTACACATACATGTAACCTGTGTATTTCCCCTCCATGGCCTGTCTATCATGATGCTTATGCTATAACGTGGCCTGCCATAATCCAGTCTCCCATGAGAGAAACGACAAATCTGCTCTGAGGCCTACACGTTTTGCATCATGTTTTCCCGCAATTCCATTATTGTGGCTCAGCCAGAGCCGAAAAGAGGTTTCAGGCCTCAGAACGCTCTGAAAGCTGCAGCTGCGTATCCTTGGCCTTGCACACTTGGGCCTCAGCCAAAGGGGCCCCGACCGAGGTGCCGAGACAGTATTGAGCACGGTTATCTGCTTACTCCTACCGAAACCACATTCCTGCCTGGAGAAGGAGGGATAAACATGACCCATCTGCAAAGGAAAAAGCCTAGCCTTCCTGTCTCTTTTTGTGCGATTACAAAGCTCACGTCAGTGAAAAGCCCATAGCCCCCATGTAAGACTTCAGCAGTAAACGAAGAAATAAATGCCACATTGGCTCTTGGTGATGGGCAACCTAGGTCACGAATCAGTCCCTGCTCCAGACTTTAGATATCAGATAATACAAGATGTGCTGGTCGCCCTGACACTGAAGGCCTCACTTCCAGACTCCAGACTCCCCGGTTGCATAGCAACCCTTTCACACGTCAGTTACACGTCATGCTCGAGTTGAGCACAAGTAAGGCAAAGTTCCAGTAAAGTTCCAGCTGATCACGCAACCCCCTCCAGGTATCCACCCACCTATGACACTTACCTATTTTCACCGAGTGGACGCCCACCTTCACGCCTACTTACACACCCACATGCTCTTATCTCATTCTCTCTTGCTCCGCCTGAAGCACTCCTGCTTACGTATATTATTACAACGTATATATACTGTACTCTGCGCATAAAAATTGAGAATATATTTTTGAGAATCCTGGTCCTGATCCCTTGTGGTGATGGAACTATTCTCCCTATAACTCGAGTTATTTGAATAAAGCCCTTTTTGAACCTGATACCACGGACTCAGCCTCTTGCTTCATGCATGATCATATTGATATATAGAAATTCAGAGCGCGTAATATTTTATTTACGACAGCATGACCCCCTACACTGCCTGAACACCACTGCACTGCCCTAAACCCTAAAACACCACCCTTAGTACGACCCTCTACACTGCCTGAACACCACTGCACCACTGCCCTAAACCCTGAAACACCACCCCCTGCAAGACCCCCTACACTGCCCGAACACCACTGCACTGCCCTAAAGCCTGAAACACCATCCCCTGCCCGACCCACTACACTGCCCAATCACCACTGCACTGCCCTAAACCCTGAAACACAACCCCCAGCACGACCCAGTAAACTACCAGAACACCACTGCAGTGCCCTAAAACACCACCCCCAGCACGACCCCCTACACTGCCCGAACACCACTGCACTGCCCTAAACCCTAAAACACCACCCCCAGCACAACGCCCAACCCCCAACACGACCCCATACAGTGCCCGAACACCACTGCACTGCCCTATACCCTGAAAGACCACCCCCTGCAAGACCCCCTACACTGCCCGAACACCACTGCACTGCCCTAAACCATGAAACACCACCCCCAGAACAACCCCCTACACTGTCCGAACACCACTGCGCTGCCCTAAACCCTGAAACACCACCCCCAGCGCGACCCACTACACTGCACGAACACCACTGCACTGCCCTAAACTCTAAAACACCACCCCCAGCACCACCCCCTACACTGCCCGAACACCACTGCACTGCCCTATACCCTGAAACACCAGCCCCAGCACGACCCCCTACAATGCCCGAACACCACTGCACTGCCCTAAACCCTGAAATATCAGCCCCAGCACGACTCCCTACACTGCCTGAACACCACTGCCCTAAAACCTGAAACACCACGCCCAGCAAGACCCCCTACACTGCCCAAACACCAATGACCTAAACCCTGAAACACCACCCCCAGCATGCCCCCTTCTCTGCCTCAACACCACTGCACTGCCCCAAACCCTGAAACACTACCCCATACACAACCCCCTACACTGCCCTAAACCCTGAAACACCATCCCCAGCAAGACCCCCTACACTGCCTGAACACCACAGCACTGCCATAAACCCTGAAACACAACCCCCAGCAGGACCCCCTACACTGCCCGAACACCACTGCCCTATACCCTGAAACACCCTTCCCCAGCAAGATCCCTTACACTGCCCGAAAACCACTGCCCTAAACTCTGAAACACCACCCCCTGCGGGACCCCCTACACTGCCCGAACACCACTACACCACTGCCCTAAACCTTGAAACACCACCCCCTGAACGACCCTCTACACTGCCCGAACACCACTGCCCTAAACCCTGAAACGCCATCCCCTGCAAGACCCCCTACACTGCCCAAACACCACTGCACTGCCCTAAACCCTGAAACACAACCCCCAGCACGACCCACTAAACTACCTGAACACCACTGCACTGCCCTAAAACACCACCCCCAGCACAACCCCCTACACTGCCCGAACACCACTGCACTGCCCTAAACCCTAAAACACCACCCCCAGCACAACGCCCAACTCCCAGCACGACCCCCCACAGCACTGCCCTATACCCTGAAAGACCACCCCCTGCAAGACCCCTTACACTGCCCGAACACCAATGCACTGCCCTAAACCCTGAAACACTACCCCCTGCAGAACCCCCTACACTGTCCGAACACCACTGCGCTGCCCTAAACCTTAAAACACCACCCCCAGCATGAACCCCTACACTGCCCGAACACCACTACACTGCCCTAAACCCTAAAGCACCAGCCCAGCACGACCCCCTACACTGCTCGAACACAACTGCACTGCCCTAAACCCTGAATCACCTCTAAACTGCCCGAACACCAATGCCCTAAACCCAGACACACCACCCCCAGCACAACCCCCTACACTGCCAGAACACCAGTGCACTATCCTAAACTCTAAAAAAAAAACAGCATGACCCCCTACACTGCCCGAACACCACTGCCCTATACCCTGAAACACCCTCCCCAGCAAGATCCCCTACACTGCCCGAATACCACTGCCCTAAACCCTGAAGCACCACCCCCTGCAATACACCCTACACTGCCCGAACACCACTGCACCACTGCCCTAAACCCTGAAATACCACCCCCTGCATACCCCCTACACTGCCTGAACACCACTGCCCTAAGCCCAGAATCACCACCCCCTGCAAGACCCCCTACACTTCCCGAAAACCACTGCACTGCCCTAAACCCTGAAACACCACCCCCTGCACGACCCCATACACTGCCCGATCACCACTGCACTGCCCTAAACCCTGAAACACCACCCCCAGCATGACCCCCTACACTGCCTGAACACCACTGCACTGCCCTAAACCCTAAAACACCACCCTTAGCATGACCCCCTACACTGCCCGAACACCACTGCAACACTGCCCTAAACCCTGAAACACCATCCCCTGCACGACCCACTACACTGCCCAAACACCACTGCACTGCCCCAAACCCTGAAACACTACCCCATGCACGACCCCCTACACTGCCCTAAACCCTGAAACACCATCGACAGCAAGACCCCCTACACTGCCTGAACACCACAGCACTGCCCTAAACCCTGAAACACCACCCCCAGCAGGACCCCCTACACTGCCCGAACACCACTGCCCTATACCCTGAAACACCCTTCCCCAGTAAGATCCCTTACACTGGCCAAAAACCACTGCCCTAAACTTTGACACACCACCCCCTGCGGGACCCCCTACACTGCCCGAACACCACTACACCACTGCCCTAAACCTTGAAACACCACCCCCTGAACGACCCTCTACACTGCCCGAACACCACTGCCCTAAACCCTGAAATGCCATCCCCTGCAAGACCCCCTACACTGCCCAAACACCACTGCCCTAAACCCTGAAACACAACCCCCAGCACGACCCACTAAACTACCTGAACACCACTGCACTGCCCTAAAACACCACCCCCAGCACGACCCCCTACACTGCCCGAACACCACTGCACTGCCCTAAACCCTAAAACACCACCCCCAGCACAACGCCCAACCCCCAACACGACCCCCTACACTGCCCACACACCACAGCACTGCCCTATACCCTGAAAGACCACCCCCTGCAAGACCCCCTACACTGCCCGAACACCAATGCACTGCCCTAAACCCTGAAACACCACCCCCTGCAGAACCCCCTACACTGTCCGAACACCACTGCGCTGCCCTAAACCCTAAAACACCACCCCCAGCATGAACCCCTACACTGCCCGAACACCACTACACTGCCCTAAACCCTGAATCACCTCTACACTGCCCGAACACCACTGTACTGCCCTATACCCTGAAACAGCCCCAGCATGACCCCTACACTGCCCGAACACCAATGCCCTAAACCCAGAAACACCACCCCCAGCACAACCCCCTACACTGCCAGAACACCAGTGCACTATCCTAAACTCTAAAAAAAAAACAGCATGACCCCCTACACTGCCCGAACACCACTGCCCTATACCCTGAAACACCCTCCCCAGCAAGATCCCCTACACTGCCCGAATACCACTGCCCTAAACCCTGAAGCACCACCCCCTGCAATACACCCTACACTGCCCGAACACCACTGCACCACTGCCCTAAACCCTGAAATACCACCCCCTGCATACCCCCTACACTGCCTGAACACCACTGCCCTAAGCCCAGAATCACCACCCCCTGCAAGACCCCCTACACTTCCCGAAAACCACTGCACTGCCCTAAACCCTGAAACACCACCCCCTGCACGACCCCATACACTGCCCGATCACCACTGCACTGCCCTAAACCCTGAAACACCACCCCCAGCATGACCCCCTACACTGCCTGAACACCACTGCACTGCCCTAAACCCTAAAACACCACCCTTAGCATGACCCCCTACACTGCCCGAACACCACTGCAACACTGCCCTAAACCCTGAAACACCATCCCCTGCACGACCCACTACACTGCCCAAACACCACTGCACTGCCCCAAACCCTGAAACACTACCCCATGCACGACCCCCTACACTGCCCTAAACCCTGAAACACCATCGACAGCAAGACCCCCTACACTGCCTGAACACCACAGCACTGCCCTAAACCCTGAAACACCACCCCCAGCAGGACCCCCTACACTGCCCGAACACCACTGCCCTATACCCTGAAACACCCTTCCCCAGTAAGATCCCTTACACTGCCCAAAAACCACTGCCCTAAACTTTGACACACCACCCCCTGCGGGACCCCCTACACTGCCCGAACACCACTACACCACTGCCCTAAACCTTGAAACACCACCCCCTGAACGACCCTCTACACTGCCCGAACACCACTGCCCTAAACCCTGAAATGCCATCCCCTGCAAGACCCCCCACACTGCCCAAACACCACTGCCCTAAACCCTGAAACACAACCCCCAGCACGACCCACTAAACTACCTGAACACCACTGCACTGCCCTAAAACACCACCCCCAGCACGACCCCCTACACTGCCCGAACACCACTGCACTGCCCTAAACCCTAAAACACCACCCCCAGCACAACGCCCAACCCCCAACACGACCCCCTACACTGCCCACACACCACAGCACTGCCCTATACCCTGAAAGACCACCCCCTGCAAGACCCCCTACACTGCCCGAACACCAATGCACTGCCCTAAACCCTGAAACACCACCCCCTGCAGAACCCCCTACACTGTCCGAACACCACTGCGCTGCCCTAAACCCTAAAACACCACCCCAGGCATGAACCCCTACACTGCCCGAACACCACAACACTGCCCTAAACCCTAAAGCACCAGCCCAGCATGACCCCCTACACTGCTCGAACACCACTGCACTGCCCTAAACCCTGAATCACCTCTTGTTACAGTCTGTTGTAACAACCATGCTCGAACCCATCTGGAAGAATCACCTTGTAATTATGTACAGAAATAGTAATGTTAGTTTGTTTTCCTTTGTACGTTTTGCCAATGCTTGTTGTTAAACTGTGCATCAGTCTTGAATGACAAAAACTCGATGGCAATAATGGTAAAGTCTTTTCATTGGTCTTGTGTGCTAAAACTCCTCACAGGTGCACGTTTTGGTAGCAATGAAATCATTAGGCTTTTGTCTTTTGCTCCTGCTGCTGTAAACGTGGGGCACATGGAATAATTCTTATTTGCACAGTTTAGAGGCGCACGTTACAGAACATGCTGTATTTCTGACAGTTGTGCTCACGTTCCCTTCAGACAGTTGAGCTCACTTTCCCTACTCACGTTCCCTGCAGGCAAACCAGCATTAAACCAAACACGTGGAACACTGGTTCCTCCGCATGCTAACCCCACCCTCCAGCTACTGTATTTAAAGCCTGAAACCCCTACAAAAGTGCTTACGCTCGTTTTTCTACCAACGCTTACCTGAAGGCAGAAAACTCTCCTCTGTGATCCTGCATCGGCTCCCGAGTCCTGCGAGGCATCCGGTCCGGTTCCAAAGTTCTTCCCTCGTTGCCACGGAGACGCCTCATGCTTCCCTTCTGCAAATCTGGAGTCACATTAAAAAGATTCCTACGGAGAAAAGGAAACAAAAGAGAAAGCATTCAGCAATCAGTGAGTAACCGGCTGGCTACTACAAAATAACTGTAAGTTTCTCGGACATCGTTTCATTATTCTAGTTTAACTAATACTTGGCCAAGTGTTAGAGTTAGTGATTAAACAAGCACAGAACAATGCAAATATAAAAGACAATACTTATCTAAAGTGGATTTTCACTCTGGCGCAGCGCATTCTCCTAATCCAAGGTGCAAAAAATCAACCCTACAGAACAGAAAAAAGAGACATTTGGATTGATAACTTTTGGCATTTCTTAGACTATTACTTGTGAGTATTTACAAAGCAACTTTGAGCATCATTCAACAGCACCTTGGCATAATCAGGTTAACCATTCAACAATAATCAAGAGTTTTACTTTTATCTTTGCAGATGTATATTCCACATTGTGTTCAGGTGTAGATCAGAATATTGGGCCAACAAGGTACTAAATATATGTAGATATATGTATATCTAATTCTTGCAAATCTTATGTGCTATGTGCTAAAATCATGTTGTTCTTTATTTATTACTAGAACTGTGTTTTCATGAGAAGCCTGACAAGAGAGCACAGAGCACACTGAAAGTCGGAGTGTCTTTTTGTTTATTATTTTGTCCCAATTCCCCCTTCCCTTAGGAACTTAACTTGGTCCAACTGTGTTAAATATTCAGTTGAGTCCAGAGAAAGTTCTTGGGGGAAGTCGAGAGCTATCCACGCATCTCTCAAGTTGAACAGCCTGCCTTTCAGGTGAGTGAAGGTTAACAGAAGCGTAAGCCTTCACAACAACTTAAGTTCTCCTTGAGAGATATGGATTCTGATACAGAGATCATTGATGGACAAGCAATGGCACAAGCACTGGCTGACGATGTTTTGCGAAATCAATCTTTAGCAGAGACTTTACAAAAAATGCAAATTGAAATGGAAAACTTGAGACATGAAAATTCAGAATTAAGACAGGAAGTTCTTCGTTTTAAACCAAGAGATTCTGTATGGGGAAAACCTGTTTTGTCTCCACATTTAGATTCATCCATGTTTGGTAGTAAGTCTAAAGTCTCTAAATCAGTCACGAGTCCTGATTCTGCTTCCTCACCAGTACAAGTAACGGTGGCCGTTCCTAATGTTGTTCCTTTGGCTGCTCCGGAACGCTATTTTGGCGATTCTGGAAAATTTACCATATTTCTCAGTCAATGTCAATTACATTTTACTTGTAAACCACAGTTATTTCCCACAGATGCTACTAAGGTAGCCTTTGTACTTTCCTATTTGGGAGGCACGGCTGCAAACTGGGCTATACCGTTTATCGATCGAGATGATCCCATTTTACATAACTGGTCAATGTTTAAAAACACCATGACTAAATTATTTGCAAAACATACATATGTGCAAGCCAGTGACAATGAGTTACTAAACTTAAAACAAGGTAAACAAGATTTACTAACTTATGTAACTCAATTTAACAGACTTTTGGCCGAAACTCAGTGGCCAGAAGAAAAGCGCACGTCGCTCTTTTATAGAGGGTTGCGTGATGACTTAAAAGATGCCTTGGCACTTATTGTGGACCTTCCTGAAGAGTATTCAGACTTTGTGGAGATGGTGGTCAAATTAGATCATCGAATAGGTGAAAGAAAAGGAGATAAAACCCGATTTGAACCAAGATTTTCAGTATATAAAAATGAGAAGAAGGAAAGTGATTCCAAGGTATCTGAGTCAGAACCTATGCAGATTGGGACAATTAAAGGACCCCTGTCAGTTGAGGAAAAGGATAGACGGAGAAAACTAAACCTTTGTTTATATTGTGCAAAATCCGGACATTTTGCAAAAGAATGTCCAATAAAACCTAAAGGGACAAAGAAAGTTAATTCCTTAGTCACAAACATTACAGGAGGACAGGAAAACTAACAAACTCGGCAAGAAGGGGGGTCTCTTGTACGAGTAAAGAATCGTTGTTGACCTCCAATGTTTCCACTAATGTGGTACCAAAAATACCTCGACATTTCATGATCCATGTAGTTTTGATAATTAGTACCCATGTGCGGCATTCCGTCCCAGTCTTATTAGATTGTGGGGCCACAGGGAATTTCATGGATATTAAAATGGCAGAAAAATTACAGATTCCAACTGAGTGGAAAACGCAACCCGAATCTGTGTGCGCAGTAGACGGGTCGGCTTTGTCTTCTGGGATGATTACCAAGAAAACAACTCCCTTGATTATGGTGTGTCAAAATGGACATACGGAAAGAATAGGCTTTGATTTAATTGATACACCTGCTTTTGGGTTAATTCTAGGAGTACCATGGTTAACTCAGCATAATCCTAAAATTAATTGGGCTTTGAGAACAGTAACTTTGGATTCCACTTTCTGTCGTGAGACTTGTTATCAAGAAGCACTCACTGAATCTATGACTATGTTACATTGTGCGGCTGCGCAAACGCAGGTGGTTCATCTACCAGTTGAATACCAAGAGTTTAAAGATGTTTTTGACCCAATAAAGGCTGGCTCTTTGCCACCACACAGGTCGTATGATTGTCGAATTGACCTAATACCCGGAGCTACCTTGCCTAACTCTAGAGTATATGCCCTCACAGAAGAGGAAACAAAATATTTGAGGACTTATCTTGATGAGTTATTGGCATCAGGGTTTATAAGACACTCTACCTCTCCTGTATCCTCGCCACTATTTTTTATTCCTAAACCTGATGGAAGTCTCCGCGCTTGTATTGACTACCGCGGATTAAACAAGGCCACAATAAAGAATAAATATCCATTGCCCTTAATACCTGTTCTCTTGGACCAATTACGTCATTCCACAATATACACAAAATTAGATTTGAGAGGTGCATATCACCTGGTTAGAGTTAAGGAAAACGATGAATGGAAGACCGCATTTAAAACTAAATTTGGCTTATTTGAATATGCAGTGATGCCTTTCGGTCTATGTAATGCACCCGCAGCATTTCAATTTTTTATTAATGAGGTGTTGCATGAATTCCTTGATGTTTGTGTCATTGTGTATATTGATGATATACTTATCTATTCAAAGACAAGAGCAGAACATGTGCAGCAAGTTAAAGCAGTGTTGCAGAAATTGTTGACAAACCATCTTTTTGCTAAACTTGAAAAATGTATTTTCAACACAGATACAGTGGATTTTCTTGGGTATTGTCTGTCCCCAGCAGGTATAATGATGGATGTTAAAAAGGTAAATGCTATTAAGGAGTGGCCAGAACCTACGACAGTTAAGGAAGTACAAAAGGTTTTAGGTTTTGCCAATTTTTATAGGCGTTTTATTCCTTGTTTTGCAGAAACTGTAGTACCTCTGACCAAATTGTTACATAAGGGACAAACGTTTGTATGGACAGAATGCACAGCTCAGGCGTTCAAAACCCTCAAAGAAAAGTTCACCTCTGCACCCTTATTAAAACACCCAGATCCAGATCTTCCATTTTTTGTAGAGGCAGATGCTTCACAGGTGGCGGTGGGAGCAGTATTATCTCAAAGGGACATCCAGGATGGTCAGCTACATCCTGTAGCTTTCTATTCTAAAAAACTGCTACCTGCTGAACAAAATTATACAGTGGCAGAGCGTGAACTGCTGGCAATCAAATTGGCTTTTACTGAATGGAGACACCACTTGATGGGCTCAAAATTCCCAGTCACTATATTTAGTGATCACAAAAATTTACAGTTTTTTAGTTCTGTAAGAGCTTTGACACCTCGACAGATGCGTTGGCTAAATTTTTTTAGTGCATTTGATTTTGTTATTACGTATCGACCAGGTGCACAGCAAATTCAGTCAGATGTCTTATCTAGATATGGGTACACAGCTGATTTAAAGAAAGAAGGAATTGGCCCTCCCATAATTCCTCCACAAAAAATTCTGGCTCCAATTATACAACAAGATTTTTTAAAACAAATCAGGGAGGAACATTTAAAAGTAACAGCCCAGGAGTGGTTAAAAAATCCTCACAATTCTATTCAAGATGGTTTAATGTACCATAATTCTTTGTTATATGTGCCAACTAAGAATTTACAAGAAAGAATTATATCTTGGCATCATGATTCTCTTTTAGCGGGGCATCCAGGATCACAAAAAACCTTGGAAAATTGCAAAAAACATTTTTGGTGGTCTTCCATGATTGAAGACATTAAAAGATATGTCAATTCCTGCCCCATCTGTGCAAGAAATAAATCTGTACACAAAGCACCCATGGGTTTATTACAGCCATTGCCAACTCCTCCGAGTCCCTGGCATACAATCAGTTTGGACTTCATTGTCAATCTTCCTAAGGCAAATATGTATACCACTATTTTGGTGGTAGTAGACTATTTGTCAAAAATGGCACATTTTATCCCTTTGATTAAACTCCCCACTGCAGCACAGTTGACAGATGTTTTTATTAAGGAAGTAGTGAGGTTACATGGATTACCAGCAAAAATCCTTTCGGACAGGGGGACTCAATTTACCTCAAAATTTTGGACCAATTTAGGAAAAAGTCTAAAAATGGATATAGCTCTTTCGACGGCCTTTCACCCAGAAACTGACGGCCAAACAGAAAGAGTTAATCAAACGTTATTGCAGACTCTACGCTGTTTAATGGCGGAATTCCCTACTGATTGGGATAAAATCTTACCTATTGCAGAATTCATTTATAATAACAATGTGCATTCTGCAACACAATGTACACCGTTTTATTTTTTACACGGGTATCATCCGCAAGCATTACCTATTTCTGTGACTCCCTCTTTAACACCAGGGGTCACAGAGCGACTCACCTCGTTACTGGACATACAAGCAAAAGCTATAAAACATTTAAATAAATACAAAGACTCTATGAAGAAGCAAGCGGATAAACATAGAATAGCTCCTCCGCTATATCAGGTAGGAGATAGTGTTTGGCTTTCTACTAAAAACTTGAAGTTGACAGGACCTAGAAAATTGATGCCAAGATATATAGGTCCATTTGTAATTGAAAAAATCATCAACCCAGTAACTGTTAAATTGGACTTACCCCAAGAATATCCTGTACACCCTGCTTTTCATGTATCCCTATTAAAACCCTACAATCCACAAACCAGATCAGAACCTCCACCCTCTCCTATTCAAGTTGACGGACATTTAGAATATGAAGTTCAGAAGATTTTAGATGCAAAAAGAATGCGAGGTAAATTGTATTATTTAATAGCCTGGAAAGGTTTTGATGCTACTGAGAACTCATGGGAACCAGCATCATATGTTCATGCTCCACGACTTTTGAGACAGTTTCACTTACGTTTCCCTCTCAAGCCACGTCCGGTGGGGCGCTCTTTGAGGGGAGCGACTGTTACAGTCTGTTGTAACAACCATGCTCGAACCCATCTGGAAGAATCACCTTGTAATTATGTACAGAAATAGTAATGTTAGTTTGTTTTCCTTTGTACGTTTTGCCAATGCTTGTTGTTAAACTGTGCATCAGTCTTGAATGACAAAAACTCGATGGCAATAATGGTAAAGTCTTTTCATTGGTCTTGTGTGCTAAAACTCCTCACAGGTGCACGTTTTGGTAGCAATGAAATCATTAGGCTTTTGTCTTTTGCTCCTGATGCTGTAAACGTGGGGCACATGGAATAATTCTTATTTGCACAGTTTAGAGGCGCACGTTACAGAACATGCTGTATTTCTGACAGTTGTGCTCACGTTCCCTTCAGACAGTTGAGCTCACGTTCCCTACTCACGTTCCCTGCAGGCAAACCAGCATTAAACCAAACACGTGGAACACTGGTTCCTCCGCATGCTAACCCCACCCTCCAGCTACTGTATTTAAAGCCTGAAACCCCTACAAAAGTGCTTACGCTCGTTTTTCTACCAACGCTTACCTGAAGGCAGAAAACTCTCCTCTGTGATCCTGCATCGGCTCCCGAGTCCTGCGAGGCATCCGGTCCGGTTCCAAAGTTCTTCCCTCGTTGCCACGGAGACGCCTCAAGCTTCCCTTCTGCAAATCTGGAGTCACATTAAAAAGATTCCTACGGAGAAAAGGAAACAAAAGAGAAAGCATTCAGCAATCAGTGAGTAACCGGCTGGCTACTACAAAATAACTGTAAGTTTCTCGGACATCGTTTCATTATTCTAGTTTAACTAATACTTGGCCAAGTGTTAGAGTTAGTGATTAAACAAGCACAGAACAATGCAAATATAAAAGACAATACTTATCTAAAGTGGATTTTCACTCTGGCGCAGCGCATTCTCCTAATCCAAGGTGCAAAAAATCAACCCTACAGAACAGAAAAAAGAGACATTTGGATTGATAACTTTTGGCATTTCTTAGACTATTACTTGTGAGTATTTACAAAGCAACTTTGAGCATCATTCAACAGCACCTTGGCATAA
Organism: Triturus cristatus; assembly: GCF_964204655.1. Lineage (NCBI taxonomy): Eukaryota > Metazoa > Chordata > Amphibia > Caudata > Salamandridae > Triturus > Triturus cristatus. Next base: position 247,578,584 of record NC_140579.1, read on the forward strand.
TCAGGTTAACCATTCAACAATAATCAAGAGTTTTACTTTTATCTTTGCAGATGTATATTCCACATTGTGTTCAGGTGTAGATCAGAATATTGGGCCAACAAGGTACTAAATATATGTAGATATATGTATATCTAATTCTTGCAAATCTTATGTGCTATGTGCTAAAATCATGTTGTTCTTTATTTATTACTAGAACTGTGTTTTCATGAGAAGCCTGACAAGAGAGCACAGAGCACACTGAAAGTCGGAGTGTCTTTTTGTTTATTATTTTGTCCCAATTCCCCCTTCCCTTAGGAACTTAACTTGGTCCAACTGTGTTAAATATTCAGTTGAGTCCAGAGAAAGTTCTTGGGGGAAGTCGAGAGCTATCCACGCATCTCTCAAGTTGAACAGCCTGCCTTTCAGGTGAGTGAAGGTTAACACCTCTACACTGCCCGAACACCACTGTACTGCCCTATACCCTGAAACAGCCCCAGCATGACCCCTACACTGCCCGAACACCAATGCCCTAAACCCAGAAACACCACCCCCAGCACAACCCCCTACACTGCCAGAACACCAGTGCACTATCCTAAACTCTAAAAAAAAAAAACAGCATGACCCCCTACACTGCCCGAACACCACTGCCCTATACCCTGAAACACCCTCCCCAGCAAGATCCCCTACACTGCCCGAATACCACTGCCCTAAACCCTGAAGCACCACCCCCTGCAATACCCCCTACACTGCCCGAACACCACTGCACCACTGCCCTAAACCCTAAAATACCACCCCCTGCATGACCCCCTACACTGCCTGAACACCACTGCCCTAAGCCCAGAATCACCACCCCCTGCAAGACCCCCTACACTGCCCGAAAACCACTGCACTGCCCTAAACCCTGAAACACCACCCCCTGCACGACCCCATACACTGCCCGATCACCACTGCACTGCCCTAAACCCTGAAACACCACCCCCAGCATGACCCCCTACACTGCCTGAACACCACTGCACTGCCCTAAACCCCAAAACACCACCCTTAGCATGACCCCCTACACTGCCCGAACACCACTGCAACACTGCCCTAAACCCTGAAACACCATCCCCTGCATGACCCACTACACTGCCCAAACACCACTGCACTGCCCTAAACCCTGAAACACAACCCCAGCACAACCCAGTAAACTACCAGAGCACCACTGCACAGCCCTAAAACACCACCCCCAGCACGACCCCCTACACTGCCCGAACACCACTGCACTGCCCTAAACCGTAAAACACTACCCCCAGCACAATGCCCAACCCCCAACACGAACCCATACAGTGCCCGAACACCACTGCACTGCCCTATACCCTGAAAGACCACCCCCTGCAAGACCTCCTACACTGCCCGAACACTACTGCGCTGCCCTAAACCCTAAAACACCACCCTAGCACATCCCTCTACACTGGCCAAACACCACTGCACTGCTCTACACTCTGAAACACCAGCCCCCGCACGTCCCCCTACACTGCCTGAACACCACTGTACTGCCCTAAACCCTGAAACACCAGACCCAGCACGACCCCCTACACTGCCCGAACACCACTGTACTGCCCTAAACCCTGAAACACCACCCTCAGCAAGACCCCCTACACTGCCCGAACACCACTGCACTGCCCTAATCCCTGAATCACCACTCCCCTGCATGACCCCCTACACTGCCCAAACACCAATGACCTAAACCCTGAAACACCACCCCCAGCATGCCCCCTTCTCTGCCTGAACACCACTGCACTGCTCCAAACCCTGAAACACTACCCCATGCACGACCCCCTCACTGCCCTAAACCCAAAAACACCACCCCCAGCATGACCCCCTACACTGCCCAAACACCACTGCCCTATACCCTGAAACACCCTCCCCAGCAAGATCCCCTACACTGTCCGAATACCACTGCCCTAAACTCTGAAACACCACCCGCTATGGGACCCCCTACACTGCCCGAACACCACTGCACCACTGCCCTAAACCTGGAAACACCACCCCCTGCACGACCCTCTACACTGCCCGAACACCACTGCCCTAAACCCTGAAACGCCACCCCCTGCAAGACCCCTACACTACCCGAACACAACAGCACTGCCCTAAACCCTGAAACACCATCCCCTGCACGACCCACTACACTGCCCAAACATCACTGCACTGCCCTAAACCCTGAAACACAACCCCCAGCACGACACACTAAACTACCTGAACACCACTGCACTGCCCTAAAACACCACCCCCAGCATGCCCCCTACACTGCCCGAACACCACTGCACTGCCCTAAATCACCACCCCAGCACAACTCCCTACCCCCAACACGACCCCTAAACTGCCTGAACACCACTGCCCTGCCCTGTACCCTGAAAGACCACCCCCTGCAAGACCCCCTACACTGCCCGAACACCACTGCACTGCCCTAAACCCTGAAACACCCCCCCTACACAACCCCCTACACTGTCCGAACACCACTGCGTGGCCCTAAACCCTAAAACACCACCCCCAGCATGACCCCCTACTCTGCCCGAACACCACTACACTGCCCTAAACCCTAAAGCACCAGCCCAGCACGACCCCCTACACTGCTCGAACACCACTGCACTGCACTGCCCTAAACCCTGAATCACTCCTACTCTGCCCAAACACCACTGTACTGCCCTAAACCCTGAAACAGCCCCAGCATGACCCCCTACACTGCCCAAACACCAATGCCCTAAACCCAGAAACACCACCCCCAGCACAACCCCCTACACTGCCAGAACAACAGTGCACTATCCTAAACCCTAAAACACTACCCCCAGCATTACCACCTACACTTTCCGAACACCACTGCCCTATACCTTAAACACCCTCCCCAGCAAGATCCCCTTCAATGTCCGATTACCACTGCCATAAACACTGAAACACCACCCCCTGCAATACCCCCTACACTGCCCGAACACCACTGCACCACTGCCCTAAACCCTGAAATACCACCCCCTGCATGACCCCCTACACTGCCTGAACACAACTGCCCTAAGTCCAGAATCACCACCCCCTGCAAGACCCCCTACACTGTCCGAACACTTCTGCACTGCCCTAAACCCTGAAACACCACCCCAGCACAATCCCCTACACTGTCCGAACACCTCTGCGCTGCCCTAAACCCTGAAACACCACCCCCAGCGTGACCCACTACACTGCACGAACACCACTGCACTGCCCTAAACTCTAAAACACCACCCCCAGCACCACCCCCTACACTGCCCGAACACCACTGCACTGCCGTATACCCTGAAACACAAGCCCCAGCACGACCCCCTACAATGCCCGAACACCACTGCACTGCCCTAAACCCTGAAATATCAGCCCCAGCATCACTCCCTACAATGCCTGAACACCACTGCCCTAAAACCTGAAACACCATGCCCAGCAAGACCCCCTACACTGCCCAAAGACCAATGACCTAAACCCTAAAGCACCAGCCCAGCATGACCCCCTACACTGCTCGAACACCACTGCACTGCCCTAAACCCTGAATCACCCCTACACTGCCCCAACACCACTGTACTGCCCTAAACCCTGAAACAGCCCCAGCATGACCCCCTACACTGCCCGAACACCAATGCCCTAAACCCAGAAACACCACCCCCAGCACAACCCCCTACACTGCCAGAACACCAGTGCACTATCCTAAACCCAAAAACACCACCCCCAGCATGACCCCCTACACTGCCCGAACACCACTGCCCTATACCCTGAAACACCCTCCCCAGCAAGATCCCCTACACTGTCCGAATACCACTGCCCTAAACCCTGAAACACCACCCCCTGCAATACCCCCTACACTGCCCAAACACCACTGCACCACTGCCCTAAACCCTGAAATACCACCCCCTGCATGACCCACTACACTGCCTGAACACCACTGCCCTAAGGCCAGAATCACCACCCCCTGCAAGACCCCCTACACTGCCCGAAAACCACTGCACTGCCCTAAACCCTGAAACACCACCCCCAGCACAATCCCCTACACTGTCCGAACACCTCTGCACTGCCCTAAACCCTGAAACACCACCCCCAGCGTGACCCACTGCACTGCACGAACACCACTGCACTGCCCTAAACTCTAAAACACCACCCCCAGCACCACCCCCTACACTGCCCGAACACCACTGCACTGCCATATACCCTGAAACACTAGCCCCAGCACGACCCCCTACAATGCCCGAACACCACTGCACTGCCCTAAACCCTGAAATATCAGCCCCAGCATGACTCCCTACAATGCCTGAACACCACTGCGCTAAAACCTGAAACACCACGCCCAGCAAGACCCCCTACACTGACAAAAAGACCATTGACCTAAACCCTGAAACACCACCCCCAGCATGCCCCTTCTCTGCCTGAACACCACTGCACTGCCCCAAACCCTGAAACACTACCCCCTGCACGACCCTCTACACTGCCCGAACACCACTGCCCTAAACCCTGAAACGCCACCCCCTGCAAGACCCCCTACACTGCCCGAACACAACAGCACTGCCCTAAACCCTGAAACACCATCCCCTGCACGACCCACTACACTGCCCAAACACCACTGCACTGCCCTAAACCCTGAAACACAACCCCCAGCACCACCCACTAAACTACATGAACACCACTGCACTGCCCTAAAACACCACCCCCAGCACGACACCCTACACTGCCAGAACACCACTGCACTGCCCTAAACCCTAAAACACCACCCCAGCACAATGCCCAACCCCCAACACGACCCCCTACACTGCCCGAACACCACTGCACTGCCCTATACCCTGAAAGACCACCCCCTGCAAGACCCTCTACACTGCCCGAACACCACTGCACTGCCCTAAACCCTGAAACACCACCCCCTGCACAACCCCCTACACGGTCCGAACACCACTGAGCTGCCCTAAACCCTAAAACACCACCCCCAACACAACCCACTACACTGCACGAACACCACTGCACTGCCCTAAACTCTAAAACACAACCCCCAACATGACCCCCTACACTGCCCTAATACTACTACACTGCCCTAAACCATAAAGCACCAGCCCAGCACGACCCCCTACACTGCTCGAACACCACTGCACTGCCCTAAACCCTGAATCACCCCTACACTGCCCGAACACCACTGTACTGCCCTAAACCCTGAAACAGCCCCCCTACACTGCCCGAACACCAATGCCCTAAACCCAGAAACACCACCCCCAGCACAACCCCCTACACTGCCAGAACACCAGTGCACTATCCTAAACCCAAAAACACCACCCCCAGCATGACCCCCTACACTGCCCGAACACCACTCCCCTATACCCTGAAACACCCTCCCCAGCAAGATCCCCTACACTGTCCGAATACCACTGCCCTAAACCCTGAAACACCACCCCCTGCAATACCCCCTACACTGCCCGAACACCACTGCACCACTGCCCTAAACCCTGAAATACCACCCCCTGCATGACCCACTACACTGCCTGAACACCACTGCCCTAAGCCCAGATTCACCACCCCCTGCAAGACCCCCTACACTGCCCGAAAAGCACTGCACTGCCCTAAAACCCTGAAACACCACCCCCTGCACGACTCATACACTGCCTGATCACCACTGCACTGCCCTAAACCCTGAAACACCACCTCCAGCATGACCCCCTACACTGCCTGAACACCACTGCACTGCCCTAAACCATAAACACCTGCCTTAGCACGAGCCCCTACACTGCCCGAACACCACTGCACTGCCCTAAACCCTGAAACACCATCCCCTGCACGACCCACTACACTGCCCAAACACCACTCCACTGCCCTAAAACACCACCCCCAGCACGACCCCCTACACTGCCCGAACACCACTACACTGCCCTAAACCCTAAAACACCACCCCCAGCACAACGCCCAACCCCCAACACGACCCCATACAGTGCCCGAACACCACTGCACTGCCCTATACCCTGAAAGACCACCCCCTGCAAGACCCGCTACACTGCCCGAACACCACTGCACTGCCCTAAACCCTGAAACACCACCCACAGCACAACCCCCTACAATGTCCAAACTCCACTGCGCTGCCCTAAACCCTGAAACACCACCCCCAGCGCGACCCACTACAGTGCACGAACACCACTGCACTGCCCTAAACTCTAATACACCACCCCCAGCACCACCCCTACACTGCCCGAACACCACTGCTCTGCCGTATACCCTGAACCACCAGCCCCAGCACGACCCCCTTCAATGCCCGAACACCACTGCACTGCCCTATACCCTGAAACACCCTCCCCAGCAAGATCCCCTACACTGTCCGAATACCACTGCCCTAAAACCTGAAACACAACCCCCTGCAATACCCCCTACACTGCCCGAACACCAGTGCACCACTGCCCTAAACCCTGAAATACCACCCCCTGCATGACCCACTACACTGCCTGAACACCACTGCCCTAAGCCCAGAATCACCACCCCCTGCAAGACCCCTACACTGCCCGAAAACAACCGCACTGCCCTAAACACTGAAACACCACCCCCTGCACGACTCATACACTGCCCGATCACCACTGCACTGCCCTAAACCCTGAAACACCACCCCCAGCATAACCCCCTACACTGCCTGAACACCACTGCACTGCCCTAAACCCTAAAACACCTGCCTTAGCACGACCCCCTACACTGCCCAAACACCACTACACTGCCCTAAACCCTGAAACACCATCCCATGCACGACCCACTGCACTGCCCTAAACCCTGAAACACAACCCCCAGCACGACCCAGTAAACTACCAGAACACCACTGCTCTGCCCTAAAACACCACCCCCAGCACGACCCCCTACACTGCCCGAACACCACTACACTGCCCTAAACCCTAAAACACCACCCCCAGCACAACGCCCAACCCCCAACATGACCCCATACAGTGCCCGAACACCACTGCACTGCCCTATACCCTGAAAGACCACCCCCTGCAAGACCCGCTACACTGCCCGAACACCACTGCACTGCCCTAAACCCTGAAACACCACCCCCAGCACAACCCCCTATACTGTCCGAACACCACTGCGCTGCCCTAAACCCTGAAACACCACCCCCAGCGCGACCCACTACTGTGCACGAACACCACTGCACTGCCCTAAACTCTAATACACCACCCCCAGCACCACCCCTACACTGCCCAAACACCACTGCACTGCCGTATACCCTGAAACACCAGCCCCAGCACGATCCCCTACAATGCCCGAACACCACTGCCCTAAAACCTGAAACACCACGCCCAGCAAGACCCCCTACACTGCCCAAACACCAATGACCTAAACCCTGAAACACCACCCCCAGCAAGACCCCCTACACTGCCTGAACACCACTGCACTGCCCTAAACCCTGAAACACCACCCCCAGCAGGACCCCCTACACTGCCTGAACACTACTGCCCTATAACCTGAAACACCCTTCCCAGCAAGATCCCCTAGACTGCCCAAATACCACTGCCCTAAACTCTGAAACACCACCCCCTACGGGACCCCCTACACTGCCCGAACACCACTGCCCTAAACCTTGAAATACCACCCCCTGCACGACCCTCTACACTGCCTGAACACCACTGCCCTAAACCCTGAAACGCCACCCCCTACAAGACCCCCTACACTGCCCGAACACAACAGCACTGCCCTAAACCCTGAAACACCATCCCCTGCCTGACGCACTACACTGCCCAAACACCACTGCACTGCCCTAAACCCTGAAGCACAACGCCCAGCATGACCCACTAAACTACCCGAACACCACTGCACTGCCCTAAAACACCACCCCCAGCACAACCCCCTACACTGCCCGAACACCACTGCACTAAGCCCTAAAACACCACCCCCCAAGCACAACTCCCTACCCCCAACATGACCCCCTACACTGCCCGAACACCACTGCACTGCCCTATACCCTGAAATACCACCCCCTGCAAGACACCCAACACTGCCCGAACACCACTGCACTGCCCTAAACCACCACCCCCTGCACAACACCCTACACTGTCCGAACACAACTGCGCTCCCCTAAACCCTGAATCACCCCTACACTGCCCGAACACCACTGTACTGTCCTAAACCCTGAAACAGCCCCAGCATGACCCCCTACACTGCCCGAAAACCAATGCCCTAAACCCAGAAACACCACCCCCAGCAAGACCCCCTACACTGCCCTAAACCCTGAAACACCATCCCCTGCACGACCCACTACACTGCCCAAACACCACTGCACTGCCCTAAACCCTGAAACACAACCCCCAGCACGACCCAGTAAACTACAAGAACACCACTGCACTGCCCTAAAACATCACCCCCAGCACGACCCCCTACACTGCCCGAACACCACTGCACTGCCCTAAACCCTAAAACACCACCCCCAGCACAACGCTCAACCGCCAACACGACCCCATACAGTGCCCGAACACCACTGCACTGCCCTATACCCTGAAAGACCACCCCCTGCAAAACCCCCTACATTGCCCGAACACCACTGCACTGCCCTAAACCCTGAAACACCACCCCCAGCACAACCCCTTACACTGTCCGAACACCACTGTGTTGCCCTAAACCCTGAAACACCACCCCCGGCGCGACCCACTACACTGCACGAACACCACTGCACTGCCCTAAACTCTAAAACACCACCCCCAGCACCACCCCTACACTGCCCGAACACCACTGCACTGCCGTATACCCTAAAACACCAGCCCCAGCACGACCCCCTACAATTCCCGAACACCACTGCACCGCCCTAAACCCTGAAATATCAGCCCCAGCACGACTCCCTACAATGCCTGAACACCACTGCCCTAAAACCTGAAACACCACGCCCAGCAAGACCCCCTACAATGCCCAAACACCAATGACCTAAACCCTGAAACACCACCCCCAGCAAGACCCCCTACACTGCCTGAACACCACTGCACTGCCCTAAACCCTGAAACACCACCCCCAGCAGGACCCCCTACACTGCCCAAACACCACTGCCCTATAATCTGAAACACCCTCCTCAGCAAGATCCCCTACACTGCCCGAATGCCACTGCCCTAAACTCTGAAACACCACCCCCTACGGGACCCCCTACACTGCCCGAACACCACTGCACCACTGCCGTAAACCTTGAAACACCACCCCCTGCATGACCCTCTACACTGCCCGAACACCACTGCCCTAAACCCTGAAACGCCACCCCCTGCAAGACCCCCTACACTGCCCGAACACAACAGCACTGCCCTAAACCCTGAAACACCATCCCCTGCACGACCCACTACACTGCCCAAACACCACTGCACTGCCCTAAACCCTGAATCACAAACCCCAGCACAACCCACTAAACTACCCGAACACCACTGCACTGCCCTAAAACACCACCCCCAGCACGACCCCCTACACTGCCCGAACACCACTGCACTGCCGTAAGCCCTAAAACACCACCCCCAGCACAATGCCCAACCCCCAACATGATCCCCTACACTGCCCGAACACCACTGCACTGCCCTATACCCTGAAAGACCACTGTTAGAATCCGGGGTCTCTGGTTGGCGCAGGTATGCACTTGCGACAAGCAGGAACCCTTTCCTCTAAGTCAGGGCGTAGGATTACCTCTTTAAAAATAACCCCTGCTCACCCTCTAGGTAACGTGGCGCGAGCAGTCAGGCTAGATTTCCAGAGGGCATTAGGTTAAGCGTTCAAGATATCCCACACAATAATCACCACCCCACCACACAAAGACACAAGGCTGTATTTATATCAAAATAAAGTTCTTTATATAAAAGATTTCTTCAAGCAGGATGTCAAAATACAGTTTGTTCACTTAAATAAGGTTCCAGTTACTTTTAAATGCTTTTAGGCAGTCCAGAGTTCTTAAAATGGCACTTTTCTATTCAAAATAAGCTTCTTTGGGGTATTGTGCACTTCGTAGCGCCCCCTCGTAGGTACACGTCGTACACGTTCGGGACGTCTCGTGCCAAACCTCACGCTTCCTGCGTGAGCGACGGCAATGCTTTTGGTGCTGTACGGTCCGTACAGATGCAGGGACGCGCCGCACACGGACGGCAGAGCAGGTACGGCTCGTACAAAGGTCAGTACGGCTCGTACAAAGGCGCGCTGGTCACAATACCTTGGTTCTTTGTAGAGGAGGTTCGTGGCGGCCTCGTAGTCCCGCACAAAGGTGTCCCACGTCGCGATTCAGTCCCGGATCTCCAGGGGACGGTGAGGCTTCGTGGGGCGCTCGGGGAGGATCTCAGTGGCCACGATGATTTCAGGAGCGGGAGGGGCGGCTCGGGAGTGATTCTTAGCGCTTGGCAGCGCTGTCGGCTTTCCTCAGGGTGGCGAACCAGCTGCTCGGTGCCCTCACAGGGATCTCAACTGCACAGGGTCACAGAGGCTCGGCGTTTGGACGTCCGGGGTCTCTTCTTTGCATTGCGAGCTATGGCTCGGGGGCAGTTGCTTGCTGGGCTAGGGCCAGGTAGGCCGGCCTTGGCAGTGATCACAGCAGCCCCGGTGGCAGACGTCGCGGTGCTCGGAGAGAGAGGGGAGCACACAGGTTCTCTGGGGGTCAGCGTGACAGGATCACCTCCAGCAGCTCCTCTTTTCCTTGGGGGAAGGTAGTGCCCACTGTTCCTGGGGCGCAGTTCAGGGGGCAAGTTCACCAGCAAGCCCTTGGAGATTGTTCAAAGCACAAGTTGATTCAATAGTCTTTTCCTTTAGTCTTTTCCTCTCCTTCTTGCAGCAAGGCACCCACCGCAGGCCAGTCTCACAGGTCAGAGACAGTAGTCCTCCATGCAGCTTTCCCAGGTCCTTCCCTCCAAGCAGAGTTTCTTGTTGGCGCAAACAGGATCTGATTTCTTAGAAGCAGGGCTCCTTCTTTTATAGCACAATTCTTTTGTTCTTTGTCGCCAGGGGGCCTGGGCCTGGCTCAGTCCAGTTTTGGAGCACTTTGTTGTGGTGACTCTGCTCTTTCCTTTCAGCATCAGGGCAGAAACATCAGCCGCTCCACAGGGGGCGGAGCCGGCATTGTGGTGGCAGAGCACAGGTCTATTCAGAGTCAAAGGTGTACTCCTCCCACCCATCCTGGTGTAATCTTTCTACCCACCACCTGGCAGCCAGCCTGTCTCCTGGAATTCCCCAGCCCTGCTCCTTTACTGTTACTAGGCAGAACACACACACACAGCAGAGGCGGACTGAAATGGCCAGGTCAGTAAATACTAACTTTCTAAAAGTATTATTTACAAACAAAGGATATTAAAATAAACTTTACTAAAATAAGTATTTTATTATTCTGAGTTCAGGCATACTAAACTTGACTTTCTACCATGCTCTCTGAGTCCACTGGGATTACAGCGTGTAGTAATTCCAGCAGCCCATTCTGGCCTATGGAGAGCAGGTAGCCTTCAATAGTGAAAAACGAAAATGGCTGTAATTCACTATTAGGGCATGCCACATACATCAGGGCATGTCCTACCTTATACCTACAATGCACCCTGCCCTTGGGCCTACCAGAGGGGTGTCTAATATGTAGTTAAGGGAAGGTTCGGGGACTGGCAAGTAGGTGCACTTGCGCAATCAGCGCGACAGTACCAGACCGCGCGCAGGTTCTGCAGTGGCAGACCCTAGACACATTTTACTAGGCCGCTTCTGTGGGTGGCACAACCAGTGCTGCAAGCCCACCAGCAGCATTTGTATTTACAAGCCCTGGCACTCCTGGTGCACTTTACTAGGGCTGATAGTAAACCAAATAAGCCAAACACGGACACCAATCAATGTATACATTTTTCCAAAGGGAGCACTTGCACTGTGACACTGATTAGCAGTGGCACAGTGCCCTGAGTAGCTAACACCAACAAAACACAATGAAGCACATCAGCAAAAAGTGGAAGGGAAACTCACGCCATGGTGCCAGGTCTAACAACCACCCCCTGCAAGACCCCCTACACTGCCCAAACACCACTGCACTGCCCTAAACCCTGAAACACCACCCCCTGCACAACCCCCTACACTGTCCGAACACCACTGCGCTGCCCTAAACCCTGAAGCTCCACCCCCAGCGTGACCCACTACACTGCACGAACACCACTGCTCTGCCCTAAACTCTAAAACACCACCCCCAGCAAGACCCCCTACACTGCCCGAACACCACTACACTGCCCTAAAGCACCAGCCCAGCAGGACCCCCTACACTGCTCGAACACCATTGCACTGCCCTAAACCCTGAATCACCCCTACACTGCCTGAACACCACTGTACTGCCCTAAACCCTGAAACAGCCCCAGCAGACCCCCTACACTGCCCGAACACCAATGCCCTAAACCCAGAAACACCACCCCCAGCACAACCCCCTACACTGCCAGAACACCAGTGCACTATCCTAAACCCAAAAACACCACCCCCAGCATGACCCCCTACACTGCCCGAACACCACTGCCCTATACCCTGAAACACCCTCCCCAGCAAGATCCCCTACACTGTCCGAATACCACTGCCCTAAACCCTGAAACACCACCCCCTGCAATACCCCTTACACTGCCCGAACACCTCTGCACCACTGCCCTAAACCCTGAAATACCACCCCCTGCATGACCCACTACACTGCCTGAACACCACTGCCCTAAGCCCAGATTCACCACCCCCTGCAAGACCCCCTACACTGCCCGAAAAGCACTGCACTGCCCTAAACCCTGAAACACCACCCCCTGCACGACTCATACACTGCCTGATCACCACTGCACTGCCCTAAACCCTGAAACACCACCTCCAGCATGACCCCCTACACTGCCTGAACACCACTGCACTGCCCTAAACCATAAAAAACCTGCCTTAGCACGAGCTCCTACACTGCCCGAACACCACTGCACTGCCCTAAACCCTGAAACACCATCCCCTGCACGACCCACTACACTGCCCAAACACCACTCCACTGCCCTAAAACACCCCCCCCAGCACGAACCCCTACACTGCCCGAACACCACTACACTGCCCTAAACCCTAAAACACCACCCCCAGCACAATGCACAACCCCCAACACGACCCCATACAGTGCCCGAACACCACTGCACTGCCCTATACCCTGAAAGACCACCCCCTGCAAGACCCGCTACACTGCCCGAACACCACTGCACTGCCCTAAACCCTGAAACACCACCCACAGCACAACCCCCTACAATGTCCGAACTCCACTGCGCTGCCCTAAACCCTGAAACACCACCCCCAGCGTGACCCACTACAGTGCACGAACACCACTGCACTGCCCTAAACTCTAATACACCACCCCCAGCACCACCCCTACACTGCCCGAACACCACTGCTCTGCCGTATACCCTGAACCACCAGCCCCAGCACGACCCCCTTCAATGCCCGAACACCACTGCACTGCCCTATACCCTGAAACACCCTCCCCAGCAAGATCCCCTACACTGTCCGAATACCACTGCCCTAAAACCTGAAACACCACCCCCTGCAATACCCCCTACACTGCCCGAACACCAGTGCACCACTGCCCTAAACCCTGAAATACCACCCCCTGCATGACCCACTACACTGCCTGAACACCACTGCCCTAAGCCCAGAATCACCACCCCCTGCAAGACCCCTACACTGCCCGAAAACAACTGCACTGCCCTAAACACTGAAACACCACCCCCTGCACGACTCATACACTGCCCGATCACCACTGCACTGCCCTAAACCCTGAAACACCACCCCCAGCATGACCCCCTACACTGCCTGAACACCACTGCACTGCCCTAAACCCTAAAACACCTGCCTTAGCACGACCCCCTACACTGCCCAAACACCACTGCACTGCCCTAAACCCTGAAACACCATCCCATGCACGACCCACTGCACTGCCCTAAACCCTGAAACACAACCCCCAGCACGACCCAGTAAACTACCAGAACACCACTGCACTGCCCTAAAACACCACCCCCAGCACGACCCCCTACACTGCCCGAACACCACTACACTGCCCTAAACCCTAAAACACCACCCCCAGCACAACGCCCAACCCCCAACATGACCCCATACAGTGCCCGAACACCACTGCACTGCCCTATACCCTGAAAGACCACCCCCTGCAAGACCCGCTACACTGCCCGAACACCACTGCACTGCCCTAAACCCTGAAACACCACCCCCAGCACAACCCCCTACACTGTCCGAACACCACTGCGCTGCCCTAAACCCTGAAACACCACCCCCAGCGCGACCCACTACTGTGCACGAACACCACTGCACTGCCCTAAACTCTAATACACCACCCCCAGCACCACCCCTACACTGCCCAAACACCACTGCACTGCCGTATACCCTGAAACACCAGCCCCAGCACGATCCCCTACAATGCCCGAACACCACTGCACTGCCCTAAACCCTGAAATATCAGCCCCAGCACGACTCCCTACAATGCCTGAACACCACTGCCCTAAAACCTGAAACACCACGCCCAGCAAGACCCCCTACACTGCCCAAACACCAATGACCTAAACCCTGAAACACCACCCCCAGCAAGACCCCCTACACTGCCTGAACACCACTGCACTGCCCTAAACCCTGAAACACCACCCCCAGCAGGACCCCCTACACTGCCTGAACACTACTGCCCTATAACCTGAAACACCCTTCCCAGCAAGATCCCCTAGACTGCCCGAATACCACTGCCCTAAACTCTGAAACACCACCCCCTACGGGACCCCCTACACTGCCCGAACACCACTGCCCTAAACCTTGAAATACCACCCCCTGCACGACCCTCTACACTGCCTGAACACCACTGCCCTAAACCCTGAAACGCCACCCCCTGCAAGACCCCCTACACTGCCCGAACACAACAGCACTGCCCTAAACCCTGAAACACCATCCCCTGCCTGACGCACTACACTGCCCAAACACCACTGCACTGCCCTAAACCCTGAAGCACAACCCCCAGCATGACCCACTAAACTACCCGAACACCACTGCACTGCCCTAAAACACCACCCCCAGCACAACCCCCTACACTGCCCGAACACCACTGCACTAAGCCCTAAAACACCACCCCCCAAGCACAACTCCCTACCCCCAACATGACCCCCTACACTGCCCGAACACCACTGCACTGCCCTATACCCTGAAAGACAACCCCCTGCAAGACACCCAACACTGCCCGAACACCACTGCACTGCCCTAAACCACCACCCCCTGCACAACACCCTACACTGTCCGAACACAACTGCGCTCCCCTAAACCCTGAATCACCCCTACACTGCCCGAACACCACTGTACTGTCCTAAACCCTGAAACAGCCCCAGCATGACCCCCTACACTGCCCGAACACCAATGCCCTAAACCCAGAAACACCACCCCCAGCAAGACCCCCTACACTGCCCTAAACTCTGAAACACCATCCCCTGCACGACCCACTACACTGCCCAAACACCACTGCACTGCCCTAAACCCTGAAACACAACCCCCAGCACGACCCAGTAAACTACAAGAACACCACTGCACTGCCCTAAAACATCACCCCCAGCACGACCCCCTACACTGCCCGAACACCACTGCACTGCCCTAAACCCTAAAACACCACCCCCAGCACAACGCTCAACTGCAAACACGACCCCATACAGTGCCCGAACACCACTGCACTGCCCTATACCCTGAAAGACCACCCCCTGCAAAACCCCCTACATTGCCCGAACACCACTGCACTGCCCTAAACCCTGAAACACCACCCCCAGCACAACCCCTTACACTGTCCGAACACCACTGTGTTGCCCTAAACCCTGAAACACCACCCCCGGCGCGACCCACTACACTGCACGAACACCACTGCACTGCCCTAAACTCTAAAACACCACCCCCAGCACCACCCCTACACTGCCCGAACACCACTGCACTGCCGTATACCCTAAAACACCAGCCCCAGCACGACCCCCTACAATTCCCGAACACCACTGCACTGCCCTAAACCCTGAAATATCAGCCCCAGCACTGTGGAATCTGAAATATAAGCAAGAAATGAATCCACACAAACGGTCCTCAGTCAAGGGTAAGATAACAGCGTTTATTAGAAACCAACAACAGATTAGCGTGCAGCACGGGGGCACCCAGCAAAGTCACTGAGTGCCCAAAGATGTGACATTGGTGATAGCTTTTATAAGCCAAAACCACAAAGGATACGGCATCATCACATACGTAGCACAAATTAAGCATAGTTCATTTGACCAATTTGCAAGGGCCTAGATAGTTATATACCATTTAAGGTCCGAAAAGTACTGTTGCAGACTGCGTGACCTAGGTCTGCTTCTGGGACTTTCCACTGTAATGTAAGATAAAGGTCTGGTGCTTTTTCAGTTAATAGTTGCAACATAATAGAATGTCCCAGACATATTACAAAATGTGCTATGCTGAAATGTCTGTGTCTACATGAGCATCTTCTGTATTATTCTTGATCGAACCGTGTGTTACAAAAGCTGTGTCTCTGAAGCGAATGGTAAAGTACAGGCATTTTGTGCACTGCTCTCCATGTCAACTTAGCAGGGCCTAGAAGCTTACAGCATTTGGTATCATACAAAAAAGATGGCTTCTACATTGCCCCATCTGATACCAAATCACTATCTTCTAACCCCCCACCTCCCTGCCGGCCATTGATGAACAGTATTTCAATTGTTTTTTTTGCAAATATTATTATCAGTGCAGTCACTTTTATCCCTGGGACTGGTGTCAATATGGCTCCTAACACTGATGGCCATGTTCTGTCCCTTCTTCTTGTACTGGGCATTGTTCCTTTCTTTCACTTTTTAGTTAATGTCTCTGATAAGACCAGATCAGATCTCTTCTATTGCATAAATCACGCAATCCAAAATGTCAAGTCAAATGTCTGCTATTTCTTGTGCTATTGTTTGATGTCCAAAAAAGTGGGGAACAAGATGTCTTGCAAGATCAGGTCTCTTAACACACTCAATAGCGGAGTATTTGGCACAGTTAGTTCCAGCACACTATTTAATTTTATTCCAGGACACAAGAACCTCATATGAATTATTAGTTGTTACTCTTCTACCCTCACTTGTATAGATCTAAGCCTTCCAGATCTTGTTGCTGGCATTTGTCGTAATTGGTGTGTACTTAGGTAGTTACATACTCTTAACCAAGTGTTCAATTCAGTTCTTTGATGTTCCAAAGCCTTGTTTTTGATATCTAACTAGCGGGTGATGCACCTCCTAGGGGTCTATTGGTGCAGACACCAGTCAACCATTTAGAAGAAAACGTTGGTGCCTTGATGGTGTACTGTCAGAGGTTACTAGCACATGACAGTTGGCACTCCCTTGGAAAGTAGCTGGTACAGACGTCTTTGGAGTGATGATACCCAGAGGCCTGGGCTTGTTGTGCGCATTATGTTACTGCCTCTGGTGTCTTCTGTTTTCTGTTGGAGGCCCAGCCTGCCCGAGCAGGTGTCTGCCTCTATCTCCTGTTGTTCTTGTCTTGCGTGGTGGATCGAAGGTTGTACCTGCGAGGTGCCTCAGCTTATTCTCTGCTGTCTGGTCCGTCTGCTTTGGAGCTGTGGATCCAGGATGTCAGCCCTTGGCACTTCACTGCTGTTACTGTACTGAGGATGATCTGGTGACGTCCCTTCCACCTTGGCTGGAAGCAGTGCCGTTGGGTGTGGGCTTTTACCCAGATCCAGTCACCAGGCTACAGGTCATGTGGCAGTGGAGTTGTTGCCTCTGGAAGAGCCTGCAGTACCTGGTGGTGAAGATAACGTAAGTTCTCTGTTAATTTCTTGCAGTAACATAAAAGCAGGTAGTCTGTTAATGATAGTGGAGCTGTGGACATATGGCCTGCAATGTTCATGGGGTGGCCAAATATTATTTGCTGGGCTGGGCTTTGTTACCCTATCTGGCGTGCTCCTCATAGTCAGCAGGGCTAGTGGTGGTGCACCTAGCCACGAAAGTTCAGTTGATGCACACATTTTTCCAATCTTATTCCAAAGCGTGGGATAAGTTCCTGTAGGAGGCATTTGGCAACCGTATGTGCATCACAGTTCTCTGTTGGGTATGCTTCGGTCCACTTACTGAACATGCACACAATTACCATCACATGTTTGTACTTGTGGGTGAGGGACATGTCTATGAAGTCCATCTGGAGGCTTTCAAATGGTCTTGGGGAGGTGGGAAATGACCATGTGCAGTTGGTGTGCCCTTTCCAGTATTGTATTGTGCGCAAACAGTGCATTGCCTGCAAAGTCTTTCTGCTATTTGGCGGAACTTGGAGTTGTACCAGCATTGGGAAAACAGTCTCATTCATGCCATCTCGGCCAACATGTGAGAGATCGTGAAAAAAGGCATGTGATAGAAGGAAGCATTGCTGAGGGCAGGCATATCTTCCCATTGGGCCCTGTCCATAACCCCTCCTTTGTTTGCACACATCCTCCTTTGGCCCATTTCTCTTTTTCATCCTCCCCTACCTTCCTCTTAATATAAATTGGGTCAGAGTGTACTGAGTCACTGTTATATTTAGTATTCTTCTCGCTGCTTGTTATTTGTACCATTGCTAACTGGCAGCCTGTCAGTGCTATTGTCTTTTCTTCTCCATCAATAAATGCGTTGCCCTTTGATACATATTCCATTGATGATGTGTGCGCTGCACATTTTATTATAGCCACTGTGGTTGGTCTTAGTAATGCTTGGAGGAAGCCACTGATCAACTGTGCATGTTATATTTGTTGGCCTGTGGGTGTGAGGAATCCCCTCATGGAGAGAGAGGGAAAGAGACAACATTTTGATAAACACAGAAGGTCACTGTTAATGCCAGACCTAATTAGGGGCTGAGTTATGAAATAAAGTGCACCCACGTACTCTGATTAAGTGCAGATATACATCTGTGGTTATTTCACAAGACTTTACAGAAGCAGGACAGGAAATAGTACTCCTAGAAAATATTTGTGAACTGCATTTAATCATGAGCAAATGTGCAGGTGTAGATCTACTCATGCGAAAATCTGAGTGTTTGCAAGCACACTTTTCCTCCATCCACTTTTAGCCAACCTTGGAAGAAGTATTATGTCTGCCATTTTCAGGAGTAAAAAATCCAACCTGTCTCAGCATTCCTACCATTACCTCCATCCTCTGTATGTAGATCTGTGGAACGTGGCAGCATAAGGTAATAGTTAGTATTCAAACCCTACTATGGAAGGAGCCCTGGCATAATCAGAAATGCTCATTTAGAGATCTTATATAATGATATTGCTGCCATAATTTGTCGCCGCATTGCGTGGCATAAAAGGGACAAGTGGTTTTTGTCACAGGACACCTATTCACTAACACCCCTAAAGACTGCACCTGTACATTAAAAGACATAATAAATTTGTACACATTGTATCCTTAAAACATCATAATACGAAGCACAGTCATTCAATGCGCACTATCCTTCTGCATTGGCATATACTCATTACTAAAGAACAATAAATAAACATAATATCACTACTCTTTGTCCAGTCCTTTGTAGCCCCTGGCGAATGCACTGCTTTCAAAAGCATTTTAGCGCATTCCCCTTACAATATAAATTGTTATATATCCTGCAACTCTGAAGAACCTAGAAATGAAAAACATTAATATACATACACAATATTTCTTCTAGATGCATACATAACATAGTACGTCTCCTTGCTCCATTCTATTAGGCAAAACCCTTTAAGAGCGCAATATACCCAGTGCTATTCTATATGTGCTTGTGAGGATGGTGACGTTATATGTTAGGCTGCCGTCTGTGGAGTGAGAAATGGGGAAAACAAGCCAGCTACCTAACATGACGTAATTGTGTTATCTTGGGCATTTCATTTTCATCATAGCAACTTACAACATCTTTCTTAATAATGGGAACCCAGGCCACCCAGATCATTCATCTTTTAGCTCAATAGCTAATATGTTCAAATGCACACATTGAAAAACCAGCACTTGAAACAGGGACAATACCTATCAATGCACGGAAATATCCTGATAACTGGCAGGAGGGTCCTCTGTTCCCCCTGCTTTTTAATTAAGTAGCCTTTGCGCAATGTAATGGAATCTTTTGTCCTTTAAAATAGCAAATGTCTCCTGTTGTAAATCACTCTGGGAGATGGGGTGGGAGACCTGTGGATAACATCACTCTGGCCCTCACAATGTCAATTGACAAGACACCAAACAGACACGTACGACACACATCTTTTCTCTGACGTTCTTGCATCTGAAAATGTTGAACCAAAACTTATTAAAGAGCATATACACAAAATAACATTTCCCTTCATCAATCTTTAAATGAACCTTAAACAATAATAATTTCTAACAGTTATTCAATCCTATTTTGTTAATATACCCTTAAGAATTGGCATTTCCTTCCATTCTCCGCTGCGAAGAATACATATTTTTTTTTATAACCAGTTCTGTTTATACCCACAGAAAACTGTTGTAGTGTGTGGTGTAGTCTTGGCGCAATGCCCAGAATCTGTGGCCAGCCCACGATCGTTATTTCAAAGCCAGTCCACAAGAGTTTTCTTTAACCCCTTAATGTATCATATAATCAAAGGCCGTGCTGGCCATTTCTCAGTAACTATTGCTTTATATTTTATTTTTTTTTCTCACTCTTTCTACTCTACAAAATTATCAGGCGTTGCCTTCCATCTATTTGTCTCCCTTCCTGTCTCATTAGTTCTATGTACCCTCTTCTTTGTTCTACATGTAATTTCATAAATACTTTGGTAAAGGACATGAGATCTGCTCTGGACCATGAGACATGTACAAATTCCACTTTATTCTCCTTTTCCCCAGGTGGAGGGGGCACATTTCACAGGGGCATTATCAATGTGGTGCGTTGTGGGCACTTGGAAAGAAATCAGGGAACGTAAATTTGACAACATCGCAACTATATTATGGAGAGAGGGGGGCTGTTCCCTTATTCTGTGTTAGTCTTAGGGCCAAAGCTTTCTGCTTAGAAGCACAGTGGGCCTCAGGACCTTAGCCCATTAAGACGCGGTATTGTATTTTATTTTTCTGTGCATAATTTTAACAGCTTATTTTTCTTTCTGCAGAACTTGAAAGGTGCATAGGCTGCTTCCTGTCCCATAGTTACAAGAGAAGCAGTATTTTGAAACATCCTGTCAAAAGTTCTATTTGGTTAACTTCCCCATTTATGAGTTTGTGCACGAGAAATTTGCAAAAGGTCTGCTCATCATGGGACAGCTCGGTGGGTTGTGCCCCTGTGGTAGAGAATACCAGTGCATAAATATGTGTTTAGCACGCACAATGTATCCTCTCTAAAAACACATTTACTTTGCACTGGTAAGGGTAAACACACTTCAGCGCGCCTCCCACTTCCTCACAGAGGAGAAGCGTGCTCACTCATGTACATTAATCTAACTGAAGGGATGTCTATCAACCCCTTACTGATGATAGAGTGGGCCTGCCCAAAATTTGTTGTGCAAGCTCAGGGTCCAAGAGCCCTGTTGCTAGAGTATTACAAAACAAACCCTATAATTAAATAAAAGCACTTCAAATAAATGCACACAATACAATAACAGATCTTCAAATTAATGCATATAATGCAATACCAACACCAACACCCTCCTTGTTGTGAGTAGGTGGGCACCTATTCACATCTGGAGACCACCCTTGGTATCCATCAGGAGGCAGTGCACCAGAACCGGCTGATCTCCGGCAACTATTTCCCCTAAACTAGTCCCACACCGTAATCTTCTATTCCCTTTAGTTTCAACATCTGTCTCAAATATAACAATTTTTTTATGTCTTACGTTCCCTGACACGGGAACTGTAAGTCCGGTCTTCTAGCTGTCATGTCATGCCATTTGTATACAAACAATATGGAGTGAAGTCCTTGGCTTAGGGCCACATTGTACACCGTGGAGTCTTTCGGGGGGGCTGGCTGACTGCTATCTAATTTATATTTACCAAGTGAATTTCCCATTGTGAAAGGTCAGTGTGCAGTGTGTTGCGTGCAAGCGCTAAACAGGGACAGGGCAGACACACCGGACAGATGGGTGGGGGCCTCGCGCTGGACAATGGACAGACACCACCACAGTGGGTTAACGTACGTGATCATACTCTTCTCAGCCACTCTCCAGCTGATGTGATAGCAGAGGGAGCCATTCGTCAGGCAAACAGACAGATCAGTTACTTCAAGTTCACCCAAGCGGTTTTAAGTGAGAATGAGAAATAGTTCTGGGTGCTAAATACTGGCGTCCCATGAACGGAAGAAAAGGTGACAGAATAGTGTCGGAAGGAAGGTTAGTAATTCCGCCTCCTTGCAGTCTTCTGTTATCCCATAAGCTGGGATAACGGCTAGGCGGAATTGGAGTCTGTCAGGCAATCCACTAGATAGTGCAGGGTGGTGAACTCTACATTCAGTGCAGGCAAACATATGAAACAAAACACATCCCTGCGCGCAGCGCTGTCAAAGAGGCTGTGTACTAAGAGTATGTGTATTGCCCTTACGCTAATCCCAAAATAGTAACGGGGGGACTTTTATTACGTCAAGAGGTCTCAGGGACAGGACGCAGAGGGTCACTTGCCCTGTATATTATTATTGAACGATGGCGTACAGGACAATTGATATGGGGCAGTCAGACAGATTAGCAGCATCAAATGTTAGTGGTGTTAGCGTCACAATACCCAAAGAAGAGATAACATCATACAGAGACTAGTAAAGCTCTGGAACCCTAACCAAACCTTGCCACTATATATAAGAGGCCTATGTAGTACACAAAAAAATGCAAGGAATTCCCATAGCAACAAACAAATCAGCAACCACGAATAAATCAACAACAACAAACAGGTCAACTACAACAAATAGGTCAACTGATACTCCCCCCCCCTGTGCCTAGGAAATTCCCTAGGCACAGCTGGAGACCGCCTCAGGCGTCCAGTAGGAGGCAGCGCCCCACTGGGTACCCGGGTCCAGTGGCGCTGAGGTGAGGCAACTTGGCCCAGACCTGAGTACAGGGACCTGGAGAACTGGCGCCCTAAGAAACCGTTGCAACCAAAAGAGCGGCAGTCCAGGGACCGCCACTCCCACGATATTGTACCTGTACCAAACAGGATGCGCGCTGTCAGGGGTGCAAAACCGCCACCACCTGAACCTGGGGAGCCAAACCGCCACAACTCTAAAACG
This sequence comes from Triturus cristatus, assembly GCF_964204655.1. Classification (NCBI taxonomy): domain Eukaryota; kingdom Metazoa; phylum Chordata; class Amphibia; order Caudata; family Salamandridae; genus Triturus; species Triturus cristatus. The sequence continues at coordinate 247,601,747 of NC_140579.1, forward strand.
AGGGGCTAACTGCTACCACCCAAAACCTGGGGAGCATAACTGCTACAACTCTAAAACGAGGAGCTACCTGCTACCACCCAAACTGGAGTACATAACTCCCAAAGGAAACTTACCGGCGTCTGTTGAGTCTGGCAAAGCGTACCGACCTCTGTTCAAGTCCACGGGAAAAATCCGTGAATGTCCTGCCCCCCCCCAACGGCCGGGGACTCTCTGCTAGCAAGACAGGGGGGTGCAGTAGGTCGCCCTCCTCGGCACGCCATCAGCCAGGTGCTGCCTGGCACCAGGGAGTCACTGCGTGCTGGGAACCTGCAGAAGGGCGCTGTCACCGGCCAGGTGGGGAGGGAATCCGGACCAGGAACTGAACGGTAGAGCAAAAATGCACATGTAAAAATTCAGGCAGAGAGCGGCAGCAATGTCAGAGATCAAGAGCTACGCACGGAACCAGAGGAGAAAGCCTGTCTGCATCCTCTAACGAGGGGCAGACACAAAACAGGAACTCAGTCCACATCCGAATGATGACAGACCGCAAAGTAAATCACAAGAGCCACAAAAAGAACACAGAAGAAAGTGATAAGTACAGGCGTAATGATAGCCATTGAGGTGTCCCACAAGTCGGGGAAGCAGACCTTATATATGTCGCCCGGGCACAAGCATATTACCCTTGACATAGGAGAGAGAGAGAGAGAGAAAGGAAAAGGGAGCAGGAGCCAGAGGCAAAGCGAAGTCAACATACGGGCAGACAGTCCCCCAGCGTTCCAAGGGAGGCGGAGGAGAGAGGAAGGCAAATGGAAATCGTCCTTGATCCTCATGTCTCCGAACACTGATGGAAGCTGGAGTCCAGGCCGCCAGTCCGTGAAATCGCCAGTGGTCTGGAAGCTGCATTCTCCACCAAATGTGGAATCTGAAATATAAGCAAGAAATGAATCCACACAAACGGTCCTCAGTCAAGGGTAAGATAACAGCGTTTATTAGAAACCAACAACAGATTAGCGTGCAGCACGGGGGCACCCAGCAAAGTCACTGAGTGCCCAAAGATGTGACATTGGTGATAGCTTTTATAAGCCAAAACCACAAAGGATACGGCATCATCACATACGTAGCACAAATTAAGCATAGTTCATTTGACCAATTTGCAAGGGCCTAGATAGTTATATACCATTTAAGGTCCGAAAAGTACTGTTGCAGACTGCGTGACCTAGGTCTGCTTCTGGGACTTTCCACTGTAATGTAAGATAAAGGTCTGGTGCTTTTTCAGTTAATAGTTGCAACATAATAGAATGTCCCAGACATATTACAAAATGTGCTATGCTGAAATGTCTGTGTCTACATGAGCATCTTCTGTATTATTCTTGATCGAACCGTGTGTTACAAAAGCTGTGTCTCTGAAGCGAATGGTAAAGTACAGGCATTTTGTGCACTGCTCTCCATGTCAACTTAGCAGGGCCTAGAAGCTTACAGCATTTGGTATCATACAAAAAAGAAGACCCCCTACACTGCCCGAACACCACTGCACTGCCCTAAACCCTAAAACACCACCCCCAGCACAACGCTCAACTGCAAACACGACCCCATACAGTGCCCGAACACCACTGCACTGCCCTATACCCTGAAAGACCACCCCCTGCAAAACCCCCTACATTGCCCGAACACCACTGCACTGCCCTAAACCCTGAAACACCACCCCCAGCACAACCCCTTACACTGTCCGAACACCACTGTGTTGCCCTAAACCCTGAAACACCACCCCCGGCGCGACCCACTACACTGCACGAACACCACTGCACTGCCCTAAACTCTAAAACACCACCCCCAGCACCACCCCTACACTGCCCGAACACCACTGCACTGCCGTATACCCTAAAACACCAGCCCCAGCACGACCCCCTACAATTCCCGAACACCACTGCACTGCCCTAAACCCTGAAATATCAGCCCCAGCACGACTCCCTACAATGCCTGAACACCACTGCCCTAAAACCTGAAACACCACGCCCAGCAAGACCCCCTACAATGCCCAAACACCAATGACCTAAACCCTGAAACACCACCCCCAGCAAGACCCCCTACACTGCCTGAACACCACTGCACTGCCCTAAACCCTGAAACACCACCCCCAGCAGGACCCCCTACACTGCCCAAACACCACTGCCCTATAATCTGAAACACCCTCCTCAGCAAGATCCCCTACACTGCCCGAATACCACTGCCCTAAACTCTGAAACACCACCCCCTACGGGACCCCCTACACTGCCCGAACACCACTGCACCACTGCCGTAAACCTTGAAACACCACCCCCTGCATGACCCTCTACACTGCCCGAACACCACTGCCCTAAACCCTGAAACGCCACCCCCTGCAAGACCCCCTACACTGCCCGAACACAACAGCACTGCCCTAAACCCTGAAACACCATCCCCTGCACAACCCACTACACTGCCCAAACACCACTGCACTGCCCTAAACCCTGAATCACAAACCCCAGCACGACCCACTAAACTACCCGAACACCACTGCACTGCCCTAAAACACCACCCCCAGCACGACCCCCTACACTGCCCGAACACCACTGCACTGCCGTAAGCCCTAAAACACCACCCCCAGCACAATGCCCAACCCCCAACACGACCCCCTACACTGCCCGAACACCACTGCACTGCCCTATACCCTGAAAGACCACTGTTAGAATCCGGGGTCTCTGGTTGGCGCAGGTATGCACTTGCGACAAGCAGGAACCCTTTCCTCTAAGTCAGGGCGTAGGATTACCTCTTTAAAAATAACCCCTGCTCACCCTCTAGGTAACGTGGCGCGAGCAGTCAGGCTAGATTTCCAGAGGGCATTAGGTTAAGCGTTCAAGATATCCCACACAATAATCACCACCCCACCACACAAAGACACAAGGCTGTATTTATATCAAAATAAAGTTCTTTATATAAAAGATTTCTTCAAGCAGGATGTCAAAATACAGTTTGTTCACTTAAATAAGGTTCCAGTTACTTTTAAATGCTTTTAGGCAGTCCAGAGTTCTTAAAATGGCACTTTTCTATTCAAAATAAGCTTCTTTGGGGTATTGTGCACTTCGTAGCGCCCCCTCGTAGGTACACGTCGTACACGTTCGGGACGTCTCGTGCCAAACCTCACGCTTCCTGCGTGAGCGACAGCAATGCTTTTGGTGCTGTACGGTCCGTACAGATGCAGGGACGCGCCGCACACGGACGGCAGAGCAGGTACGGCTCGTACAAAGGTCAGTACGGCTCGTACAAAGGCGCGCTGGTCACAATACCTTGGTTCTTTGTAGAGGAGGTTCGTGGCGGCCTCGTAGTCCCGCACAAAGGTGTTCCACGTCGCGCTTCAGTCCTGGATCTCCAGGGGACGGTGAGGCTTCGTGGGGCGCTCGGGGAGGATCTCAGTGGCCACGATGATTTCAGGAGCGGGAGGGGCGGCTCGGGAGTGATTCTTAGCGCTTGGCAGCGCTGTCGGCTTTCCTCAGGGTGGCGAACCAGCTGCTCGGTGCCCTCACAGGGATCTCAGCTGCACAGGGTCGCAGAGGCTCGGCGTTTGGACGTCCGGGGTCTCTTCTTTGCGTTGCGAGCTATGGCTCGGGGACAGTTGCTTGCTGGGCTAGGGCCAGGTAGGCCGGCCTTGGCAGTGCTCACAGCAGCCCCGGTGGCAGACGTCGCGGTGCTCGGAGAGAGAGGGGAGCACACAGGTTCTCTGGGGGTCAGCGTGACAGGATCACCTCCAGCAGCTCCTCTTTTCCTTGGGGGAAGGTAGTGCCCACTGTTCCTGGGGCGCAGTTCAGGGGGCAAGTTCACCAGCAAGCCCTTGGAGATTGTTCAAAGCACAAGTTGATTCAATAGTCTTTTCCTTTAGTCTTTTCCTCTCCTTCTTGCAGCAAGGCACCCACCGCAGGCCAGTCTCACAGGTCAGAGACAGTAGTCCTCCATGCAGCTTTCCCAGGTCCTTCCCTCCAAGCAGAGTTTCTTGTTGGCGCAAACAGGATCTGATTTCTTAGAAGCAGGGCTCCTTCTTTTATAGCACAATTCTTTTGTTCTTTGTCGCCAGGGGGCCTGGGCCTGGCTCAGTCCAGTTTTGGAGCACTTTGTTGTGGTGACTCTGCTCTTTCCTTTCAGCATCAGGGCAGAAACATCAGCCGCTCCACAGGGGGCGGAGCCGGCATTGTGGTGGCAGAGCACAGATCTATTCAGAGTCAAAGGTGTACTCCTCCCACCCATCCTGGTGTAATCTTTCTACCCACCACCTGGCAGCCAGCCTGTCTCCTGGAATGCCCCAGCCCTGCTCCTTTACTGTTACTAGGCAGAACACACACACACAGCAGAGGCGGACTGAAATGGCCAGGTCAGTAAATACTAACTTTCTAAAAGTATTATTTACAAACACAGGATATTAAAATAAACTTTACTAAAATAAGTATTTTATTATTCTGAGTTCAGGCATACTAAACTTGACTTTCTACCATGCTCTCTGAGTCCACTGGGATTACAGCGTGTAGTAATTCCAGCAGCCCATTCTGGCCTATGGAGAGCAGGTAGCCTTCAATAGTGAAAAACGAAAATGGCTGTAATTCACTATTAGGGCATGCCACATACATCAGGGCATGTCCTACCTTATACCTACAATGCACCCTGCCCTTGGGCCTACCAGAGGGGTGTCTAATATGTAGTTAAGGGAAGGTTCGGGGACTGGCAAGTAGGTGCACTTGCGCAATCAGCGCGACAGTACCAGACCGCGCGCAGGTTCTGCAGTGGCAGACCCTAGACACATTTTACTAGGCCGCTTCTGTGGGTGGCACAACCAGTGCTGCAAGCCCACCAGCAGCATTTGTATTTACAAGCCCTGGCACTCCTGGTGCACTTTACTAGGGCTGATAGTAAACCAAATAAGCCAAACATGGACACCAATCAATGTATACATTTTTCCAAAGGGAGCACTTGCACTGTGACACTGATTAGCAGTGGCACAGTGCCCTGAGTAGCTAACACCAACAAAACACAATGAACCACATCAGCAAAAAGTGGAAGGGAAACTCACGCCATGGTGCCAGGTCTAACAACCACCCCCTGCAAGACCCCCTACACTGCCCAAACACCACTGCACTGCCCTAAACCCTGAAACACCACCCCCTGCACAACCCCCTACACTGTCCGAACACCACTGCGCTGCCCTAAACCCTGAAACTCCACCCCCAGCGTGACCCACTACACTGCACGAACACCACTGCTCTGCCCTAAACTCTAAAACACCACCCCCAGCAAGACCCCCTACACTGCCCGAACACCACTACACTGCCCTAAAGCACCAGCCCAGCAGGACCCCCTACACTGCTCGAACACCATTGCACTGCCCTAAACCCTGAATCACCCCTACACTGCCTGAACACCACTGTACTGCCCTAAACCCTGAAACAGCCCCAGCAGACCCCCTACACTGCCCGAACACCAATGCCCTAAACCCAGAAACACCACCCCCAGCACAACCCCCTACACTGCCAGAACACCAGTGCACTATCCTAAACCCAAAAACACCACCCCCAGCATGACCCCCTACACTGCCCGAACACCACTGCCCTATACCCTGAAACACCCTCCCCAGCAAGATCCCCTACACTGTCCGAATACCACTGCCCTAAACCCTGAAACACCACCCCCTGCAATACCCCCTACACTGCCCGAACACCACTGCACCACTGCCCTAAACCCTGAAATACCACCCCCTGCATGACCCACTAAACTGCCTGAACACCACTGCCCTAAGCCCAGATTCACCACCCCATGCAAGACCCCCTACACTGCCCGAAAAGCACTGCACTGCCCTAAACCCTGAAACACCACCCCCTGCACGACTCATACACTGCCTGATCACCACTGCACTGCCCTAAACCCTGAAACACCACCTCCAGCATGACCCCCTACACTGCCTGAACACCACTGCACTGCCCTAAACCATAAAACACCTGCCTTAGCACGAGCCCCTACACTGCCCGAACACCACTGCACTGCCCTAAACCCTGAAACACCATCCCCTGCACGACCCACTACACTGCCCAAACACCACTCCACTGCCCTAAAACACCACCCCCAGCACGACCCCCTACACTGCCCGAACATCACTACACTGCCCTAAACCCTAAAACACCACCCCCAGCACAACGCACAACCCCCAACACGACCCCATACAGTGCCCGAACACCACTGCACTGCCCTATACCCTGAAAGACCACCCCCTGCAAGACCCGCTACACTGCCCGAACACCACTGCACTGCCCTAAACCCTGAAACACCACCCACAGCACAACCCCCTACAATGTCCGAACTCCACTGCGCTGCCCTAAACCCTGAAACACCACCCCCAGCGCGACCCACTACAGTGCACGAACACCACTGCACTGCCCTAAACTCTAATACACCACCCCCAGCACCACCCCTACACTGCCCGAACACCACTGCTCTGCCGTATACCCTGAACCACCAGCCCCAGCACGACCCCCTTCAATGCCCGAACACCACTGCACTGCCCTATACCCTGAAACACCCTCCCCAGCAAGATCCCCTACACTGTCCGAATACCACTGCCCTAAAACCTGAAACACCACCCCCTGCAATACCCCCTACACTGCCCGAACACCAGTGCACCACTGCCCTAAACCCTGAAATACCACCCCCTGCATGACCCACTACACTGCCTGAACACCACTGCCCTAAGCCCAGAATCACCACCCCCTGCAAGACCCCTACACTGCCCGAAAACAACTGCACTGCCCTAAACACTGAAACACCACCCCCTGCACGACTCATACACTGCCCGATCACCACTGCACTGCCCTAAACCCTGAAACACCACCCCCAGCATGACCCCCTACACTGCCTGAACACCACTGCACTGCCCTAAACCCTAAAACACCTGCCTTAGCACGACCCCCTACACTGCCCAAACACCACTGCACTGCCCTAAACCCTGAAACACCATCCCATGCACGACCCACTGCACTGCCCTAAACCCTGAAACACAACCCCCAGCATGACCCAGTAAACTACCAGAACACCACTGCACTGCCCTAAAACACCACCCCCAGCACGACCCCCTACACTGCCCGAACACCACTACACTGCCCTAAACCCTAAAACACCACCCCCAGCACAACGCCCAACCCCCAACATGACCCCATACAGTGCCCGAACACCACTGCACTGCCCTATACCCTGAAAGACCACCCCCTGCAAGACCCGCTACACTGCCCGAACACCACTGCACTGCCCTAAACCCTGAAACACCACCCCCAGCACAACCCCCTACACTGTCCGAACACCACTGCGCTGCCCTAAACCCTGAAACACCACCCCCAGCGCGACCCACTACTGTACACGAACACCACTGCACTGCCCTAAACTCTAATACACCACCCCCAGCACCACCCCTACACTGCCCAAACACCACTGCACTGCCGTATACCCTGAAACACCAGCCCCAGCACGATCCCCTACAATGCCCGAACACCACTGCACTGCCCTAAACCCTGAAATATCAGCCCCAGCACGACTCCCTACAATGCCTGAACACCACTGCCCTAAAACCTGAAACACCACGCCCAGCAAGACCCCCTACACTGCCCAAACACCAATGACCTAAACCCTGAAACACCACCCCCAGCAGGACCCCCTACACTGCCTGAACACTACTGCCCTATAACCTGAAACACCCTTCCCAGCAAGATCCCCTAGACTGCCCGAATACCACTGCCCTAAACTCTGAAACACCACCCCCTACGGGACCCCCTACACTGCCCGAACACCACTGCCCTAAACCTTGAAATACCACCCCCTGCACGACCCTCTACACTGCCTGAACACCACTGCCCTAAACCCTGAAACGCCACCCCCTGCAAGACCCCCTACACTGCCCGAACACAACAGCACTGCCCTAAACCCTGAAACACCATCCCCTGCCTGACGCACTACACTGCCCAAACACCACTGCACTGCCCTAAACCCTGAAGCACAACCCCCAGCATGACCCACTAAACTACCCGTACACCACTGCACTGCCCTAAAACACCACCCCCCAAGCACAACTCCCTACCCCCAACATGACCCCCTACACTGCCCGAACACCACTGCACTGCCCTATACCCTGAAAGACCACCCCCTGCAAGACACCCAACACTGCCCGAACACCACTGCACTGCCCTAAACCACCACCCCCTGCACAACACCCTACACTGTCCGAACACAACTGCGCTCCCCTAAACCCTGAATCACCCCTACACTGCCCGAACACCACTGTACTGTCCTAAACCCTGAAACAGCCCCAGCATGACCCCCTACACTGCCCGAACACCAATGCCCTAAACCCAGAAACACCACCCCCAGCAAGACCCCCTACACTGCCCTAAACCCTGAAACACCATCCCCTGCACGACCCACTACACTGCCCAAACACCACTGCACTGCCCTAAACCCTGAAACACAACCCCCAGCACGACCCAGTAAACTACAAGAACACCACTGCACTGCCCTAAAACATCACCCCCAGCACGACCCCCTACACTGCCCGAACACCACTGCACTGCCATAAACCCTAAAACACCACCCCCAGCACAACGCTCAACCGCCAACATGACCCCATACAGTGCCCGAACACCACTGCACTGCCCTATACCCTGAAAGACCACCCCCTGCAAAACCCCCTACATTGCCCGAACACCACTGCACTGCCCTAAACCCTGAAACACCACCCCCAGCACAACCCCTTACACTGTCCGAACACCACTGTGTTGCCCTAAACCCTGAAACACCACCCCCGGCGCGACCCACTACACTGCACGAACACCACTGCACTGCCCTAAACTCTAAAACACCACCCCCAGCACCACCCCTACACTGCCCGAACACCACTGCACTGCTGTATACCCTAAAACACCAGCCCCAGCACGACCCCCTACAATTCCCGAACACCACTGCACTGCCCTAAACCCTGAAATATCAGCCCCAGCACGACTCCCTACAATGCCTGAACACCACTGCCCTAAAACCTGAAACACCACGCCCAGCAAGACCCCCTACAATGCCCAAACACCAATGACCTAAACCCTGAAACACCACCCCCAGCAAGACCCCCTACACTGCCTGAACACCACTGCACTGCCCTAAACCCTGAAACACCAGCCCCAGCAGGACCCCCTACACTGCCCAAACACCACTGCCCTATAATCTGAAACACCCTCCTCAGCAAGATCACCTACACTGCCCGAATACCACTGCCCTAAACTCTGAAACACCACCCCCTACGGGACCCCCTACACTGCCCGAACACCACTGCACCACTGCCGTAAACCTTGAAACACCACCCCCTGCACGACCCTCTACATTGCCCGAACACCACTGCCCTAAACCCTGAAACGCCACCCCCTGCAAGACCCCCTACACTGCCCGAACACAACAGCACTGCCCTAAACCCTGAAACACCATCCCCTGCACGACCCACTACACTGCCCAAACACCACTGCACTGCCCTAAACCCTGAATCACAAACCCCAGCACGACCCACTAAACTACCCGAACACCACTGCACTGCCCTAAAACACCACCCCCAGCACGACCCCCTACACTGCCCGAACACCACTGCACTGCCGTAAGCCCTAAAACACCACCCCCAGCACAAAGCCCAACCCCCAACACGACCCCCTACACTGCCCGAACACCACTGCACTGCCCTATACCCTGAAAGACCACTGTTAGAATCCGGGGTCTCTGGTTGGCGCAGGTATGCACTTGCGACAAGCAGGAACCCTTTCCTCTAAGTCAGGGCGTAGGATTACCTCTTTAAAAATAACCCCTGCTCACCCTCTAGGTAACGTGGCGCGAGCAGTCAGGCTAGATTTCCAGAGGGCATTAGGTTAAGCGTTCAAGATATCCCACACAATAATCACCACCCCACCACACAAAGACACAAGGCTGTATTTATATCAAAATAAAGTTCTTTATATAAAAGATTTCTTCAAGCAGGATGTCAAAATACAGTTTGTTCACTTAAATAAGGTTCCAGTTACTTTTAAATGCTTTTAGGCAGTCCAGAGTTCTTAAAATGGCACTTTCCTATTCAAAATAAGCTTCTTTGGGGTATTGTGCACTTCGTAGCGCCTCCGGTACGCTTCGTACCGCTATTTGGGCTCGTCGTGCCGTTTCTCACACTTCTCGCGTGAGGACGCGATGCTGGCCGTGAACCGAACGGACCGTACCCTCGTAGGTACGCGTCGTACACGTTCGGGACGTCTCGTGCCAAACCTCACGCTTCCTGCGTGAGCGACGGCAATGCTTTTGGTGCTGTACGGTCCGTACAGATGCAGGGACGCGCGGCACACGGACGGCAGAGCAGGTACGGCTCGTACAAAGGTCAGTACGGCTCGTACAAAGGCGCGCTGGTCACAATACCTTGGTTCTTTGTAGAGGAGGTTCGTGGCGGCCTCGTAGTCCCGCACAAAGGTGTCCCACGTCGCGCTTCAGTCCCGGATCTCCAGGGGACGGTGAGGCTTCGTGGGGCGCTCGGGGAGGATCTCAGTGGCCACGATGATTTCAGGAGCGGGAGGGGCGGCTCGGGAGTGATTCTTAGCGCTTGGCAGCGCTGTCGGCTTTCCTCAGGGTGGCGAACCAGCTGCTCGGTGCCCTCACAGGGATCTCAGCTGCACAGGGTCGCAGAGGCTCGGCGTTTGGACGTACGGGGTCTCTTCTTTGCGTTGCGAGCTATGGCTCGGGGACAGTTGCTTGCTGGGCTAGGGCCAGGTAGGCCGGCCTTGGCAGTGCTCACAGCAGCCCCGGTGGCAGACGTCGCGGTGCTCGGAGAGAGAGGGGAGCACACAGGTTCTCTGGGGGTCAGCGTGACAGGATCACCTCCAGCAGCTCCTCTTTTCCTTGGGGGAAGGTAGTGCCCACTGTTCCTGGGGCGCAGTTCAGGGGGCAAGTTCACCAGCAAGCCCTTGGAGATTGTTCAAAGCACAAGTTGATTCAATAGTCTTTTCCTTTAGTCTTTTCCTCTCCTTCTTGCAGCAAGGCACCCACCGCAGGCCAGTCTCACAGGTCAGAGACAGTAGTCCTCCATGCAGCTTTCCCAGGTCCTTCCCTCCAAGCAGAGTTTCTTGTTGGCGCAAACAGGATCTGATTTCTTAGAAGCAGGGCTCCTTCTTTTATAGCACAATTCTTTTGTTCTTTGTCGCCAGGGGGCCTGGGCCTGGCTCAGTCCAGTTTTGGAGCACTTTGTTGTGGTGACTCTGCTCTTTCCTTTCAGCATCAGGGCAGAAACATCAGCCGCTCCACAGGGGGCGGAGCCGGCATTGTGGTGGCAGAGCACAGGTCTATTCAGAGTCAAAGGTGTACTCCTCCCACCCATCCTGGTGTAATCTTTCTACCCACCACCTGGCAGCCAGCCTGTCTCCTGGAATTCCCCAGCCCTGCTCCTTTACTGTTACTAGGCAGAACACACACACACAGCAGAGGCGGACTGAAATGGCCAGGTCAGTAAATACTAACTTTCTAAAAGTATTATTTACAAACACAGGATATTAAAATAAACTTTACTAAAATAAGTATTTTATTATTCTGAGTTCAGGCATACTAAACTTGACTTTCTACCATGCTCTCTGAGTCCACTGGGATTACAGCGTGTAGTAATTCCAGCAGCCCATTCTGGCCTATGGAGAGCAGGTAGCCTTCAATAGTGAAAAACGAAAATGGCTGTAATTCACTATTAGGGCATGCCACATACATCAGGGCATGTCCTACCTTATACCTACAATGCACCCTGCCCTTGGGCCTACCAGAGGGGTGTCTAATATGTAGTTAAGGGAAGGTTCGGGGACTGGCAAGTAGGTGCACTTGCGCAATCAGCGCGACAGTACCAGACCGCGCGCAGGTTCTGCAGTGGCAGACCCTAGACACATTTTACTAGGCCGCTTCTGTGGGTGGCACAACCAGTGCTGCAAGCCCACCAGCAGCATTTGTATTTACAAGCCCTGGCACTCCTGGTGCACTTTACTAGGGCTGATAGTAAACCAAATAAGCCAAACATGGACACCAATCAATGTATACATTTTTCCAAAGGGAGCACTTGCACTGTGACACTGATTAGCAGTGGCACAGTGCCCTGAGTAGCTAACACCAACAAAACACAATGAACCACATCAGCAAAAAGTGGAAGGGAAACTCACGCCATGGTGCCAGGTCTAACAACCACCCCCTGCAAGACCCCCTACACTGCCCAAACACCACTGCACTGCCCTAAACCCTGAAACACCACCCCCTGCACAACCCCCTACACTGTCCGAACACCACTGCGCTGCCCTAAACCCTGAAACTCCACCCCCAGCGTGACCCACTACACTGCACGAACACCACTGCTCTGCCCTAAACTCTAAAACACCACCCCCAGCAAGACCCCCTACACTGCCCGAACACCACTACACTGCCCTAAAGCACCAGCCCAGCAGGACCCCCTACACTGCTCGAACACCATTGCACTGCCCTAAACCCTGAATCACCCCTACACTGCCTGAACACCACTGTACTGCCCTAAACCCTGAAACAGCCCCAGCAGACCCCCTACACTGCCCGAACACCAATGCCCTAAACCCAGAAACACCACCCCCAGCACAACCCCCTACACTGCCAGAACACCAGTGCACTATCCTAAACCCAAAAACACCACCCCCAGCATGACCCCCTACACTGCCCGAACACCACTGCCCTATACCCTGAAACACCCTCCCCAGCAAGATCCCCTACACTGTCCGAATACCACTGCCCTAAACCCTGAAACACCACCCCCTGCAATACCCCCTACACTGCCCGAACACCACTGCACCACTGCCCTAAACCCTGAAATACCACCCCCTGCATGACCCACTAAACTGCCTGAACACCACTGCCCTAAGCCCAGATTCACCACCCCCTGCAAGACCCCCTACACTGCCCGAAAAGCACTGCACTGCCCTAAACCCTGAAACACCACCCCCTGCACGACTCATACACTGCCTGATCACCACTGCACTGCCCTAAACCCTGAAACACCACCTCCAGCATGACCCCCTACACTGCCTGAACACCACTGCACTGCCCTAAACCATAAAACACCTGCCTTAGCACGAGCCCCTACACTGCCCGAACACCACTGCACTGCCCTAAACCCTGAAACACCATCCCCTGCACGACCCACTACACTGCCCAAACACCACTCCACTGCCCTAAAACACCACCCCCAGCACGACCCCCTACACTGCCCGAACACCACTACACTGCCCTAAACCCTAAAACACCACCCCCAGCACAACGCACAACCCCCAACACGACCCCATACAGTGCCCGAACACCACTGCACTACCCTATACCCTGAAAGACCACCCCCTGCAAGACCCGCTACACTGCCCGAACACCACTGCACTGCCCTAAACCCTGAAACACCACCCACAGCACAACCCCCTACAATGTCCGAACTCCACTGCGCTGCCCTAAACCCTGAAACACCACCCCCAGCGCGACCCACTACAGTGCACGAACACCACTGCACTGCCCTAAACTCTAATACACCACCCCCAGCACCACCCCTACACTGCCCGAACACCACTGCTCTGCCATATACCCTGAACCACCAGCCCCAGCACGACCCCCTTCAATGCCCGAACACCACTGCACTGCCCTATACCCTGAAACACCCTCCCCAGCAAGATCCCCTACACTGTCCGAATACCACTGCCCTAAAACCTGAAACACCACCCCCTGCAATACCCCCTACACTGCCCGAACACCAGTGCACCACTGCCCTAAACCCTGAAATACCACCCCCTGCATGACCCACTACACTGCCTGAACACCACTGCCCTAAGCCCAGAATCACCACCCCCTGCAAGACCCCTACACTGCCCGAAAACAACTGCACTGCCCTAAACACTGAAACACCACCCCCTGCACGACTCATACACTGCCCGATCACCACTGCACTGCCCTAAACCCTGAAACACCACCCCCAGCATGACCCCCTACACTGCCTGAACACCACTGCACTGCCCTAAACCCTAAAACACCTGCCTTAGCACGACCCCCTACACTGCCCAAACACCACTGCACTGCCCTAAACCCTGAAACACCATCCCATGCACGACCCACTGCACTGCCCTAAACCCTGAAACACAACCCCCAGCACGACCCAGTAAACTACCAGAACACCACTGCACTGCCCTAAAACACCACCCCCAGCACGACCCCCTACACTGCCCGAACACCACTACACTGCCCTAAACCCTAAAACACCACCCCCAGCACAACGCCCAACCCCCAACATGACCCCATACAGTGCCCGAACACCACTGCACTGCCCTATACCCTGAAAGACCACCCCCTGCAAGACCCGCTACACTGCCCGAACACCACTGCACTGCCCTAAACCCTGAAACACCACCCCCAGCACAACCCCCTACACTGTCCGAACACCACTGCGCTGCCCTAAACCCTGAAACACCACCCCCAGCGCGACCCACTACTGTGCACGAACACCACTGCACTGCCCTAAACTCTAATACACCACCCCCAGCACCACCCCTACACTGCCCAAACACCACTGCACTGCCGTATACCCTGAAACACCAGCCCCAGCACGATCCCCTACAATGCCCGAACACCACTGCACTGCCCTAAACCCTGAAATATCAGCCCCAGCACGACTCCCTACAATGCCTGAACACCACTGCCCTAAAACCTGAAACACCACGCCCAGCAAGACCCCCTACACTGCCCAAACACCAATGACCTAAACCCTGAAACACCACCCCCAGCAGGACCCCCTACACTGCCTGAACACTACTGCCCTATAACCTGAAACACCCTTCCCAGCAAGATCCCCTAGACTGCCCGAATACCACTGCCCTAAACTCTGAAACACCACCCCCTACGGGACCCCCTACACTGCCCGAACACCACTGCCCTAAACCTTGAAATACCACCCCCTGCACGACCCTCTACACTGCCTGAACACCACTGCCCTAAACCCTGAAACGCCACCCCCTGCAAGACCCCCTACACTGCCCGAACACAACAGCACTGCCCTAAACCCTGAAACACCATCCCCTGCCTGACGCACTACACTGCCCAAACACCACTGCACTGCCCTAAACCCTGAAGCACAACCCCCAGCATGACCCACTAAACTACCCGTACACCACTGCACTGCCCTAAAACATCACCCCCAGCACAACCCCCTACACTGCCCGAACACCACTGCACTAAGCCCTAAAACACCACCCCCCAAGCACAACTCCCTACCCCCAACATGACCCCCTACACTGCCCGAACACCACTGCACTGCCCTATACCCTGAAAGACCACCCCTGCAAGACACCCAACACTGCCCGAACACCACTGCACTGCCCTAAACCACCACCCCCTGCACAACACCCTACACTGTCCGAACACAACTGCGCTCCCCTAAACCCTGAATCACCCCTACACTGCCCGAACACCACTGTACTGTCCTAAACCCTGAAACAGCCCCAGCATGACCCCCTACACTGCCCGAACACCAATGCCCTAAACCCAGAAACACCACCCCCAGCAAGACCCCCTACACTGCCCTAAACCCTGAAACACCATCCCCTGCACGACCCACTACACTGCCCAAACACCACTGCACTGCCCTAAACCCTGAAACACAACCCCCAGCACGACCCAGTAAACTACAAGAACACCACTGCACTGCCCTAAAACATCACCCCCAGCACGACCCCCTACACTGCCCGAACACCACTGCACTGCCCTAAACCCTAAAACACCACCCCCAGCACAACGCTCAACCGCCAACATGACCCCATACAGTGCCCGAACACCACTGCACTGCCCTATACCCTGAAAGACCACCCCCTGCAAAACCCCCTACATTGCCCGAACACCACTGCACTGCCCTAAACCCTGAAACACCACCCCCAGCACAACCCCTTACACTGTCCGAACACCACTGTGTTGCCCTAAACCCTGAAACACCACCCCCGGCGTGACCCACTACACTGCGCGAACACCACTGCACTGCCCTAAACTCTAAAACACCACCCCCAGCACCACCCCTACACTGCCCGAACACCACTGCACTGCCGTATACCCTAAAACACCAGCCCCAGCACGACCCCCTACAATTCCCGAACACCACTGCACTGCCCTAAACCCTGAAATATCAGCCCCAGCACGACTCCCTACAATGCCTGAACACCACTGCCCTAAAACCTGAAACACCACGCCCAGCAAGACCCCCTACAATGCCCAAACACCAATGACCTAAACCCTGAAACACCACCCCCAGCAAGACCCCCTACACTGCCTGAACACCACTGCACTGCCCTAAACCCTGAAACACCACTCCCAGCAGGACCCCCTACACTGCCCAAACACCACTGCCCTATAATCTGAAACACCCTCCTCAGCAAGATCCCCTACACTGCCCGAATACCACTGCCCTAAACTCTGAAACACCACCCCCTACGGGACCCCCTACACTGCCCGAACACCACTGCACCACTGCCGTAAACCTTGAAACACCACCCCCTGCACGACCCTCTACATTGCCCGAACACCACTGCCCTAAACCCTGAAACGCCACCCCCTGCAAGACCCCCTACACTGCCCGAACACAACAGCACTGCCCTAAACCCTGAAACACCATCCCCTGCACGACCCACTACACTGCCCAAACACCACTGCACTGCCCTAAACCCTGAATCACAAACCCCAGCACGACCCACTAAACTACCCGAACACCACTGCACTGCCCTAAAACACCACCCCCAGCACGACCCCCTACACTGCCCGAACACCACTGCACTGCCGTAAGCCCTAAAACACCACCCCCAGCACAATGCCCAACCCCCAACACGACCCCCTACACTGCCCGAACACCACTGCACTGCCCTATACCCTGAAAGACCACTGTTAGAATCCGGGGTCTCTGGTTGGCGCAGGTATGCACTTGCGACAAGCAGGAACCCTTTCCTCTAAGTCAGGGCGTAGGATTACCTCTTTAAAAATAACCCCTGCTCACCCTCTAGGTAACGTGGCGCGAGCAGTCAGGCTAGATTTCCAGAGGGCATTAGGTTAAGCGTTCAAGATATCCCACACAATAATCACCACCCCACCACACAAAGACACAAGGCTGTATTTATATCAAAATAAAGTTCTTTATATAAAAGATTTCTTCAAGCAGGATGTCAAAATACAGTTTGTTCACTTAAATAAGGTTCCAGTTACTTTTAAATGCTTTTAGGCAGTCCAGAGTTCTTAAAATGGCACTTTCCTATTCAAAATAAGCTTCTTTGGGGTATTGTGCACTTCGTAGCGCCTCCGGTACGCTTCGTACCGCTATTTGGGCTCGTCGTGCCGTTTCTCACACTTCTCGCGTGAGGACGCGATGCTGGCCGTGAACCGAACGGACCGTACCCTCGTAGGTACGCGTCGTACACGTTCGGGACGTCTCGTGCCAAACCTCACGCTTCCTGCGTGAGCGACGGCAATGCTTTTGGTGCTGTACGGTCCGTACAGATGCAGGGACGCGCCGCACACGGACGGCAGAGCAGGTACGGCTCGTACAAAGGTCAGTACGGCTCGTACAAAGGCGCGCTGGTCACAATACCTTGGTTCTTTGTAGAGGAGGTTCGTGGCGGCCTCGTAGTCCCGCACAAAGGTGTCCCACGTCGCGCTTCCGTCCCGGATCTCCAGGGGACGGTGAGGCTTCGTGGGGCGCTCGGGGAGGATCTCAGTGGCCACGATGATTTCAGGAGCGGGAGGGGCGGCTCGGGAGTGATTCTTAGCGCTTGGCAGCGCTGTCGGCTTTCCTCAGGGTGGCGAACCAGCTGCTCGGTGCCCTCACAGGGATCTCAGCTGCACAGGGTCGCAGAGGCTCGGCGTTTGGACGTCCAGGGTCTCTTCTTTGCGTTGCGAGCTATGGCTCGGGGGCAGTTGCTTGCTGGGCTAGGGCCAGGTAGGCCGGCCTTGGCAGTGCTCACAGCAGCCCCGGTGGCAGACGTCGCGGTGCTCGGAGAGAGAGGGGAGCACACAGGTTCTCTGGGGGTCAGCGTGACAGGATCACCTCCAGCAGCTCCTCTTTTCCTTGGGGGAAGGTAGTGCCCACTGTTCCTGGGGCGCAGTTCAGGGGGCAAGTTCACCAGCAAGCCCTTGGAGATTGTTCAAAGCACAAGTTGATTCAAAAGTCTTTTCCTTTAGTCTTTTCCTCTCCTTCTTGCAGCAAGGCACCCACCGCAGGCCAGTCTCACAGGTCAGAGACAGTAGTCCTCCATGCAGCTTTCCCAGGTCCTTCCCTCCAAGCAGAGTTTCTTGTTGGCGCAAACAGGATCTGATTTCTTAGGAGCAGGGCTCCTTCTTTTATAGCACAATTCTTTTGTTCTTTGTCGCCAGGGGGCCTGGGCCTGGCTCAGTCCAGTTTTGGAGCACTTTGTTGTGGTGACTCTGCTCTTTCCTTTCAGCATCAGGGCAGAAACATCAGCCGCTCCACAGGGGGCGGAGCCGGCATTGTGGTGGCAGAGCACAGGTCTATTCAGAGTCAAAGGTGTACTCCTCCCACCCATCCTGGTGTAATCTTTCTACCCACCACCTGGCAGCCAGCCTGTCTCCTGGAATTCCCCAGCCCTGCTCCTTTACTGTTACTAGGCAGAACACACACACACAGCAGAGGCGGACTGAAATGGCCAGGTCAGTAAATACTAACTTTCTAAAAGTAGTATTTACAAACACAGGATATTAAAATAAACTTTACTAAAATAAGTATTTTATTATTCTGAGTTCAGGCATACTAAACTTGACTTTCTACCATGCTCTCTGAGTCCACTGGGATTACAGCGTGTAGTAATTCCAGCAGCCCATTCTGGCCTAAGGAGAGCAGGTAGCCTTCAATAGTGAAAAACGAAAATGGCTGTAATTCACTATTAGGGCATGCCACATACATCAGGGCATGTCCTACCTTATACCTACAATGCACCCTGCCCTTGGGCCTACCAGAAGGGTGTCTAATATGTAGTTAAGGGAAGGTTCGGGGACTGGCAAGTAGGTGCACTTGCGCAATCAGCGCGACAGTACCAGACCGCGCGCAGGTTCTGCAGTGGCAGACCCTAGACACATTTTACTAGGCCGCTTCTGTGGGTGGCACAACCAGTGCTGCAAGCCCACCAGCAGCATTTGTATTTACAAGCCCTGGCACTCCTGGTGCACTTTACTAGGGCTGATAGTAAACCAAATAAGCCAAACATGGACACCAATCAATGTATACATTTTTCCAAAGGGAGCACTTGCACTGTGACACTGATTAGCAGTGGCACAGTGCCCTGAGTAGCTAACACCAACAAAACACAATGAAGCACATCAGCAAAAAGTGGAAGGGAAACTCACGCCATGGTGCCAGGTCTAACAACCACCCCCTGCAAGACCCCCTACACTGCCCAAACACCACTGCACTGCCCTAAACCCTGAAACACCACCCCCTGCACAACCCCCTACACTGTCCGAACACCACTGCGCTGCCCTATACCCTGAAACTCCACCCCCAGCGTGACCCACTACACTGCACGAACACCACTGCTCTGCCCTAAACTCTAAAACACCACCCCCAGCAAGACCCCCTACACTGCCCGAACACCACTACACTGCCCTAAAGCACCAGCCCAGCAGGACCCCCTACACTGCTCGAACACCATTGCACTGCCCTAAACCCTGAATCACCCCTACACTGCCTGAACACCACTGTACTGCCCTAAACCCTGAATCAGCCCCAGCATGACCCCCTACACTGCCCAAGCACCAATGCCCTAAACCCAGAAACACCACCCCCAGCACACCCCCTACACTGCCAGAACACCAGTGCACTATTCTAAACCCTAAAACACCACCCCCAGCATGACCCCCTACACTGCCCGAACACCACTACACTACCCTAAACCCTAAAGCACCAGCCCAGCACGACCACCTACACTGCTCGAACACCACTGCACTGCCCTAAACCCTGAATCGCCCCTACACTGCCCGAACACCACTGTACTGCCCTAAACCCTGAAACAGCCCCAGAATGACCCCCTACACTGCCCGAAGACCAATGCCCTAAACCCAGAAACACCACCCCCAGCACAAACCCCTACTCTGCCCGAACACCACTGCCCTAAACACTGAAACACTACCCACAGTAAGAACCCCTACACTGCCCGAACACCACTGCCCTAAATCCTGAAACACCACCCCAGCACAAACCCCTACTCTGCCCGAACACCGCTGCACTGCCCTAAACCCTGAAACACCACCCTCTGCACAACCCCCTACACTGCCAGAACACCGCTGCACTGCCCTAAACCCTGAAACACCACCCCCAGAATGACCTACTACACTGCCCAAACTCCACTGCTCTGCCATTAATCCTGAAACATCACCCCCAGCACGACACCCTACTCTGCCCAAACACCACTGCACTGCCCTAAACCCTGAGACACCTCCTCTAGCAAGACCCCCTACACTGCCCGAACACCACTGCACTGCTCTAAACCCTGAGACACCACCCCTAGCAAGACCCCCTACACTGCCCAAACACCACTGCCCTATACCCTGAAACACCACCCCCAGCAAGACCCCCTACACTGCCCGAATACCACTGCCCTAAACCCTGAAACACCACCCCCTGCAATAACCCCTACACTGCCCGAACACCACTGCACCACTACCCTAAACCCTGAAACACCACCCCCTGCATGACCCCCTACACTGCCCGAACACAACTGCCCTAAACCCTGAAACACCACCCCCTGCACAACCCCCTACACTGCCCAAACACCACTGCACTGCCCTAAACCCTAAAACACCACCCCCAGCACAACCCCCTACACTGCCTGAACACCACTGCACTGCCCTAAAGCCTGAAACACCAGCCCCCGCACGACCCCCTACACTGCCTGAACACCACTTCACTGCCCTAAACCCCGAAACACCAGCCCCCGCTCGACCCCCTACACTGCCCGAACACCACTGCACTGCCCTAAACTCTGAAACACCACCCCTGCACGATCCCCTACACTGCCCGAACACCACTGCCATATACCCTGAAACAACACCCCCAGCACCACCCCCTACTCTGCCCGAACACCGCTGCACTGTCCTAAACTCTGAAACACCACCCCCTGCACGACCCCCTACACTGCCCGAACACCACTGCACTGCCCTAAACACTGAAACACCAGCCCCAGCACGACCCCCTACACTTCATAGACACCACTGCACTGCCCTAAACACTGAAACACCACCCCCAGCAAGAATACCTACAGTGCCCGAACACCACTGCATGGCCCTAAATCCTGAAACACCACCAACAGCAAGACCCCCTACAATGCCCGAACACCACTGCCCTATACCCTGAAACACCACCCCCAGCAAGACCCCCTACACTGCCCGATCACCACTTCCCTACACCTTGAAACACCATCCCCTGCAAGACCCCCTACTTTGCCCGAACACCACTGCACCACTGCCCTAAAACCTGAAACACCTCCCCCTGCATGACTCCCTACAGTGCCCGAACACCACTGCACTGCCCTAAATCCTGAAAAACTAGCCCCAGCACGATCCCCTACACTGCCCGAACACCACTGCACTGCCCTAAACCCTAAAATACCACCAACCAGCACGACCCCCTACACTGCCTGAACACCACTACTCTACCCTAAACCCTAAAACACCACCTCAGCTTGACCCCCTTCTCTACCCAAACACCACTGCCCTAAACCACCACCCCAGCAAGACCCCCTACACTGCCCGAACACCACTTCCCTAAATCCTGAAACACCACCCCCAGGACGACCTCCTTCTCTACCCGAACACCACTGTACTGCCCCAAACCCTGAAACACCACCCCATGCACAACCCCCTACACTGCCCGAACACCACTGCGCTGCCCTAAACCCTGAAACACCACCCCCAGCACGACCCCCTACTGTGCCCGAACACCACTGCACTGCCCTGAACCCTGAAATACCACCCCCAGCAAGAGCCCCTACACTGCCCGAACACCACTGCCCTAATCCCTGAAATACCACCATCAGCACGACCCACTTCTCTCCCGAATACCGCTGCACAGCCCAAACCCTGAAACACCACCCCATGCATGACCCCCTACACTGTCCGAACACCACTACACTGCCCTAAACCCTGAAATGCCACCCGCAGCAAGACCCCCTACACTGCCCGAATACCACTGCCCTAAACCCTGAAACAACACCCCCTGCAATACCCCCTACACTGCCCGAACACCACTGCACCACTGCCCTAAACCCTGAAATACCACCCCCTGCATGACTCCCTACACTGCCCGAACACCACTGCACTGCCCTAAATCTTGAAAAACTAGCCCCAGCACGATCCCCTACACTGCCCGAACACCACTGCACTGCCCTAAACCCTAAAACACCACCAACCAGCACGACCCCCTACACTGCCTGAACACCACTACACTACCCTAAACCCTAAAACACCACCCCAGCATGACCCCCTTCTCTACCCAAGCACCACTGCCCTAAACCACCACCCCAGCAAGACCCCCTACACTGCCCGAACACCACTTCCCAAAATCCTGAAACACCACCCCCAGGACGACCTCCTTCTCTACCCGAACACCACTGCACTGCCCCAAACCCTGAAACACCACCCCATGCACAACCCCCTACACTGCCCGAACACCACTGCGCTGCCCTAAACCCTGAAACACCACCCCCAGCACGACCCCCTACTGTGCCCGAACACCACTGCACTGCCCTGAACCCTGAAATACCACCCCCAGCAAGAGCCCCTACACTGCCCGAACACCACTGCCCTAATCCCTGAAATACCACCATCAGCACGACCCACTTCTCTCCCCGAATACCGCTGCACAGCCCAAACCCTGAAACACCACCCCATGCATGACCCCCTACACTGTCCGAACACCACTGCACTGCCCTAAACCCTGAAATGCCACCCGCAGCAAGACCCCCTACACTGCCCGAATACCACTGCCCTAAAACCTGAAACAACACCCCCTGCAATACCCCCTACACTGCCCGAACACCACTGCACCACTGCCCTTAACCCTGAAATACCACCCCCTGCATGACCCCCTACACTGCCTGAACACCACTGCCCTAAGCCCAGAATCACCACCTCCTGCAAGACCCCCTACACTGCCCGAACACCACTGCACTGCCCTAAATCTGAAACACTACCCCCTGCATGACCCCATACTCTGCCCGATCACCACTGCACAGCCCTAAACCCTGAAACACCACCCACAGCATGACCCCTTACACCGCCAGAACACCACAGCACTGCCCTAAACCCTGAAACACCACCCCCTGCTCGACCCTCTACACTGCCCGAACATCACTGCCCTAAACCCTGAAACACCACCCCCTGCAAGACCCCCTACACTGCCCGAACACCACTGCACTGCCCTAAACCCTGAAACACAACCCCCAGCACGACCCAGTAAACTACCAGAACACCACAGCACTGCCCTAAAACACCACCCCCAGCACAACACCCAACCCCCAACACGACCCCCTACAGTGCCTGAACACCACTGCACTGCCCTATACCCTGAAACACCACCCCCTGCAAGACCCCCTACACTGCCCGAACACCACTGCACAGCCCTAAACCACCACCCCCAGCACAACACCCAACCCCAACACGACCCCCTACAGTGCCTGAACACCACTGCACTGCTCTATACCCTGAAATACCACCCCTGCAAGACCCCCTACACTGCCCAAACACCACTGCACTTCCCTAAACCCCTGAAACACCACCCCCTGCACAACCCCCTACACTGTCCGAACACCACTGCGCTGCCCTAAACCCTGAAACACCACCCCCAGCGTGACCCACTCCCCTGCACGAACACCACTGCACTGCCCTAAGCTCTAAAACACCACTCCCAGCACCACCCCCTACACTGCCCGAACACCACTGCACTGCTGTATACCCTGAAACCCAAGCCCCAGCACGACCCCCTACAATGCCCGAACACCACTGCACTGCCCTAAACCCTGAAATATCAGCCCCAGCACGACTCCCTACAATGCCAGAACACCACTGCCCTAAAACCTGAAACACCATGCCCAGCAAGACCCCCTGCACTGCCCAAACACCAATGACCTAAACCCTGAAACACCACCCCCAGCAAGACCCCCTACACTGCCTGAACACCACTGCACTGCCCTAAACCCTGAAACACCACCCCCAGCACGACCCTCTACACTGCCCGAACACCACTGCCCTATAACCTGAAACACACTCCCCAGCAAGATCCCTTACACTGCCCGAATACCACTGCCCTAAACTCTGAAACACCACCCCCTACGGGACCCCCTACACTGCCCGAACACCACTGCCCTAAACCCTGAAACGCCACCCCCTGCAAGACCCCCTACACTGCCTGAACACAACAGCACTGCCCTAAACCCTGAAACACCATCCCCTGCACGACCCACTACACTGCCCAAACACCACTGCACTGCCCTAAACCCTGAAACACAACCCCCAGCATGACCCACTAATCTACCCGAACACCACTGCACTGCCCTAAAACACCACCCCCAGCACGACCCCCTACACTGCCCGAACACCACTGCACTGCCCTAAGCCCTAAACCACCACCCCCAGCACAACACCCAACCCCCAACACGACCCCCTACAGTGCCTGAACACCACTGCACTGCTCTATACCCTGAAAGACCACCCCTGCAAGACCCCCTACACTGCCCAAACACCACTGCACTTCCCTAAACCCCTGAAACACCACCCCCTGCACAACCCCCTACACTGTCCGAACACCACTGCGCTGCCCTAAACCCTGAAACACCACCCCCAGCGTGACCCACTCCCCTGCACGAACACCACTGCACTGCCCTAAGCTCTAAAACACCACTCCCAGCACCACCCCCTACACTGCCCGAACACCACTGCACTGCTGTATACCCTGAAACCCAAGCCCCAGCACGACCCCCTACAATGCCCGAACACCACTGCACTGCCCTAAACCCTGAAATATCAGCCCCAGCACGACTCCCTACAATGCCAGAACACCACTGCCCTAAAACCTGAAACACCATGCCCAGCAAGACCCCCTGCACTGCCCAAACACCAATGACCTAAACCCTGAAATGCCACCCCCTGCAAGACCCCCTACACTGCCCGAACACAACAGCACTGCCCTAAACCCTAAAACACCATCCCCTGCATGACCCACTACGCTGCCCAAACACCACTGCACTGCCCTAAACCCTGAAACACAACCCCAGCACGACCCACTAAAGTACCCGAACACCACTGCACTGCCCTAAAACACCACCCCCAGCACGAACCCCCTACACCGCCCGAAGACCACTGCACTGCCCTAAGCCCTAAAACACCACCCCCAGCACAACGCCCAACACCCAACGCAACCCCCTACACTGCCCGACCACCACTGCACTGCCCTATACCCTGAAAGACCACCCCCTGCAAGACACCCTACCCTTCCCAAACACCACTGCACTGCCCTAAACCCTGAAACACCACCCCCTGCACAACCCCCTACACTGTCCGAACACCACTGCGCTGCCCTAAACCCTGAAACTCCACCCCCAGCATGACCCACTACACTGCACGAACACCACTGCACTGCCCTAAACTCTAAAACACCACCCCCAGCATGACCCCCTACACTGCCCGAACACCACTACACTGCCCTAAACCACCAGCCCAGCACGACCCCCTACACTGCTCGAACACCACTGCACTGCCCTAAACCCTGAATCACCCCTACACTGCCCGAACACCACTGTACTGCCCTAAACCCCGAAACAGCCCCAGCATGACCCCCTACACTGCCCAAACACCAATGCCCTAAACCCAGAAACACCACCCCCAGCACAACCCCCTACACTGCCAGAACACCAGTGCACTATCCTAAACCCTAAAACACCACCCCCAGCATGACCCCCTACACTGCCCAAACACCACTACACTGCCCTAAAACCTAAAGCACCAGCCCAGCACGACCACCTACACTGCTCGAACACCACTGCACTGCCCTAAACCCTGAATCACAACTACACTGCCCGAACACCACTGTACTGCCCTAAACCCTGAAACAGCCCCAGCATGACCCCCTACTCTGCCCAAACTCCACTGCCCTAAACACTGAAACACCACCCACAGCAAGAACCCCTACACTGCCCGAACACCACTGCCCTAAATCCTGAAACACCACCCCGGCACAAACCCCTACTCTGCCCGAACACCGCTGCACTGCCCTAAACCCTGAAACACCACCCTCTGCACAACCCCCTACACTGCCAGAACCCTGCTGCACTGCCCTAAACCCTGAAACACCACCCCCAGAATGACCTACTACACTGCCCGAACTCCACTGCTCTGCCATTAATCCCGAAACACCGCCCCCAGCACGACACCCTACTCTGCCCAAACACCACTGCACTGCCCTAAACCAAGAGACACCTCCTCTAGCAAGACCCCCTACACTGCCCGAACACCACTGCACTGCCCTAAACCCTGAGACACCACCCCTAGCAAGACCCCCTACACTGCCCAAACACCACTGCCCTATACCCTGAAACACCACCCCCAGCAAGACCCCCTACACTGCCCGAATACCACTGCCCTAAACCCTGAAACACCACCCCCTGCAATAACCCCTACACTGCCCGAACACCACTGCACCACTACCCTAAACCCTAAAACACCACCACCTGCATGACCCCCTACACTGCCCGAACACAACTGCCCTAAACCCTGAAACACCCCCCCCTGCACGACCCCCTACACTGCCTGAACACCACTGCACTGCCCTAAACCCTGAAACACCAGCCCCCGCTCGACCCCCTACACTGCCCGAACACCACTGCACCGCCCTAAACCCTGAAACACCAGCCCCTGCACGACCCCTACACTGCCCAAACACCACTGCACCACTGCCCTAAACTCTGAAACACCACCCCTGCATGATCCCCTACACTGCCCGAACACCACTGCCCTATACCCTGAAACAACGCCCCCAGCATGACCCGCTACTCTGCCCCAACACCGCTGCACTGTCCTAAACTCTGAAACACCACCCCCTGCACGACCCCTACACTGCCCGAACACCACTGCACTGCCCTAAACCCTGAAACACCAGCCCCAGCACGACCCCCTACACTTCCTAAACACCACTGCACTTCCCTAAACACTGAAACACCACCCCCAGCAAGAATACCTACAGTGCCCGAACACCACTGCATGGAACTAAATCCTGAAACACCACCAACAGCAAGACTCCCTACAATGCCCGAACACCACTGCCCTATAACCTGAAACACCACCCCCAGCAAGACCCCCTATACTGCCCGATCACCACAGCCCTAAACCTTGAAACACCATCCCCTGCAAGACCCCCTACTTTGCCCGTACACCACTGCACCACTGCCCTAAAACCTGAAACACCTCCCCCTGCACGACCCCCTACACTGTCCGAACACCACTGCACTGCCCTAAATCCTGAAAAACTAGCCCCAGCATGATCCCCTACACTGCCCGAACACCACTGCACTGCTCTAAACCCTAAAACACCACCAACCAACACGACCCCCTACACTGCCCAAACACAACTACACTACCCTAAACCCTAAAACACCACCCCAGCACGAACCCTACACTGCCCGAACACCACTGCTCTAAACCATGAAACACCAGCCCAACCCCCTGCACTGCCCGAACACCACTGCACTGCCCTAAACCCTGAAACACCAGCCCCATCATGACCCCCTTCTCTGCCCAAACACCACTGCCCTAAACCCTGAAACACCACCCCAGCAAGACCCCCTACACTGCCCGAACACCACTGCCCTAAATCCTGAAACAGCACCCCCAGCATGACCTCCTTCTCTGCCCGAACACCACTGCACTGCCCCAAACCCTGAAACACCACCCCATGCACAACCCCCTACACTGCCCGAACACCACTGCGCTGCCCTAAACCCTGAAACACCACCCCCAGCACGACCCCCTACACTGCCCGAACACCACTGCACTGCCCTAAGCCCTAAAACACCACCCACAGCACAACACCCAACCCCCAACGTGACCCCCTACACTGCCCGAACACCACTGCACTGCCCTATACCCTGAATGACCACCCCCTGCAAGACCCCCTACACTGCCCAAACACCACTGCACTGCCCTAAACCCTGAAACACCACCCCCTGCACAACCCCCTACACTGTCCGAACACCACTGCGCTTCCCTAAACCCTGAAACTCCACCCCCAGCGTGACCCACTACACTGCACGAACACCACTGCACTGCCCTAAACTCTAAAACACCACCCCCAGCATGACCCCCTACACTGCCCGAACACCACTACACTGCCCTAAAGCACCAGCCTAGCACGGCCCCCTACACTGCCCAAACACCAATGCCCTAAACCCAGAAACACCACCCCCAGCACAACCCCCTACACTGCCAGAACAGCAGTGCACTATCCTAAACCCTAAAACACCACCCCCAGCATGACCCCCTACACTGCCCAAACACCACTACACTGCCCTAAACCCTAAAGCACCAGCCCAGCACGACCACCTACACTGCTCGAACACCACTGCACTGCCCTAAACCCTGAATCACCCCTACACTGCCCGAACACCACTGTACTGCCCTAAACCCTGAAACAGCCCCAGCATGACCCCCTACTCTGCCCAAACTCCACTGCCCTAAACACTGAAACACCACCCACAGCAAGAACCCCTACACTGCCCGAACACCAGTGCCCTAAATCCTGAAACACCACCCCAGCACAAACCCCTACTCTGCCCGAACACTGCTGCACAGCCCTAAACCCTGAAACACCACCCTCTGCACAACCCCCTACACTGCCAGAACACCGCTACACTGCCCTAAACCCTGAAACACCACCCCCAGAATGACCCACTACACTGCCCGAACTCCACTGCTCTGCCATTAATCCTGAAACACCACCACCAGCACGACACCCTACTCTGCCCAAACACCACTGCACTGCCCTAAACCCTGAGACACCTCCTCTAGCAAGACCCCCTATACTGCCCGAACACCACTGCACTGCCCTAAACCCTGAGACACCAGCCCTAGCAAGACCCCCTACACTGCCCAAACACCACTGCCCTATACCCTGAAACACCACCCCCAGCAAGACCCCCTACACTGCCCGAATACCACTGCCCTAAACCCTGAAACACCACCCCCTGCCCGAACACCACTGCACCACTACCCTAAACCCTAAAACACCACCCCCTGCATGACCCCCTACACTGCCCGAACACAACTGCACTGCCCTATACCCTGAAAGACCACCCCCAGAATGACCCACTACACTGCCCGAACTCCACTGCTCTGCCATTAATCCTGAAACACCACCCCCAGCACAACACCCTACTCTTCCCAAACACCACTGCACTGCCCTAAACCCTGAGACACCTCCTCTAGCAAGACCCCCTACACTGCCCGAACACCACTGCACTGCCCTAAACCCTAAAACACCACCCCTAGCAAGACCCCCTACACTGCCCAAACACCACTGCCCTATACCCTGAAACACCACCCCCAGCAAGACCCCCTACACTGCCCGAATACCACTGCCCTAAACCCTGAAACACCACCCCCTGCAATAACTAGGCCTGGGCAAAAATTTCGTTCCGTTCGCGGAAATTGCGATAATTTGACATTTTTGCGTTCCGCGGAGAGCGCGAAAATGTCAAAAATTCCGGTTTCCGCAGCTTGGCGATAATTTGTTTCTTGCTCGCGCTGTAAAATAATACATTCTCGCGCGCGCGCGATCGCCTTACCTGAATCCCTGCGTTCGCCGACAAGTTTTCTTGATCCGGTCGCGTTCTCCATGAGATGTTGTATTGTTTTTAGCCATTTGCGCTGTCTCGCGACAGTTCGCGCCCGCAGTGACGTCATGCGTCGCGCGATCACGTCTTTCTTCTCGCGATCATGCACCGCGAGAACA
Source organism: Triturus cristatus (assembly GCF_964204655.1). NCBI lineage: Eukaryota > Metazoa > Chordata > Amphibia > Caudata > Salamandridae > Triturus > Triturus cristatus. The sequence goes on from NC_140579.1 coordinate 247,631,832, forward strand.
ACTCAAATCAAGATGGCCGCGCCCGCAAGCAACCACATGGGTAAGTTGGCGACCCGCAACCATGCAGAAAATCTCGCGAACATGCCGGAAAAAAACTTCCGCATCTTCGCGATATTTCTGCTTGTTTGCGATAATTTTAAACATTCTCGCGATAATTTGCGAAGGTTAATTCCGCAAATTCCGCCCACCCCTAGCAATAACCCCTACACTGCCCGAACACCACTGCACCACTACCCTAAAACCTGAAACACCTCCCCCTGCATGACCCCCTACACTGTCCGAACACCACTGCACTGCCCTAAATCCTGAAAAACTAGCCCCAGCATGATCCCCTACACTGCCCGAACACCACTGCACTGCTCTAAACCCTAAAACACCACCAACCAGCACGACCCCCTACACTGCCCAAACACAACTACACTACCCTAAACCCTAAAACACCACCCCAGCATGACCCCCTACACTGCCCGAACACCACTGCACTGCCCTAAACTCTAAAACACCAGTCCCAGCACGAACCCTACACTGCCCGAACACCACTGCTCTAAACCATGAAACACCAGCCCAACCCCCTGCACTGCCCGAACACCACTGCACTGCCCTAAACCCTGAAACACCAGCCCCAGCATGACCCCCTTCTCTGCCCAAACACCACTGCCCTAAACCCTGAAACACCACCCCAGCAAGACCCCCTACACTGCCCGATCACCACTGCCCTAAATCCTGAAACAGCACCCCCAGCATGACCTCCTTCTCTTCCCGAACACCACTGCACTGCCCCAAACCCTGAAACACCACCCCATGCACAACCCCCTACACTGCCCGAACACCACTGCGCTGCCCTAAACCCTGAAACACCACCCCCAGCACGACCCCCTACACTGCCCGAACACCACTGCACTGCCCTAAGCCCTAAAACACCACCCCCAGCACAACGCCGAACCCCCAACGCGACCCCCTACACTGCCCGAACACCACTGCACTGCCCTATACCCTGAATGACCACCCCCTGCAAGACCCCCTACACTGCCCAAACACCACTGCACTGCCCTAAACCCTGAAACACCACCCCCTGCACAACCCCCTACACTGTCCGAACACCACTGCGCTGCCCTAAACCCTGAAACTCCACCCCCAGCGTGACCCACTACACTGCACGAACACCACTGCACTGCCCTAAACTCTAAAACACCACCCCCAGCATGACCCCCTACACTGCCCGAACACCACTACACTGCCCTAAAGCACCAGCCTAGCACGGCCCCCTACACTGCCCAAACACCAATGCCCTAAACCCAGAAACACCACCCCCAGCACAACCCCCTACACTGCCAGAACAGCAGTGCACTATCCTAAACCCTAAAACACCACCCCCAGCATGACCCCCTACACTGCCCAAACACCACTACACTGCCCTAAACCCTAAAGCACCAGCCCAGCACGACCACCTACACTGCTCGAACACCACTGCACTGCCCTAAACCCTGAATCACCCCTACACTGCCCGAACACCACTGTACTGCCCTAAACCCTGAAACAGCCCCAGCATGACCCCCTACTCTGCCCAAACTCCACTGCCCTAAACACTGAAACACCACCCACAGCAAGAACCCCTACACTGCCCGAACACCAGTGCCCTAATCCTGAAACACCACCCCAGCACAAACCCCTACTCTGCCCGAACACCGCTGCACTGCCCTAAACCCTGAAACACCACCCTCTGCACAACCCCCTACACTGCCAGAACACCGCTACACTGCCCTAAACCCTGAAACACCACCCCCAGAATGACCCACTACACTGCCCGAACTCCACTGCTCTGCCATTAATCCTGAAACACCACCACCAGCACGACACCCTACTCAGCCCAAACACCACTGCACTGCCCTAAACCCTGAGACACCTCCTCTAGCAAGACCCCCTACACTGCCCGAACACCACTGCACTGCCCTAAACCCTGAGACACCACCTCTAGCAAGACCCCCTACACTGCCCAAACACCACTGCCCTATACCCTGAAACACCACCCCCAGCAAGACCCCCTACACTGCCCGAATACCACTGCCCTAAACCCTGAAACACTACCCCCTGCCCGAACACCACTGCACCACTACCCTAAACCCTAAAACACCACCCCCTGCATGACCCCCTACACTGCCCGAACACAACTGCACTGCCCTATACCCTGAAAGACCACCCCCAGAATGACCCACTACACTGCCCGAACTCCACTGCTCTGCCATTAATCCTGAAACACCACCCCCAGCACGACACCCTACTCTGCCCAAACACCACTGCACTGCCTAAACCCTGAGACACCTCCTCTAGCAAGACCCCCTACACTGCCCGAACACCACTGCACTGCCCTAAACCCTAAAACACCACCCCTAGCAAGACCCCCTACACTGCCCAAACACCACTGCCCTATACCCTGAAACACCACCCCCAGCAAGACCCCCTACACTGCCCGAATACCACTGCCCTAAACCCTGAAACACCACCCCCTGCAATAACCCCTACACTGCCCGAACACCACTGCACCACTACCCTAAAACCTGAAACACCTCCCCCTGCACGACCCCCTACACTGTCCGAACACCACTGCACTGCCCTAAATCCTGAAAAACTAGCCCCAGCATGATCCCCTACACTGCCCGAACACCACTGCACTGCTCTAAACCCTAAAACACCACCAACCAGCACGACCCCCTACACTGCCCAAACACAACTACACTACCCTAAACCCTAAAACACCACCCCAGCATGACCCCCTACACTGCCCGAACACCACTGCACTGCCCTAAACTCTAAAACACCAGTCCCAGCACGAACCCTACACTGCCCGAACACCACTGCTCTAAACCATGAAACACCAGCCCAACCCCCTGCACTGCCCGAACACCACTGCACTGCCCTAAACCCTGAAACACCAGCCCCAGCATGACCCCCTTCTCTGCCCAAACACCACTGCCCTAAACCCTGAAACACCACCCCAGCAAGACCCCCTACACTGCCCGAACACCACTGCCCTAAATCCTGAAACAGCACCCCCAGCATGACCTCCTTCTCTGCCCGAACACCACTGCACTGCCCCAAACCCTGAAACACCACCCCATGCACAACCCCCTACACTGCCCGAACACCACTGCGCTGCCCTAAACCCTGAAACACCACCCCCAGCACGACCCCCTACACTGCCCGAACACCACTGCACTGCCCTAAGCCCTAAAACACCACCCCCAGCACAACGCCCAACCCCCAACGCGACCCCCTACACTGCCCGAACACCACTGCACTGCCCTATACCCTGAATGACCACCCCCTGCAAGACCCCTTACACTGCCCAAACACCACTGCACTGCCCTAAACCCTGAAACACCACCCCCTGCACAACCCCCTACACTGTCCGAACACCACTGCGCTGCCCTAAACCCTGAAACTCCACCCCCAGCGTGACCCACTACACTGCACGACCACTGCATTGCCATAAACTCTAAAACACCACCCCCAGCATGACCCCCTACACTGCCCGAACACCACTACACTGCCCTAAAGCACCAGCCTAGCACGGCCCCCTACACTGCCCAAACACCAATGCCCTAAACCCAGAAACACCACATCCAGCACAACCCCCTACACTGCCAGAACAGCAGTGCACTATCCTAAACCCTAAAACACCACCCCCAGCATGACCCCCTACACTGCCCAAACACCACTACACTGCCCTAAACCCTAAAGCACCAGCCCAGCACGACCACCTACACTGCTCGAACACCACTGCACTGCCCTAAACCCTGAATCACCCCTACACTGCCCGAACACCACTGTACTGCCCTAAACCCTGAAACAGCCCCAGCATGACCCCCTACTCTGCCCAAACTCCACTGCCCTAAACACTGAAACACCACCCACAGCAAGAACCCCTACACTGCCCGAACACCAGTGCCCTAAATCCTGAAACACCACCCCAGCACAAACCCCTACTCTGCCCGAACACCGCTGCACTGCCCTAAACCCTGAAACACCACCCTCTGCACAACCCCCTACACTGCCAGAACACCGCTACACTGCCCTAAACCCTGAAACACCACCCCCAGAATGACCCACTACACTGCCCGAACTCCACTGCTCTGCCATTAATCCTGAAACACCACCACCAGCACGACACCCTACTCTGCCCAAACACCACTGCACTGCCCTAAACCCTGAGACACCTCCTCTAGCAAGACCCCCTACACTGCCCGAACACCACTGCACTGCCCTAAACCCTGAGACACCACCCCTAGCAAGACCCCCTACACTGCCCAAACACCACTGCCCTATACCCTGAAACACCACCCCCAGCAAGACCCCCTACACTGCCCGAATACCACTGCCCTAAACCCTGAAACACCACCCCCTGCCCGAACACCACTGCACCACTACCCTAAACCCTAAAACACCACCCCCTGCATGACCCCCTACACTGCCCGAACACAACTGCACTGCCCTATACCCTGAAAGACCACCCCCAGAATGACCCACTACACTGCCCGAACTCCACTGCTCTGCCATTAATCCTGAAACACCACCCCCAGCACGACACCCTACTCTGCCCAAACACCACTGCACTGCCTAAACCCTGAGACACCTCCTCTAGCAAGACCCCCTACACTGCCCGAACACCACTGCACTGCCCTAAACCTTAAAACACCACCCCTAGCAAGACCCCCTACACTGCCCAAACACCACTGCCCTATACCCTGAAACACCACCCCCAGCAAGACCCCCTACACTGCCCGAATACCACTGCCCTAAACCCTGAAACACCACCCCCTGCAATAACCCCTACACTGCCCAAACACCACTGCACCACTACCCTAAACCCTGAAACACCACCCCCTGCATGACCCCCTACACTGCCCGAACACAACTGCCCTAAACCCTGAACCACCACCCCCTGCACGACCCCCTACACTGCCTGAACACCACTGCACTGCCCTAAACCCTGAAACACCACCCCCAGCACGACCCCCTACACTGCCCGAACACCACTGCACTGCCCTAAACGCTAAAACACCAGCCCCCGCACAACCCCCTACACTGCCTGAACACCATTGCACTGCCCTAAACCCCGAAACACCAGCTCCCGCTCGACCCCCTACACTGCCCGAACACCACTGTACTGCCCTAAACCCTGAAACAGCCCCAGCATAACCCCCTACTCTGCCCAAACTCCACTACCCTAAACACTGAAACACCACCCACAACAAGAACCCCTACACTGCCCGAACACCACTGCCCTAAATCCTGAAACACCACCCCAGCACAAACCCCTACTCTGCCCGAACACCGCTGCACTGCCCTAAACCCTGAAACACCACCCTCTGCACAACCCCCTACACTTCCAGAACACCGCTGCACTGCCCTAAACCCTGAAACACCACCCCCAGAATGACCCACTACACTGCCCGAACTCCACTGCTCTGCCATTAATCCTGAAACACCACCCCCTGCACGACACCCTACTCTGCCCAAACACCACTGCACTGCCCTAAACCCTGAGACACCTCCTCTAGCAAGACCCCCTACACTGCCCAAACACCACTGCCCTAAACACTGAAACACCACCCACAGCAAGAACCCCTACACTGCCCGAACACCAGTGCTCTAAATCCTGAAACACCACCCCAGCACAAACCCCTACTCTGCCCGAACACCGCTGCACTGCCCTAAACCCTGAAACACCACCCTCTGCACAACCCCCTACACTGCCAGAACACCGCTACACTGCCCTAAACCCTGAAACACCACCCCCAGAATGACCCACTACACTGCCCGAACTCCACTGCTCTGCCATTAATCCTGAAACACCACCCCCAGCACGACAACCTACTCTGCCCAAACACCACTGCACTGCCCTAAACCCTGAGACACCTCCTCTAGCAAGACCCCCTTCACTGCCCGAACACCACTGCACTGCCCTAAACCCTGAAACACCACCCCTAGCAAGACCCCCTACACTGCATAAACACCACTGCCCTATACCCTGAAACACCACCCCCAGCAGGACCCCCTACCCTGCCCAAATACCACTGCCCTAAACCCTGAAACACCACCCCCTGCCCGAACACCACTGCACCACTACCCTAAACCCTAACACTCCACCCCCTGCATGACCCCCTACACTGCCCGAACACAACTGCCCTAAACCCTGAACCACCACCCCCTGCACGACCCCCTACACTGCCTGAACACCACTGCACTGCCCTAAACCCTGAAACACCACCCCCAGCACGACCCCCTACACTGCCCGAACACCACTGCACTGCCCTAAACGCTAAAACACCAGCCCCCGCACAACCCCCTACACTGCCTGAACACCATTGCACTGCCCTAAACCCTGAAACAGCCCCAGCATGACCCCCTACTCTGCCCAAACTCCACTGCCCTAAACACTGAAACACCACCCCAGCACACACCCCTACTCTGCCCGAACACCGCTGCACTGCCCTAAACCCTGAAACACCACCCTCTGCACAACCCCCTACACTTCCAGAACACCGCTGCACTGCCCTAAACCCTGAAACACCACCCCCAGAATGACCCACTACACTGTCCGAACTCCACTGCTCTGCCATTAATCCTGAAATACCACCCCCTGCACGACACCCTACTCTGCCCAAACACCACTGCACTGCCCTAAACCCTGAGACACCTCCTCTAGCAAGACCCCCTACACTGCCCAAACACCACTGCCCTAAACACTGAAACACCACCCACAGCAAGAACCCCTACACTGCCCGAACACCAGTGCCCTAAATCCTGAAACACCACCCCAGCACAAACCCCTACTCTGCCCGAACACCGCTGCACTGCCCTAAACCCTGAAACACCACCCTCTGCACAACCCCCTACACTGCCAGAACACCGCTACACTGCCCTAAACCCTGAAACACCACCCCCAGAATGACCCACTACACTGCCCGAACTCCACTGCTCTGCCATAAATCCTGAAACACCACCCCCAGCACGACACCCTACTCTGCCCAAACACCACTGCACTGCCCTAAACCCTGAGACACCACCCCTAGCAAGACCCCCTACACTGCTCAAACACCACTGCCCTATACCCTGAAACACCACCCCCAGCAAGACCCCCTACACTGCCCGAATACCACTGCCCTAAACCCTGAAACACCACCCCCTGCCCGAACACCACTGCACCACTACCCTAAACCCTAAAACACCACCCCCTGCATGACCCCCTACACTGCCCGAACACAACTGCCCTAAACCCTGAACCACCACCCCCTGCACGACCCCCTACACTGCCTGAACACCACTGCACTGCCCTAAACCCTGAAACACCAGCCCCCGCACAACCCCCTACACTGCCTGAACACCATTGCACTGCCCTAAACCCCGAAACACCATCTCCCGCTCGACCCCTACACTGCCCGAACGCCAATGCACCACTGCCCTAAACTATGAAACACCACCCCTGCACGATCCCCTACACTGCCCGAACACCACTGCCTTATACCCTGAAACAATGCCCCCAGCACGACCCGCTACTCTGCCCCAACACCGCTGCACTGTCTTAAACTCTGAAACACCACCCCCTGCACGACCCCTACCCTGCCCGAACACCACTGCACTGCCCTAATCCCTGAAACACCAGCCCCAGCACGACCCCCTACACTTCCTAGACACCACTGCACTGCCCTAAACACTGAAACACCACCCCAGCAAGAAAACCTACAGTGCCCGAACACCACTGCATGGCCCTAAATCCTGAAACACCACCAACAGCAAGACTCCCTACAATGCCCGAACACCACTGCCCTATACCCTGAAACACAACCCCCAGCATGACCCCCACACTGCTGAACACCACTGCACTGCCCTAAACCATGAAGCATGACCCCCTACACTGCCCGAACACCATTGCACTGCCCTAAACCCTGAAACACCACCAACAGCAAGACCACCTACAATGCCCGAACACCACTGCCCTATACCCTGAAACACAACCCCCAGCATGACCCCCACACTGCTGAACACCACTGCACTGCCCTAAACCATGAAGCATGACCCCCTACACTGCCCGAACACCATTGCACTGCCCTAAACCCTGAAACACCACCCCCCTGCATGACCCCCTACACTGCCCGAACACCACTGCACTGCCCTAAACCCTGAAACACCACCCCCTGCAAGACCCCCTACACTGCCCGAGCAGCACTGCACTACCCGAAACCCTAAAACACCACCCCCAGCATGACCCCCTACACTGCCCAAACACCACTGTACTAAACCTTAAAACACCACCCCAGCACGACCCCCTACACTGCCCGAACACCACTGCACTGCCCTAAACCCTGAAACACCACTCCCCTGCACGACCCCCTACACTGCCCGAACACCACTGCACTGCCCTAAACCATTGAAAACCACTCCCCTGCACGACCCCCTACACTGCCCGAACACCACTGCACTGCCCTAAACCCTGAAACACGACCCCCTACACTGCCCGAACACCACTGCTCTGTCCTAAACCCTAAAACACCACCCCGCACATCCCCATACACTGCCCGAACACCACTGCTCTGCCCTAAACCCTAAAACACCAGCCCCAGCACGACCCCCTACACTGCCCGAACACCACTGCACTGCCCTAAGCCCTAAAACACCCCCCCAGCACGACCCCCTACACTGCCCGAACACCACTGCACGGCCCTAAACTCTGAAACACCACCCCCCAGCACGACCCCCTACACTGCCCGAACACCACTGTACTGCCCTAAACCCTGAAACACCACCCCCATCAAGACCCCCTATACTGCCCGAATACCACTGCCCTAAACCCTGAAACACCACCCCCATCAAGACCCCCTATACTGCCCGAATACCACTGCCCTAAACCCTGAAACACCAGCCCCAGCATGACCCCCTACACTGCCCGAACACCACTGCACTAAACCCTGAAACACCACCCCCAGCATGGTCTCCTACAATGCCCGAACACCACTGCACTGCCCTAAACCCTGAAACACCAGCCCCAGCACGACCCCCTACAATGCCTGAACATGCACTGTCCTACACCCTGAAACACCAGCCCCAGCACGACCCCCTACACTCCCCGTACACCACTGCACTGCCCTAAACCCTGAAACACCAACCCCTGCACGACCGCCTACACTGCCTGAACACCACTGCCCTAAACCCTGAAACACCACCCCCAGCAACACCCCCAGCACTGCCCGAACATCACTGCACTGCCCTAAACCCTGAAACACCATCCCCTGCATGACCCCCTACACTACCCGAACACCACTGCATTGCCCTAAACACTGAAACACCACCCCTGCACATCTCCATACACTGACCGAACACCACTGCTCTGCCCTAAACCCAGAAACACCACTCTGAGCACGACCCCCTACACTGCCTGAACACCACTGCACTGCCCTAAACCCTGAAACACCACTCCCCTGCATGACCCCCTACACTGCCCGAACACCACTGCCCTAAACCCTGAAACACCACCCCAGCATGACCCCCTACTTTGCCTGAACACCACTGCACTGCCCTAAACCCTGAAACCCATCCCCCGCACAACACCCTACACTGCCCAAACACCACTGCACTGCCCTAAACCCTAAAACACCACCCCCAGCATGACCCCCTACACTGCCCGAACACCACTCCTCTGCCCTATACCTGAAACACCACAGCGAGCACAACCCCCTCCTCTGCCCGAACACCACTGCTCTGCCCTAAACCCTAAAACACCACCCCAGCACATCCCTCTACACTGCCCGAATATCACTGCACTGCTCTAAACTCTGAAACACCAGCCCCCGCAAGTCCCCCTACACTGCTTGAACACCACTGCACTGCCCTAAACCCTGAAACACCAGACCCAGCATGACCCCCTACACTGCCCGAACACCACTGTACTGCCCTAAACCCTGAAACACCACCCCCAGCATGGTCTCCTACACTGCCCGAACACCACTGCACTGCCCTAAACACTTAAACACCAGCCCCAGCAAGACCCCCTACACTGCCTGAACATGCACTGTCCTAAACCCTGAAACACCAGCCCCAGCACGACCCACTACAATGCCCGAACACCACTGCACTACCCCAAACCCTAAAACACCACCCCCAGCACGACCCCCTACACTGGCCAAACACCACTGTACTAAACCTTAAAACACCACCCCAGCACGACCCACTACACTGCCCGAACACCACTGCACTGCCCTAAACCCTGAAACACCACCCCCCTGCATGACCCCCTACACTGCCCGAATACCACTGTCCTGCCCTAAACCCTGAAACACCACTCCCTTGCACGACCCCCTACATTGCCCGAACACCACTGCACTGCCCTAAACCCTGAAACACGACCCCATACACTGCCCGAACACCACTGCTCTGTCCTAAACCCTAAAACACCACCCCGCACATCCCCATACACTGCCCGAACACCACTCCTCTGCCCTAAACCCTAAAACACCAGCCCCAGCACGACCCCCTACACTGCCCGAACACCACTGCAATGCCCTAAGCCCTAAAACACCCCCCTAGCACAACCCCATACACTACCCGAACACCACTGCACGGCCCTAAACCCTGAAACACCACCCCCCAGCACGACCCCCTACACTTCCCGAACACCACTGCACTGCCCTAAACCATGAAACACGACCACCCTACACTGCCCGAACACCAGTGCTCTGTCCTAAACCCTAAAACACCACCCCGCACATCCCCATACACTGCCCGAACACCACTGCTCTGCCCTAAACCCTAAAACACCAGCCCCAGCACGACACCCTACACTGCCCGAACACCACTGCACTGCCCTAAGCCCTAAAACACCCCCCAGCACGACCCCCTACACTGCCCGACCACCACTGCACGGCCCTAAACCCTGAAACACCACCCCCAAGCACGACCCCCTACACTGCCCGAACACCACTGTACTGCCCTAAACCCTGAAACATCACCCCCATCAAGACCCACTATACTGCCCGAATACCACTGCCCTAAACCCTGAAACACCAGCCCCAGCACGACCCCCTACACTGCCCGAACACCACTGCACTAAACCCTGAAACACCACCCCCAGCATGGTCTCCTACACTGCCCGAACACCACTGCACTGCCCTAAACCCTGAAACACCAGCCCCAGCAGGACCCCCTACACTGCCTGAACATGCACTGTCCTACACCCTAAAACACCAGCCCCAGCACGACCCCCTACACTTCCCAAACACCACTGCACTGCCCTAAACCCTGAAACACCAACCCTAGCACGACCCCCTACACTGCCCGAACACCACTGCATTGCCCTAAACACTGAAACACCACCCCTGCACATCTCCATACACTGAACGAACACCACTGCTCTGCCCTAAACCCAGAAACACCACTCTGAGCATGACCCCCTACACTGCCCGAACACCACTGCACTGCCCTAAACCCTGAAACACCACTCCCCTGCATGACCCCCTACACTGCCCGAACACCACTGCCCTAAACCCTGAAACACCACCCCAGCATGACCCCCTACTCTGCCTGAACACCACTGCACTGCCCTAAACCCTGAAACCCACCCCCCGCACAACACCCTACACTGCCCAAACACCACTGCACTGCCCTAAACCCTAAAACACCACCCCCAGCATGACCCCCTACACTGCCCGAACACCACTCCTCTGCCCTATACCTGAAACACCACAGCGAGCACAACCCCCTCCTCTGCCCGAACACCACTGCTCTGCCCTAAACCCTAAAACACCATCCCAGCACATCCCTCTACACTGCCCGAATATCACTGCACTGCTCTAAACTCTGAAACACCAGCCCCCGCAAGTCCCCCTACACTGCCTGAACACCACTGCACTGCCCTAAACCCTGAAACACCAGACCCAGCATGACCCCTACACTGCCCGAACACCACTGTACTGCCCTAAACCCTGAAACACCACCCCCAGCATGGTCTCCTACACTGCCCGAACACCACTGCACTGCCCTAAACACTTAAACACCAGCCCCAGCAAGACCCCCTACACTGCCTGAACATACACTGTCCTAAACCCTGAAACACCAGCCCCAGCACGACCCACTACAATGCCCGAACACCACTGCACTACCCCAAACCCTAAAACACCACCCCCAGCACGACCCCCTACACTGGCCAAACACCACTGTACTAAACCTTAAAACACCACCCCAGCACGACCCACTACACTGCCCGAACACCACTGCACTGCCCTAAACCCTGAAACACCACCCCCCTGCATGACCCCCTACACTGCCCGAATACCACTGTCCTGCCCTAAACCCTGAAACACCACTCCCTTGCACGACCCCCTACATTGCCTGAACACCACTGCACTGCCCTAAACCCTGAAACACGACCCCATACACTGCCCGAACACCACTGCTCTGTCCTAAACCCTAAAACACCACCCCGCACATCCCCATACACTGCCCGAACACCACTCCTCTGCCCTAAACCCTAAAACACCAGCCCCAGCACGACCCCCTACACTGCCCGAACACCACTGCAATGCCCTAAGCCCTAAAACAACCCCCTAGCACAACCCCCTACACTACCCGAACACCACTGCACGGCCCTAAACCCTGAAACACCACCCCCCAGCACGACCCCCTACACTTCCCGAACACCACTGCACTGCCCTAAACCCTGAAACACGACCACCCTACACTGCCCGAACACCAGTGCTCTGTCCTAAACCCTAAAACACCACCCCGCACATCCCCATACACTGCCCGAACACCACTGCTCTGCCCTAAACCCTAAAACACCAGCCCCAGCACGACACCCTACACTGCCCGAACACCACTGCACTGCCCTAAGCCCTAAAACACCCCCCAGCACGACCCCCTACACTGCCCGAACACCACTGCACGGCCCTAAACCCTGAAACACCACCCCCAAGCACGACCCCCTACACTGCCCGAACACCACTGTACTGCCCTAAACCCTGAAACATCACCCCCATCAAGACCCACTATACTGCCCGAATACCACTGCCCTAAACCCTGAAACACCAGCCCCAGCACGACCCCCTACACTGCCCGAACACCACTGCACTAAACCCTGAAACACCACCCCCAGCATGGTCTCCTACACTGCCCGAACACCACTGCACTGCCCTAAACCCTGAAACACCAGCCCCAGCAGGACCCCCTACACTGCCTGAACATGCACTGTCCTACACCCTAAAACACCAGCCCCAGCACGACCCCCTACACTTCCCAAACACCACTGCACTGCCCTAAACCCTGAAACACCAACCCTAGCACGACCCCCTACACTGCCCGAACAACACTGCCCTAAACCCTGAAACACCATCCCCTGCATGACCCCCTACACTACCCAAACACCACTGCACTGCCCTAAACCCTGAAACACCACCCCCTGCACATCCCCATACACTGCCCGAACATCACTGCTCTGCCCTAAACCCTGAAACACCACCCTGAGCACGACCCCCTACACTGCCCGAACACCACTGCACTGCCCTAATCCCTGAATCACCACTCCCCTGCATGACCCCCTACACTGCCCGAATACCACTGCCCTAAACCCTGAAACACCACCCCCTGCAATCACCCCTACACTGCCCGAACACCACTGCACCACTACCCTAAACCCTAAAACACCACCCCCTGCATGACCCCCTACAATGCCCGAACACAACTGCCCTAAACCCTGAAACACCACCCCCTGCACGACCCCCTACACTGCCTGAACACCACTGCACTGCCCTAAACCCTGAAACACCACCCCCAGCACGACCCCCTACACTGCCCGAACACCACTGCACTGCCCTAAACCCTAAAACACCACCCCCAGCACGACGCACTGCACTGCCTGAACACCACTGCACTGCCCTAAACCCTGAAACACCCGCCCCCACACAACCCCCTACACTGCCTGAACACCATTGCACTGCCCTAAACCCCGAAACACCAGCTCCCGCTCGACCCCTACACTCTCCGAACGCCAATGCACCACTGCCCTAAACTATGAAACACCACCCCTGCACGATCCCCTACACTGCCCGAACACCACTGCCTTATACCCTGAAACAATGCCCCCAGCACGACCCGCCACTCTGCCCCAACACCGCTGCACTGTCCTAAACTCTGAAACACCACCCCCTGCACGACCCCTACACTGCCCGAACACCACTGCACTGCCCTAAACCCTGAAACACCAGCCCCAGCACGACCCCCTACACTTCCTAGACACCACTGCACTGCCCGAAACACCACCCCCAGCAAGAAAACCTACAGTGCCCGAACACCACTGCATGGCCCTAAATCCTGAAACACCACCAACAGCAAGACTCCCTACAATGCCCGAACACCACTGCCCTATACCCTGAAACACAACCCCCAGCATGACCCCCACACTGCTGAACACGACTGCACTGCCCTAAACCATGAAGCATGACCCCCTACACTGCCCGAACACCATTGAACTGCCCTAAACCCTGAAACACCACCCCCCTGCATGACCCCCTACACTGCCCGAACACCACTGCACTGCCCTAAACCCTGAAACACCACCCCCAGCACGACCCCCTACACTGCCCGAACACCAATGCACCACTGCCCTTAACCCTGAAACACGACCCCCTGCATGGCCCCCTACACCCCCGAACACCACTGCACTAAACCCTGAAATTCCACCCCCTACACTGCCCGAGCAGCACTGCACTACCCAAAACCCTAAAACACCACCCCCAGCATGACCCCCTACACTGTCCAAACACCACTGTACTAAACCTTAAAACACCACCCCAGCACGACCCCCTACACTGCCCGAACACCACTGCACTGCCCTAAACCCTGAAATACCACTCCCCTGCACGACCCCCTACTCTGCCCGAACACCACTGCACTGCCCTAAACCTTTGAAAACCACTCCCCTGCACGACCCCCTACACTGCCCGAACACCACTGCACTGCCCTAAACCCTGAAACACGACCCCCTACACTGCCCGAACACCACTGCTCTGTCCTAAACCCTAAAACACCACCCCGCACATCCCCATACACTGCCCGAACACCACTGCTCTGCCCTAAACCCCAAAACACCAGCCCCAGCACGACCTCCTACACTGCCCGAACACCACTGCACTGCCCTAAGCCCTAAAACACCCCCCCAGCACGACCCCCTACACTGCCCGAACACCACTGCACGGCCCTAAACTCTGAAACACCACCCCCCAGCACGACCCCCTACACTGCCCGAACACCACTGTACTGCCCTAAACCCTGAAACACCACCCCCATCAAGACCCCATATACTGCCCGAATACCTCTGCCCTAAACCCTGAAACACCAGCCCCAGCATGACCCCCTACACTGCCCGAACACCACTGCACTAAACCCTGAAACACCACCCCCAGCATGGTCTCCTACAATGCCCGAACACCACTGCACTGCCCTAAACCCTGAAACACCAGCCCCAGCACGACCCCCTACACTGCCTGAACACCACTGCCCTAAACCCTGAAACACCACCCCCAGCAACACCCCCAGCACTGCCCGAACATCACTGCACTGCCCTAAACCCTGAAACACCATCCCCTGCATGACCCCCTACACTACCCGAACACCACTGCACTGCCCTAAACCCTGAAACACCACCCCTGCACATCCCCATACACTGACCGAACACCACTGCTCTGCCCTAAACCCAGAAACACCACTCTGAGCACGACCCCCTACACTGCCCGAACACCACTGCACTGCCCCAAACCCTGAAACACCACTCCCCTGCATGACCCCCTACACTGCCCGAACACCACTGCCCTAAACCCTGAAACACCACCCCAGCATGACCCCCTACTCTGCCTGAACACCACTGCACTGCCCTAAACCCTGAAACCCACCCCCCGCACAACACCCTACACTGCCCAAACACCACTGCACTGCCCTAAACCCTAAAACACCACCCCCAGCATGACCCCTACACTGCCCGAACACCACTCCTCTGCCCTATACCTGAAACACCACAGCGAGCACAACCCCCTCCTCTGCCCGAACACCACTGCTCTGCCCTAAACCCTAAAACACCACCCCAGCACATCCCTCTACACTGCCCGAATATCACTGCACTGCTCTAAACTCTGAAACACCAGCCCCCGCAAGTCCCCCTACACTGCCTGAACACCACTGCACTGCCCTAAACCCTGAAACACCAGACCCAGCATGACCCCCTACACTGCCCGAACACCACTGTACTGCCCTAAACCCTGAAACACCACCCCCAGCATGGTCTCCTACACTGCCCGAACACCACTGCACTGCCCTAAACACTTAAACACCAGCCCCAGCAAGACCCCCTACACTGCCTGAACATGCACTGTCCTAAACCCTGAAACACCAGCCCCAGCACGACCCACTACAATGCCCGAACACCACTGCACTACCCCAAACCCTAAAACACCACTCCCCTGCATGACCCCCTACACTGCCCGAACACCACTGCACTGCCCTAAACCCTTGAAAACCACCCCCCTGCATGACCCCCTACACTGCCCGAATACCACTGTCCTGCCCTAAACCCTGAAACACCACTCCCTTGCACGACCCCCTACATTGCCCGAACACCACTGCACTGCCCTAAACCCTGAAACACGACCCCATACACTGCCCGAACACCACTGCTCTGTCCTAAACCCTAAAACACCACCCCGCACATCCCCATACACTGCCCGAACACCACTGCTCTGCCCTAAACCCTAAAACACCAGCCCCAGCACGACCCCCTACACTGCCCGAACACCACTGCAATGCCCTAAGCCCTAAAACACCCCCCCCCAGCACAACCCCCTACACTACCCGAACACCACTGCACGGCCCTAAACCCTGAAACACCACCCCCCAGCACGACCCCCTACACTTCCCGAACACCACTGCACTGCCCTAAACCCTGAAACATGACCCCCTACACTGCCCGAACACCAGTGCTCTGTCCTAAACCCTAAAACACCACCCCGCACATCCCCATACACTGCCCGAACACCACTGCTCTGCCCTAAACCCTAAAACACCAGCCCCAGCACGACACCCTACACTGCCCGAACACCACTGCACTGCCCTAAGCCCTAAAACACCCCCCAGCACGACCCCCTACACTGCCCGAACACCACTGCACGGCCCTAAACCCTGAAACACCACCCCCAAGCACGACCCCCTACACTGCCCGAACACCACTGTACTGCCCTAAACCCTGAAACATCACCCCCATCAAGACCCACTATACTGCCCGAATACCACTGCCCTAAACCCTGAAACACCAGCCCCAGCACGACCCCCTACACTGCCCGAACACCACTGCACTAAACCCTGAAACACCACCCCCAGCATGGTCTCCTACACTGCCCGAACACCACTGCACTGCCCTAAACCCTGAAACACCAGCCCCAGCAGGACCCCCTACACTGCCTGAACATGCACTGTCCTACACCCTAAAACACCAGCCCCAGCACGACCCGCTACACTCCCCAAACACCACTGCACTGCCCTAAACCCTGAAACACCAACCCTAGCACGACCCCCTACACTGCCCGAACAACACTGCCCTAAACCCTGAAACACCATCCCCTGCATGACCCCCTACACTACCCGAACACCACTGCACTGCCCTAAACCCTGAAACACCACCCCCTGCACATCCCCATACACTGCCCGAACATCACTGCTCTGCCCTAAACCCTGAAACACCACCCTGAGCACGACCCCCTACTCTGCCTGAACACCACTACACTGCCGTAAACCCTGAAACCCACCCCCTGCACAATCCCCTAAACTGCCCAAACAGCACTGCACTGCCCTAAACCCTAAAACACCACCCTCAGCACAACCCCCTACATTGCCCGAACACCACTCCTCTGCCCTATACCCTGAAACACTACCCCGAGCACAACCCCCTACTCTGCCCGAACACCACTGCTCTGCCCTAAACCCTAAAACACCACCCCAGCACGTCCCTCTACACTGCCCGAACACCACTGCACTGCTCTGAACTCTGAAACACCAGCCCCTGCACGTCCCCCTACACTGCCCGAACACCACTGCACTGCCCTAATCCCTGAATCACCACTCCCCTGCATGACCCCCTACACTGCCCGAACACCACTGCCCTAAACCCTGAAACACCACCCCCAGCACGACCCCCTACTCTGCCTGAACACCACTACACTGCCGTAAACCCTGAAACCCACCCCCTGCACAATCCCCTACACTGCCCAAACAGCACTGCACTGCCCTAAACCCTAAAACACCACCCTCAGCACAACCCCCTACATTGCCCGAACACCACTC
The DNA here is from genome assembly GCF_964204655.1 of Triturus cristatus. NCBI lineage: Eukaryota > Metazoa > Chordata > Amphibia > Caudata > Salamandridae > Triturus > Triturus cristatus. The sequence goes on from NC_140579.1 coordinate 247,650,204, forward strand.
CTCTGCCCTATACCCTGAAACACTACCCCGAGCACAACCCCCTACTCTGCCCGAACACCACTGCTCTGCCCTAAACCCTAAAACACCACCCCAGCACGTCCCTCTACACTGCCCGAACACCACTGCACTGCTCTGAACTCTGAAACACCAGCCCCTGCACGTCCCCCTACACTGCCTGAACACCACTGCAATGCCCTAATCCCTAAAACACCCCCCCAGCACGACCCCCTACACTGCCTGAACACCACTGCACGGCCCTGAACCCTGAAACACCACCCCCCAGCACGACCCCCTACACTGCCCGAACACCACTGTACTGCCCTAAACCCTGAAACACCACTCCCATCAAGACCCCCTATACTGCCCGAATACCACTGCCCTAAACACTGAAACACCAGCCCCAGCACGACCCCCTACACTGCCCGAACACCACTGCACTAAACCCTGAAACACCACCCCCAGCATGGTCTCCTACACTGCCCGAACACCACTGCACTGCCCTAAACCCTGAAACACCAGCCCCAGCACGACCCCCTACAATGCCTGAACATGCACTGTCCTACACCCTGAAACACCAGCCCCAGCACGACCCCCTACACTCCCCGTACACCACTGCACTGCCCTAAACCCTGAAACACCAACCCCTGCACGACCGCCTACACTGCCTGAACACCACTGCCCTAAACCCTGAAACACCACCCCCAGCAACACCCCCAGCACTGCCCGAACATCACTGCACTGCCCTAAACCCTGAAACACCATCCCCTGCATGACCCCCTACACTACCCGAACACCACTGCTCTGCCCTAAACCCAGAAACACCACTCTGAGCATGACCCCCTACACTGCCCGAACACCACTGCACTGCCCTAAACCCTGAAACACCACTCCCCTGCATGACCCCCTACACTGCCCGAACACCACTGTCCTAAACCCTGAAACACCACCCCAGCATGACCCCCTACTCTGCCTGAACACCACTGCACTGCCCTAAACCCTGAAACCCACCCCCCGCACAACACCCTACACTGCCCAAACACCACTGCACTGCCCTAAACCCTAAAACACCACCCCCAGCATGACCCCCTACACTGCCCGAACACCACTCCTCTGCCCTATACCTGAAACACCACAGCGAGCACAACCCCCTCCTCTGCCCGAACACCACTGCTCTGCCCTAAACCCTAAAACACCACCCCAGCACATCCCTCTACACTGCCCGAAAATCACTGCACTGCTCTAAACTCTGAAACACCAGCCCCCGCAAGTCCCCCTACACTGCCTGAACACCACTGCACTGCCCTAAACCCTGAAACACCAGCCCCAGCAAGACCCCCTACACTGCCTGAACATGCACTGTCCTAAACCCTGAAACACCAGCCCCAGCACGACCCACTACAATGCCCGAACACCACTGCACTACCCCAAACCCTAAAACACCACCCCCAGCACGACCCCCTACACTGGCCAAACACCACTGTACTAAACCTTAAAACACCACCCCAGCACGACCCCCTACACTGCCCGAACACCACTGCACTGCCCTAAACCCTGAAACACCACTCCCCTGCATGACCCCCTACACTGCCCGAACACCACTGCACTGCCCTAAACCCTTGAAAACCACCCCCCTGCATGACCCCCTACACTGCCCGAATACCACTGTCCTGCCCTAAACCCTGAAACACCACTCCCCTGCACGACCCCCTACATTGCCCGAACACCACTGCACTGCCCTAAACCCTGAAACACGACCCCATACACTGCCCGAACACCACTGCTCTGTCCTAAACCCTAAAACACCACCCTGCACATCCCCATACACTGCCCGAACACCACTGCTCTGCCCTAAACCCTAAAACACCAGCCCCAGCACGACCCCCTACACTGCCCGAACACCACTGCAATGCCCTAAGCCCTAAAACACCCCCCAGCACAACCCCCTACACTACCCGAACACCACTGCACGGCCCTAAACCTTGAAACACCACCCCCCAGCACGACCCCCCACACTTCCCGAACACCACTGCACTGCCCTAAACCCTGAAACACGACCTCCTACACTGCCCGAACACCAGTGCTCTGTCCTAAACCCTAAAACACCACCCCGCACATCCCCATACACTGCCCGAACACCACTGCTCCGCCCTAAACCCTAAAACACCAGCCCCAGCACGACACCCTACACTGCCCGAACACCACTGCACTGCCCTAAGCCCTAAAACACCCCCCAGCACGACCCCCTACACTGCCCGAACACCACTGCACTGCCCTAATCCCTGAAACACCACTCCCCTGCATGACCCCCTACACTGCCCGAACACCACTGCCCTAAACCCTGAAACACCACCCCCAGCACGACCCCCTACTCTGCCTGAACACCACTAAACTGCCGTAAACCCTGAAACCCACCCCCTGCACAATCCCCTAAACTGCCCAAACAGCACTGCACTGCCCTAAACCCTAAAACACCACCCCCAGCACAACCCCCTACATTGCCCGAACACCACTCCTCTGCCCTATACCCTGAAACACTACCCCGAGCACAACCCCCTACTCTGCCCGAACACCACTGCTCTGCCCTAAACCCTAAAACACCACCCCAGCACGTCCCTCTACACTGCCCGAACACCACTGCACTGCTCTGAACTCTGAAACACCAGCCCCTGCACGTCCCCCTACACTGCCTGAACACCACTGCAATGCCCTAATCCCTAAAACACCCCCCCAGCACGACCCCCTACACTGCCTGAACACCACTGCACGGCCCTGAACCCCGAAACACCACCCCCCAGCACGACCCCCTACACTGCCCGAACACCACTGTACTGCCCTAAACCCTGAAACACCACTCCCATCAAGACCCCCTATACTGCCCGAACACCACTGCCCTAAACACTGAAACACCAGCCCCAGCACGACCCCCTACACTGCCCGAACACCACTGCACTAAACCCTGAAACACCACCCCCAGCATGGTCTCCTACACTGCCCGAACACCACTGCACTGCCCTAAACCCTGAAACACCAGCCCCAGCATGACCCCCCACAATGCCTGAACATGCACTGTCCTACACCCTGAAACACCAGCCCCAGCACGACCCCCTACACTCCCCGTACACCACTGCACTGCCCTAAACCCTGAAACACCAACCCCTGCACGACCGCCTACACTGCCTGAACACCACTGCCCTAAACCCTGAAACACCACCCCCAGCAACACCCCCAGCACTGCCCGAACATCACTGCACTGCCCTAAACCCTGAAACACCATCCCCTGCATGACCCCCTACACTACCCGAACACCACTGCACTGCCCTAAACCCTGAAACACCACCCCTGCACATCCCGATACACTGACCGAACACCACTGCTCTGCCCTAAACCCAGAAACACCACTCTGAGCATGACCCCCTACACTGCCCGAACACCACTGCACTGCCCTAAACCCTGAAACACCACTCCCCTGCATGACCCCCTACACTGCCCGAACACCACTGCCCTAAACCCTGAAACACCACCCCAGCATGACCCCCTACTCTGCCTGAACACCACTGCACTGCCCTAAACCCTGAAACCCACCCCCCGCACAACACCCTACACTGCCCAAACACCACTGCACTGCCCTAAACCCTAAAACACCACCCCCAGCATGACCCCCTACACTGCCCGAACACCACTCCTCTGCCCTATACCTGAAACACCACAGCGAGCACAACCGCCTCCTCTGCCCGAACACCACTGCTCTGCCCTAAACCCTAAAACACCACCCCAGCACATCCCTCTACACTGCCCGAATATCACTGCACTGCTCTAAACTCTGAAACACCAGCCCCCGCAAGTCCCCCTACACTGCCTGAACACCACTGCACTGCCCTAAACCCTGAAACACCAGACCCAGCATGACCCCCTACACTGCCCGAACACCACTGTACTGCCCTAAACCCTGAAACACCACCCCCAGCATGGTCTCCTACACTGCCCGAACACCACTGCACTGCCCTAAACACTTAAACACCAGCCCCAGCAAGACCCCCTACACTGCCTGAACATGCACTGTCCTAAACCCTGAAACAACAGCCCCAGCACGACCCACTACAATGCCCGAACACCACTGCACTACCCCAAACCCTAAAACACCACCCCCAGCACGACCCCCTACACTGGCCAAACACCACTGTACTAAACCTTAAAACACCACCCCAGCACGACCCCCTACACTGCCCAAACACCACTGCACTGCCCTAAACCCTGAAACACCACTCCCCTGCATGACCCCCTACACTGCCCGAACACCACTGCACTGCCCTAAACCCTTGAAAACCACCCCCCTGCATGACCCCCTACACTGCCCGAATACCACTGTCCTGCCCTAAACCCTGAAACACCACTCCCCTGCACGACCCCCTACATTGCCTGAACACCACTGCACTGCCCTAAACCCTGAAACACGACCCCATACACTGCCCGAACACCACTGCTCTGTCCTAAACCCTAAAACATCACCCCGCACATCCCCATACACTGCCCGAACACCACTGCTCTGCCCTAAACCCTAAAACACCAGCCCCAGCATGACCCCCTACACTGCCCGAACACCACTGCATGGCCCTAAACCTTGAAACACCACCCCCCAGCATGACCCCCACACTTCCCGAACACCACTGCACTGCCCTAAACCCTGAAACACAACCTCCTACACTGCCCGAACACCAGTGCTCTGTCCTAAACCCTAAAACACCACCCCGCACATCCCCATACACTGCCCGAACACCACTGCTCTGCCCTGAACCCTAAAACACCAGCCCCAGCACGACACCCTACACTGCCCGAACACCACTGCACTGCCCTAAGCCCTAAAACACCCCCCAGCACGACCCCCTACACTGCCCGAACACCACTGCACGGCCCTAAACCCTGAAACACCACCCCAAGCACGACCCCCTACACTGCCCGAACACCACTGTACTGCCCTAAACCCTGAAACATCACCCCCATCAAGACCCACTATACTGCCCGAATACCACTGCCCTAAACCCTGAAACACCAGCCCCAGCACGACCCCCTACACTGCCCGAACACCACTGCACTAAACCCTGAAACACCACCCCCAGCATGGTCTCCTACACTGCCCGAACACCACTGCACTGCCCTAAACCCTGAAACACCAGCCCCAGCAGGACCCCCTACACTGCCTGAACATGCACTGTCCTACACCCTAAAACACCAGCCCCAGCACGACCCCCTCCACTCCCCGAACACCACTGCACTGCCCTAAACCCTGAAACACCAACCCTAGCACGACCCCCTACACTGCCCGAACAACACTGCCCTAAACCCTGAAACACCATCCCCTGCATGACCCCCTACACTACCCGAACACCACTGCACTGCCCTAAACCCTGAAACACCACCCCTGCACATACCCATACACTGACCGAACACCACTGCTCTGCCCTAAACCCAGAAACACCACCCTGAGCACGACCCCCTACACTGCCCGAACACCACTGCACTGCCCTAAACCCTGAAACACCACTCCCCTGCATGACCCCCTACACTGCCCGAACACCACTGCCCTAAACCCTGAAACACCACCCCCAGCACGACCCCCTACTCTGCCTGAACACCACTGCACTGCCCTAAACCCCGAAACCCACCCCCTGCACAACCCCCTACACTGCCCAAACACCACTGCACTGCCCTAAAGCTTAAAACACCACCCCCAGCATGACCCCCTACTCTGCCCGAACACCACTGCACTGCCCTATACCCTGAAACTCCACAGCGAGCACAACCACCTCCTCTGCCCGAACACCACTGCTCTGCACTAAACCCTAAAACACCACCCCAGCACGTCCATCTACACTGCCTGAATACCACTGCACTGCTCGAAACTCTGAAACACCAGCCCCCACAAGTCCCCCTACACTGCCTGAACACCACTGCACTGCCCTAAACCCTGAAACACCAGCCCCAGCACGACCCCCTACACTGCCCGAACACCACTGTACTGCCCTAAACCCTGAAACACCACCCCCTGCACATCCCCATACACTGCCTGAACATCACTGCTCTGCCCTAAACCCTAAAACACCACCCCCAGCAAGACCCCCTATACTGCCCGAATACCACTACCCTAAACCCTGAAACACAAGCCCCAGCATGACCCCCTACTCTGCCCGAACACCACTGCACTGCCCTAAACCCTGAAACACCACCCCCAGCATGGTCTCCTACACTGCCCGAACACCACTGCACTGCCCTGAACACAGAAACACCAGCCCCAGCACGACCCCCTACACTGCCTGAACATACACTGTCCTAAACCCTGAAACACCAGCCCCAGCACGACCCCCTACACTCCCCGATCACTACTGCACTGCCCTAAACTCTGAAACACCAACGCCAGCACGACCCCCTACACTGCCCGAACACCACTGCCCTAAACCCTGAAACACCACCCCCAGCAATACCCCCAGCAATACCCCCAGCACTGCCCGAACACCACTGCACTGCCCTAAACCCTGAAACACCATCCCCTGCATGACCGCCTACACTACCAGAACATCACTGCACTGCCCTAAACCCTGAAACACTACCCCCTGCACATCCCCATACACTGCCTGAACACCACTGCTCTGCCCTAAACCCTAAAACACCAGCGCCAGCACAACCTCCCTACACTGCCCAAACACCACTGCACTGTCCTAAACCCTGAAACACCAGCCCCAGCACAACCCCCTACACTGCCCGAAACACCACTGCACTGCCTTAAACTCTGAAACACCACCCCCAGCACGACCCCCTACACTGCCCGAACACCATTGCACTGCCCTAAACTCTAAAACACCAGCCTCAGCACGACCCCCTTCACTGCCCGAACACCACTGCACTGCCCTAAGCCCTAAAACACCACCCCCAGCACAACGCCCAACCCCCAACGCGACCCCCTACACTGCCCGAACACCACTGCACTGCCCTATACCCTGAATGACCACTGTTAGAACTGGGATTTCTGGTTGGCTAAGGCTTGCGCCAAAGTCAGGCAGAAACCACCACTCTAGTCAGGGCAAGGAAGTTACACGCCAAAGATAACCCCTGCTCACCCCATTGGTAGCTTGGCACGAGCAGTCAGGCTTATCTCTGAGGTGATGTGTAAAGCGGTTGCGCGCGCACCCAGCAACAACACCCAAGGCCCACCACAAAGGAAACTCCACACAAGGTATTCTATAAAAATAGCCTTTGTATTATACACAACACATTAGATAAAAACACACACTCTACAATGTGCCAACAGGCACGGGCAGAATTTACAAGGGATTATATGTACAGGGGACAGGGCCACATGGACCACTGTCAGGAATTAGCACTTAGAACATAGCACAAATCACCAATAGTAAACGTAGAACATAACACAAAGTAACTGTAGAGCACAACCAGTCTCTACTGGCGCAATAATGACCTCAGCGTCATCACACTAGCATCAGGTATAAAACCTATCCTGCATCTATCACAGGGGCATAAATCACATTATGCAATTCTCGCAAGTCTAACGCCTTAGACCTAGCCACCTAAGTATACCTACACTAGGGGCGTACATAACACAGGGAAGTACATTCTCCCTACCATCAACCTAAACAAGGTAAAACAACCTCCTAGGCAGAAATCCTATCTAGAGGTATGAAATACAGGGAGCGCAAAATATACTATACACAGTACATTTCCCAACCCCATAAGCATGAACACAAGGTGCGCAAAACATACTATATACAGTACATTTCCTAGCACCAAAATCACATCAGAGTCCAGGTTGCGCCAGAACCTAAACGTAGCAGCTGCCCACTACTTGCTGGGCAGCTGGGGACAAGCACAGGGCCTAAACGCTGCAGCTGGCACTAAGTGCTGCGCAGCTGGGAAGGCAAATGAAGCAGGGGCCCTCAATCGCCCCTGAAACAATATCCACAACGTTGGAGCCACCTAGGCTCGACACACACCATGTCCCCAAGTTGGAGCCTCTCTGGGCTCTAGAATAATCATGTTCCCATACGAGGAACTGGCACCCGTCGTTGGAGCGCAGGAGCGCTCTAAAACAAATCAGTCCCCCATGTTGGAGCCTCTCTGGGCTCTAAAAACAATTATGGCCCCATCGTTGCAGCTGCCCACTGAGTAGCGGGGCAGCTGTGAGTATCGCGGCCAAAAGGGAACTTGAAATTACTCTGCCCCCAGGTTGGAGCCGCGCACGGGCTCTGAAACTAATCACCCCCCATCGTTGCAGCTGACCCCTGCAAAGTGGGGCAGCTGGAGACTACTGCTCAACGTGGGGCAGCACGGGACCTCGGGACCCCCACAGGGGCCCTTAAAATAAACATCGCCACGTTGGAGCGGCCCGCTGCGCAAACGGGGCCGCTCTGACCGTGTGCCTCTGCCAGGCACCCTTGAATGCGAGCCCAACTCACCTGGGCTCTTCAGCGGCAGGACTCCGGTCTCCGCTCTTCGCACGCGGTGGGGGCAGGCACCGGCAATGTGCCTCGAGCCCCCTCCGCCTTCAGTCTCTACTTGCTGGTGCCCGCGGGGCTCTCCCTCAGCCATGGGAGCCCCGCACAGGCAGGCACCATCACCTTCACTCCGGGCAGCTTCTCAGGCGGCGGCGTGCGCGGGACTTCCTTCGCAAAACCGGAAGTCCCGCCCGCCGCCAGGCACATTCTCGCCTGACTTCCGTTTTTGGCCGCGACTCGGGCCGCAGCGGTGATCTTCAAGAATCGCGGGGTGGGCACCCGCAATAAAACAAAGCAGTTCAGCGGGGTGGGCACCCGAAATAATATGAACATAAGTGGGGTGGCACCCGCATTGGCTCACAACTAGCGGGGTGGGCACCCGTGACAGGACACGACGAGGGGGAATCCCTACGCCGGGGATTCCCTCCAAGGACTTCGCAGCACCGCAGGCGGCAGAGAGGCGCTCGGGGAAACCAGGGAAGCGCTCCTCCATAATCATAAGCGCTCCTCAGCAGTTTGGAGACACAGCGCTCCCCAAGCGCTAGGCAGGCTGTAACAAGCCTTGGCAAAGGGATAAGTTGTAAGCAGTCCTGGCCATCAGAAGCTGGAGCACAGCAGCTCCCAGCAAAGGAAAAAGGTCCAGTAAGTCCATCTGGCATCCAGGGGCTGGGCAGGGCCCAGGGAGGCAAGCCTTCCCCTGGGCCCCAGCAGCAGCACGCCCCTGGTAGATTCGAGTTAGAACAAGAACATTTTGTAAGGGGACACAGCCCCTTTTTATACACCAAATTCCTTTGTTCTGGGTTCAGGGTGAGGGGGAAAACCAGTCGCAGCTGGTTGGGGAGCACCCTTGATGTGCTCAGCCCCTCACTCTATTCACTGGCAGGGCTAGGGTCGTCAGTCGCACCACAGGGGGCGGAGCCAGCAGTGTGTGGGGAAAACCCTGCCCTATTCAGGTCCAAGGTGCACTCCTCTCCAGCCATCAGCATGCTAATCTCACACTCACCACTGGGGCAGACCCAACCAGACTCCTGGAGCCAGGCTCACCAGCCAGCTCCAGCCAATCACACGCCAGACGCACTGCACACAGAAGTGCCCACTTCTAGAAGTGGCACTTCCACACTAGGTACATGCACGCCGCACACATCATCGCGCAGCATTCACTCCCACGAGTCCGCACATACCAAACTCGGGCCTGCACACCCCACACCTCAGGAACTACTAGGGACACATACATTCCCCATGCATTCCTATGGGAGGGCAGGCCTATCTCACCACATGCACTCAGAGCACGCACGCACTTTACCCTGGGACACAGGGAAAGTGCGCAGGAACCAAACAAATCACCAATAAAAAGCAAAAAGTTCAGGGGTGAACCTGCCAGAAGGGCCAAGTCCAACACAACCCCCTTCCAGCCAAAACGCAGGGCAGACCAATCACCACTGTGATGGTCTTCCCTGCTTGGGGCGATAGAACACGGACGCAGGCCCGCACTGCAGGGACACTCTCCGGTTCTACGCCATTCTCAATCAACATGGTTCCATCTGAAAAAAAAACAACCGCAAAGAACTCAGGCCCAACTAGGCTACCCCACTGGTACTACCTAGTTGTCCACGGCCAGGACCAGGCCCTAGGCCACCCAGATACCACTGGTCCTTGCCAAACCCAGAGTGGGGGGTAGTAACCCCTGGCTTACAAGCCATTCTCCACTCTCCCTCTCAGTGTAGTTCCCAACTACCACTGATCCTTCAACCTAGGGTCCGCACCCTCAGGCTGACCAGAGGTCACGGGCAAGAATGCCCCACCCTACCTCTACTTCTGGGGTTCCGCACCCTCCCAGGGAAGCACCCACCAGAACACAACTCTCCCACCAGTTCAGGACCTCTCTCCACCAACTGGTCTACCACCTGGGATCCAAGGGGTCAGAGGCGAGGACTCCCTCCCTCTGCACCCCCTTCCACTGTAAAGCAGGGTCTCTTCACTTAAGATGAGCCCCACCTGCCCTCAGGACTACAGCCGCCCTTACGTCCAGATCCGGAAACACCGACTACTGGCTCCCCAACCGAGGGACGTACCCTTTGGTCAGATGCCTGGCGAACCAGGACTTAACGAGGGTGACACATAACTAATGGGTCGTGTGACAGTCTGCCTGGCGCTGATCTCACTACCTCCTGTCCATCTGACAGTGCGTGCAGACCCCCCAGGACAGAAGTGGCGACACCACGGTCACTCAGTGGCGACACAGCCCTCCCGGCTGGTCCCTGACCTACTGGTTCCCACTGGGGAATCCCTCTCCCTCTCACCCCTCCCTCTGGACTTCTGCACCCTCCCAACTGGAGCGGTACCGCCAGACACCAGGACTACTGGAGCTCTGATTACAGACGCTCCACGTCCTCTAGACACTGGGAGATCCTCCTCAAGTGACCTATTGGTACAGCCTAGGCCCCCGACCTGATGTTCCCTAAAGAAACCATCCAGGCCCTGACACTGGGTTTCGGGCACCTGGAGACACGCAGTCCCACCCACTCCTTCTCCGCAGAGACAGGCCGTGAGCCCCTACACCGAGACCTAGCTGGGCTACTCTGAACCTCTTCCACCACGCTGGGCTGGAAGACACCTCAGCCACTACTTTTGGAATCACTCCCCAATGCAAGTGCCCCATCCCAGAGAACTCACACCCAATCAACTAGCAAGCTCCTTATTTCAGAGAACTCACACCAAAGAATTCAGCAAGCTCCTTATTTCAGAGAACTCACACCATTCATCCACACACACACCCCCCAGACTAGTAAGACAGTTTCTACCGCCCCTGATTTTCTCAACTTGACCACCACGTGACACAGGTACTATTACTCTGGGAACTGGGAATGGGACATTCACATTCATCCAGCGCATTACACATTCATCCCCAAACCCCTCCCAAGACTGGTAAGACAGTTTCTACCGCCCCTGATTTCTCAACCTGACCACCACGTGACACAGGTACCACTACCCCTGGAACTGGGAATGGGAATACATGCACTGGACACACATCTGCTGCCACCACTGGATCCCACCCTCTGGTGAATCCAGAAAACACAATGCACTAAGGGGGATGATCTACCCTCCCGAGCTAGGGACACCTAACTCACAGTGCACAAAAAAAACACATTTCCAAAGAAATGACATTTAAAAGCAACCTTAGAACAATAATCCCAATACCATGTGATTCATCTAAATGCAGAGTTTTGTAGTGCGGCCAGTTGCTGCTGCGGTACAGCGCAAACGCAAGTCCAAATCCCACCGCTGATCACCAATGTTAGAAATGGGATTTCTGGTTGGCTAAGGCTTGCGCCAAAGTCAGGCAGAAACCACCACTCTAGTCAGGGCAAGGAAGTTACACGCCAAAGATAACCCCTGCTCACCCCCTTGGTAGCTTGGCACGAGCAGTCAGGCTTATCTCTGAGGTGATGTGTAAAGCGGTTGCGCGCGCACCCAGCAACAACACCCAAGGCCCACCACAAAGGAAACTCCACACAAGGTATTCTATAAAAATAGCCTTTGTATTATACACAACACATTAGATAAAAACACACACTCTACAATGTGCCAACAGGCACGGGCAGAATTTACAAGGGATTATATGTACAGGGGACAGGGCCACATGGACCACTGTCAGGAATTAGCACTTAGAACATAGCACAAATCACCAATAGTAAACGTAGAACATAACACAAAGTAACTGTAGAGCACAACCAGTCTCTACTGGCGCAATAATGACCTCAGCGTCATCACACTAGCATCAGGTATAAAACCTATCCTGCATCTATCACAGGGGCATAAATCACATTATGCAATTCTCGCAAATCTAACGCCTTAGACCTAGCCACCTAAGTATACCTACACTAGGGGCGTACATAACACAGGGAAGTACATTCTCCCTACCATCAACCTAAACAAGGTAAAACAACCTCCTAGGCAGAAATCCTATCTAGAGGTATGAAATACAGGGAGCGCAAAATATACTATACACAGTACATTTCCCAACCCCATAAGCATGAACACAAGGTGCGCAAAACATACTATATACAGTACATTTCCTAGCACCAAAATCACATCAGAGTCCAGGTTGCGCCAGAACCTAAACGTAGCAGCTGCCCACTACTTGCTGGGCAGCTGGGGACAAGCACAGGGCCTAAACGCTGCAGCTGGCACTAAGTGCTGCGCAGCTGGGAAGGCAAATGAAGCAGGGGCTCTCAATCGCCCCTGAAACAATATCCACAACGTTGGAGCCACCTAGGCTCGACACACACCATGTCCCCAAGTTGGAGCCTCTCTGGGCTCTAGAATAATCATGTTCCCATACGAGGAACTGGCACCCGTCGTTGGAGCGCAGGAGCGCTCTAAAACAAATCAGTCCCCCATGTTGGAGCCTCTCTGGGCTCTAAAAACAATTATGGCCCTATCGTTGCAGCTGCCCACTGAGTAGCGGGGCAGCTGTGAGTATCGCGGCCAAAAGGGAACTTGAAATTACTCTGCCCCCAGGTTGGAGCCGCGCACGGGCTCTGAAACTCTATCACCCCCCATCGTTGCAGCTGACCCCTGCAAAGTGGGGCAGCTGGAGACTACTGCTCAACGTGGGGCAGCACGGGACCTCGGGACCCCCACAGGGGCCCTTAAAATAAACATCGCCACGTTGGAGCGGCCCGCTGCGCAAACGGGGCCGCTCTGACCGTGTGCCTCTGCCAGGCACCCTTGAATGCGAGCCCAACTCACCTGGGCTCTTCAGCGGCAGGACTCCGGTCTCCGCTCTTCGCACGCGGTGGGGGCAGGCACCGGCAATGTGCCTCGAGCCCCCTCTGCCTTCAGTCTCTACTTGCTGGTGCCTGCGGGGCTCTCCCTCAGCCATGGGAGCCCCGCACAGGCAGGCACCATCACCTTCACTCCGGGCAGCTTCTCAGGCGGCGGCGTGCGCGGGACTTCCTTCGCAAAACCGGAAGTCCCGCCCGCCGCCAGGCACATTCTCGCCTGACTTCCGTTTTTGGCCGCGACTCGGGCCGCAGCGGTGATCTTCAAGAATCGCGGGGTGGGCACCCGCAATAAAACAAAGCAGTTCAGCGGGGTGGGCACCCGAAATAATATGAACATAAGTGGGGTGGCACCCGCATTGGCTCACAACTAGCGGGGTGGGCACCCGTGACAGGACACGACGAGGGGGAATCCCTACGCCGGGGATTCCCTCCAAGGACTTCGCAGCACCGCAGGCGGCAGAGAGGCGCTCGGGGAAACCAGGGAAGCGCTCCTCCATAATCATAAGCGCTCCTCAGCAGTTTGGAGACACAGCGCTCCCCAAGCGCTAGGCAGGCTGTAACAAGCCTTGGCAAAGGGATAAGTTGTAAGCAGTCCTGGGCATCAGAAGCTGGAGCACAGCAGCTCCCAGCAAAGGAAAAAGGTCCAGTAAGTCCATCTGGCATCCAGGGGCTGGGCAGGGCCCAGGGAGGCAAGCCTTCCCCTGGGCCCCAGCAGCAGCACGCCCCTGGTAGATTCGAGTTAGAACAAGAACATTTTGTAAGGGGACACAGCCCCTTTTTATACACCAAATTCCTTTGTTCTGGGTTCAGGGTGAGGGGGAAAACCAGTCGCAGCTGGTTGGGGAGCACCCTTGATGTGCTCAGCCCCTCACTCTATTCACTGGCAGGGCTAGGGTCGTCAGTCGCACCACAGGGGGCGGAGCCAGCAGTGTGTGGGGAAAACCCTGCCCTATTCAGGTCCAAGGTGCACTCCTCCCCAGCCATCAGCATGCTAATCTCACACTCACCACTGGGGCAGACCCAACCAGACTCCTGGAGCCAGGCTCACCAGCCAGCTCCAGCCAATCACACGCCAGACGCACTGCACACAGAAGTGCCCACTTCTAGAAGTGGCACTTCCACACTAGGTACATGCACGCCGCACACATCATCGCGCAGCATTCACTCCCACGAGTCCGCACATACCAAACTCGGGCCTGCACACCCCACACCTCAGGAACTACTAGGGACACATACATTCCCCATGCATTCCTATGGGAGGGCAGGCCTATCTCACCACATGCACTCAGAGCACGCACGCACTTAACCCTGGGACACAGGGAAAGTGCGCAGGAACCAAACAAATCACCAATAAAAAGCAAAAAGTTCAGGGGTGAACCTGCCAGAAGGGCCAAGTCCAACACAACCCCCTTCCAGCCAAAACGCAGGGCAGACCAATCACCACTGTGATGGTCTTCCCTGCTTGGGGCGATAGAACACGGACGCAGGCCCGCACTGCAGGGACACTCTCCGGTTCTACGCCATTCTCAATCAACATGGTTCCATCTGAAAAAAAAACAACCGCAAAGAACTCAGGCCCAACTAGGCTACCCCACTGGTACTACCTAGTTGTCCACGGCCAGGACCAGGCCCTAGGCCACCCAGATACCACTGGTCCTTGCCAAACCCAGAGTGGGGGGTAGTAACCCCTGGCTTACAAGCCATTCTCCACTCTCCCTCTCAGTGTAGTTCCCAACTACCACTGATCCTTCAACCTAGGGTCCGCACCCTCAGGCTGACCAGAGGTCACGGGCAAGAATGCCCCACCCTACCTCTACTTCTGGGGTTCCGCACCCTCCCAGGGAAGCACCCACCAGAACACAACTCTCCCACCAGTTCAGGACCTCTCTCCACCAACTGGTCTACCACCTGGGATCCAAGGGGTCAGAGGCGAGGACTCCCTCCCTCTGCACCCCCTTCCACTGTAAAGCAGGGTCTCTTCACTTAAGATGAGCCCCACCTGCCCTCAGGACTACAGCCGCCCTTACGTCCAGATCCGGAAACACCGACTACTGGCTCCCCAACCGAGGGACGTACCCTTTGGTCAGATGCCTGGCGAACCAGGACTTAACGAGGGTGACACATAACTAATGGGTCGTGTGACAGTCTGCCTGGCGCTGATCTCACTACCTCCTGTCCATCTGACAGTGCGTGCAGACCCCCCAGGACAGAAGTGGCGACACCACGGTCACTCAGTGGCGACACAGCCCTCCCGGCTGGTCCCTGACCTACTGGTTCCCACTGGGGAATCCCTCCCCCTCTCACCCCTCCCTCTGGACTTCTGCACCCTCCCAACTGGAGCGGTACCGCCAGACACCAGGACTACTGGAGCTCTGATTACAGACGCTCCACGTCCTCTAGACACTGGGAGATCCTCCTCAAGTGACCTATTGGTACAGCCTAGGCCCCCGACCTGATGTTCCCTAAAGAAACCATCCAGGCCCTGACACTGGGTTTCGGGCACCTGGAGACACGCAGTCCCACCCACTCCTTCTCCGCAGAGACAGGCCGTGAGCCCCTACACCGAGACCTAGCTGGGCTACTCTGAACCTCTTCCACCACGCTGGGCTGGAAGACACCTCAGCCACTACTTTTGGAATCACTCCCCAATGCAAGTGCCCCATCCCAGAGAACTCACACCCAATCAACTAGCAAGCTCCTTATTTCAGAGAACTCACACCAAAGAATTCAGCAAGCTCCTTATTTCAGAGAACTCACACCATTCATCCACACACACACCCCCCAGACTAGTAAGACAGTTTCTACCGCCCCTGATTTTCTCAACCTGACCACCACGTGACACAGGTACTATTACTCTGGGAACTGGGAATGGGACATTCACATTCATCCAGCGCATTACACATTCATCCCCAAACCCCTCCCAAGACTGGTAAGACAGTTTCTACCGCCCCTGATTTCTCAACCTGACCACCACGTGACACAGGTACCACTACCCCTGGAACTGGGAATGGGAATACATGCACTGGACACACATCTGCTGCCACCACTGGATCCCACCCTCTGGTGAATCCAGAAAACACAATGCACTAAGGGGGATGATCTACCCTCCCGAGCTAGGGACACCTAACTCACAGTGCACAAAAAAAACACATTTCCAAAGAAATGACATTTAAAAGCAACCTTAGAACAATAATCCCTATACCATGTGATTCATCTAAATGCAGAGTTTTGTAGTGCGGCCAGTTGCTGCTGCGGTACAGCGCAAACGCAAGTCCAAATCCCACCGCTGATCACCAATGTTAGAAATGGGATTTCTGGTTGGCTAAGGCTTGCGCCAAAGTCAGGCAGAAACCACCACTCTAGTCAGGGCAAGGAAGTTACACGCCAAAGATAACCCCTGCTCACCCCCTTGGTAGCTTGGCACGAGCAGTCAGGCTTATCTCTGAGGTGATGTGTAAAGCGGTTGCGCGCGCACCCAGCAACAACACCCAAGGCCCACCACAAAGGAAACTCCACACAAGGTATTCTATAAAAATAGCCTTTGTATTATACACAACACATTAGATAAAAACACACACTCTACAATGTGCCAACAGGCACGGGCAGAATTTACAAGGGATTATATGTACAGGGGACAGGGCCACATGGACCACTGTCAGGAATTAGCACTTAGAACATAGCACAAATCACCAATAGTAAACGTAGAACATAACACAAAGTAACTGTAGAGCACAACCAGTCTCTACTGGCGCAATAATGACCTCAGCGTCATCACACTAGCATCAGGTATAAAACCTATCCTGCATCTATCACAGGGGCATAAATCACATTATGCAATTCTCGCAAATCTAACGCCTTAGACCTAGCCACCTAAGTATACCTACACTAGGGGCGTACATAACACAGGGAAGTACATTCTCCCTACCATCAACCTAAACAAGGTAAAACAACCTCCTAGGCAGAAATCCTATCTAGAGGTATGAAATACAGGGAGCGCAAAATATACTATACACAGTACATTTCCCAACCCCATAAGCATGAACACAAGGTGCGCAAAACATACTATATACAGTACATTTCCTAGCACCAAAATCACATCAGAGTCCAGGTTGCGCCAGAACCTAAACGTAGCAGCTGCCCACTACTTGCTGGGCAGCTGGGGACAAGCACAGGGCCTAAACGCTGCAGCTGGCACTAAGTGCTGCGCAGCTGGGAAGGCAAATGAAGCAGGGGCTCTCAATCGCCCCTGAAACAATATCCACAACGTTGGAGCCACCTAGGCTCGACACACACCATGTCCCCAAGTTGGAGCCTCTCTGGGCTCTAGAATAATCATGTTCCCATACGAGGAACTGGCACCCGTCGTTGGAGCGCAGGAGCGCTCTAAAACAAATCAGTCCCCCATGTTGGAGCCTCTCTGGGCTCTAAAAACAATTATGGCCCTATCGTTGCAGCTGCCCACTGAGTAGCGGGGCAGCTGTGAGTATCGCGGCCAAAAGGGAACTTGAAATTACTCTGCCCCCAGGTTGGAGCCGCGCACGGGCTCTGAAACTAATCACCCCCCATCGTTGCAGCTGACCCCTGCAAAGTGGGGCAGCTGGAGACTACTGCTCAACGTGGGGCAGCACGGGACCTCGTGACCCCCACAGGGGCCCTTAAAATAAACATCGCCACGTTGGAGCGGCCCGCTGCGCAAACAGGGCCGCTCTGACCGTGTGCCTCTGCCAGGCACCCTTGAATGCGAGCCCAACTCACCTGGGCTCTTCAGCGGCAGGACTCCGGTCTCCGCTCTTCGCACGCGGTGGGGGCAGGCACCGGCAATGTGCCTCGAGCCCCCTCTGCCTTCAGTCTCTACTTGCTGGTGCCCGCGGGGCTCTCCCTCAGCCATGGGAGCCCCGCACAGGCAGGCACCATCACCTTCACTCCGGGCAGCTTCTCAGGCGGCGGCGTGCGCGGGACTTCCTTCGCAAAACCGGAAGTCCCGCCCGCCGCCAGGCACATTCTCGCCTGACTTCCGTTTTTGGCCGCGACTCGGGCCGCAGCGGTGATCTTCAAGAATCGCGGGGTGGGCACCCGCAATAAAACAAAGCAGTTCAGCGGGGTGGGCACCCGAAATAATATGAACATAAGTGGGGTGGCACCCGCATTGGCTCACAACTAGCGGGGTGGGCACCCGTGACAGGACACGACGAGGGGGAATCCCTACGCCGGGGATTCCCTCCAAGGACTTCGCAGCACCGCAGGCGGCAGAGAGGCGCTCGGGGAAACCAGGGAAGCGCTCCTCCATAATCATAAGCGCTCCTCAGCAGTTTGGAGACACAGCGCTCCCCAAGCGCTAGGCAGGCTGTAACAAGCCTTGGCAAAGGGATAAGTTGTAAGCAGTCCTGGCCATCAGAAGCTGGAGCACAGCAGCTCCCAGCAAAGGAAAAAGGTCCAGTAAGTCCATCTGGCATCCAGGGGCTGGGCAGGGCCCAGGGAGGCAAGCCTTCCCCTGGGCCCCAGCAGCAGCACGCCCCTGGTAGATTCGAGTTAGAACAAGAACATTTTGTAAGGGGACACAGCCCCTTTTTATACACCAAATTCCTTTGTTCTGGGTTCAGGGTGAGGGGGAAAACCAGTCGCAGCTGGTTGGGGAGCACCCTTGATGTGCTCAGCCCCTCACTCTATTCACTGGCAGGGCTAGGGTCGTCAGTCGCACCACAGGGGGCGGAGCCAGCAGTGTGTGGGGAAAACCCTGCCCTATTCAGGTCCAAGGTGCACTCCTCCCCAGCCATCAGCATGCTAATCTCACACTCACCACTGGGGCAGACCCAACCAGACTCCTGGAGCCAGGCTCACCAGCCAGCTCCAGCCAATCACACGCCAGACGCACTGCACACAGAAGTGCCCACTTCTAGAAGTGGCACTTCCACACTAGGTACATGCACGCCGCACACATCATCGCGCAGCATTCACTCCCACGAGTCCGCACATACCAAACTCGGGCCTGCACACCCCACACCTCAGGAACTACTAGGGACACATACATTCCCCATGCATTCCTATGGGAGGGCAGGCCTATCTCACCACATGCACTCAGAGCACGCACGCACTTTACCCTGGGACACAGGGAAAGTGCGCAGGAACCAAACAAATCACCAATAAAAAGCAAAAAGTTCAGGGGTGAACCTGCCAGAAGGGCCAAGTCCAACACAACCCCCTTCCAGCCAAAACGCAGGGCAGACCAATCACCACTGTGATGGTCTTCCCTGCTTGGGGCGATAGAACACGGACGCAGGCCCGCACTGCAGGGACACTCTCCGGTTCTACGCCATTCTCAATCAACATGGTTCCATCTGAAAAAAAAACAACCGCAAAGAACTCAGGCCCAACTAGGCTACCCCACTGGTACTACCTAGTTGTCCACGGCCAGGACCAGACCCTAGGCCACCCAGATACCACTGGTCCTTGCCAAACCCAGAGTGGGGGGTAGTAACCCCTGGCTTACAAGCCATTCTCCACTCTCCCTCTCAGTGTAGTTCCCAACTACCACTGATCCTTCAACCTAGGGTCCGCACCCTCAGGCTGACCAGAGGTCACGGGCAAGAATGCCCCACCCTACCTCTACTTCTGGGGTTCCGCACCCTCCCAGGGAAGCACCCACCAGAACACAACTCTCCCACCAGTTCAGGACCTCTCTCCACCAACTGGTCTACCACCTGGGATCCAAGGGGTCAGAGGCGAGGACTCCCTCCCTCTGCACCCCCTTCCACTGTAAAGCAGGGTCTCTTCACTTAAGATGAGCCCCACCTGCCCTCAGGACTACAGCCGCCCTTACGTCCAGATCCGGAAACACCGACTACTGGCTCCCCAACCGAGGGACGTACCCTTTGGTCAGATGCCTGGCGAACCAGGACTTAACGAGGGTGACACATAACTAATGGGTCGTGTGACAGTCTGCCTGGCGCTGATCTCACTACCTCCTGTCCATCTGACAGTGCGTGCAGACCCCCCAGGACAGAAGTGGCGACACCACGGTCACTCAGTGGCGACACAGCCCTCCCGGCTGGTCCCTGACCTACTGGTTCCCACTGGGGAATCCCTCCCCCTCTCACCCCTCCCTCTGGACTTCTGCACCCTCCCAACTGGAGCGGTACCGCCAGACACCAGGACTACTGGAGCTCTGATTACAGACGCTCCACGTCCTCTAGACACTGGGAGATCCTCCTCAAGTGACCTATTGGTACAGCCTAGGCCCCCGACCTGATGTTCCCTAAAGAAACCATCCAGGCCCTGACACTGGGTTTCGGGCACCTGGAGACACGCAGTCCCACCCACTCCTTCTCCGCAGAGACAGGCCGTGAGCCCCTACACCGAGACCTAGCTGGGCTACTCTGAACCTCTTCCACCACGCTGGGCTGGAAGACACCTCAGCCACTACTTTTGGAATCACTCCCCAATGCAAGTGCCCCATCCCAGAGAACTCACACCCAATCAACTAGCAAGCTCCTTATTTCAGAGAACTCACACCAAAGAATTCAGCAAGCTCCTTATTTCAGAGAACTCACACCATTCATCCACACACACACCCCCCAGACTAGTAAGACAGTTTCTACCGCCCCTGATTTTCTCAACTTGACCACCACGTGACACAGGTACTATTACTCTGGGAACTGGGAATGGGACATTCACATTCATCCAGCGCATTACACATTCATCCCCAAACCCCTCCCAAGACTGGTAAGACAGTTTCTACCGCCCCTGATTTCTCAACCTGACCACCACGTGACACAGGTACCACTACCCCTGGAACTGGGAATGGGAATACATGCACTGGACACACATCTGCTGCCACCACTGGATCCCACCCTCTGGTGAATCCAGAAAACACAATGCACTAAGGGGGATGATCTACCCTCCCGAGCTAGGGACACCTAACTCACAGTGCACAAAAAAAACACATTTCCAAAGAAATGACATTTAAAAGCAACCTTAGAACAATAATCCCTATACCATGTGATTCATCTAAATGCAGAGTTTTGTAGTGCGGCCAGTTGCTGCTGCGGTACAGCGCAAACGCAAGTCCAAATCCCACCGCTGATCACCAATGTTAGAAATGGGATTTCTGGTTGGCTAAGGCTTGCGCCAAAGTCAGGCAGAAACCACCACTCTAGTCAGGGCAAGGAAGTTACACGCCAAAGATAACCCCTGCTCACCCCCTTGGTAGCTTGGCACGAGCAGTCAGGCTTATCTCTGAGGTGATGTGTAAAGCGGTTGCGCGCGCACCCAGCAACAACACCCAAGGCCCACCACAAAGGAAACTCCACACAAGGTATTCTATAAAAATAGCCTTTGTATTATACACAACACATTAGATAAAAACACACACTCTACAATGTGCCAACAGGCACGGGCAGAATTTAAAAGGGATTATATGTACAGGGGACAGGGCCACATGGACCACTGTCAGGAATTAGCACTTAGAACATAGCACAAATCACCAATAGTAAACGTAGAACATAACACAAAGTAACTGTAGAGCACAACCAGTCTCTACTGGCGCAATAATGACCTCAGCGTCATCACACTAGCATCAGGTATAAAACCTATCCTGCATCTATCACAGGGGCATAAATCACATTATGCAATTCTCGCAAATCTAACGCCTTAGACCTAGCCACCTAAGTATACCTACACTAGGGGCGTACATAACACAGGGAAGTACATTCTCCCTACCATCAACCTAAACAAGGTAAAACAACCTCCTAGGCAGAAATCCTATCTAGAGGTATGAAATACAGGGAGCGCAAAATATACTATACACAGTACATTTCCCAACCCCATAAGCATGAACACAAGGTGCGCAAAACATACTATATACAGTACATTTCCTAGCACCAAAATCACATCAGAGTCCAGGTTGCGCCAGAACCTAAACGTAGCAGCTGCCCACTACTTGCTGGGCAGCTGGGGACAAGCACAGGGCCTAAACGCTGCAGCTGGCACTAAGTGCTGCGCAGCTGGGAAGGCAAATGAAGCAGGGGCTCTCAATCGCCCCTGAAACAATATCCACAACGTTGGAGCCACCTAGGCTCGACACACACCATGTCCCCAAGTTGGAGCCTCTCTGGGCTCTAGAATAATCATGTTCCCATACGAGGAACTGGCACCCGTCGTTGGAGCGCAGGAGCGCTCTAAAACAAATCAGTCCCCCATGTTGGAGCCTCTCTGGGCTCTAAAAACAATTATGGCCCTATCGTTGCAGCTGCCCACTGAGTAGCGGGGCAGCTGTGAGTATCGCGGCCAAAAGGGAACTTGAAATTACTCTGCCCCCAGGTTGGAGCCGCGCACGGGCTCTGAAACTCTATCACCCCCCATCGTTGCAGCTGACCCCTGCAAAGTGGGGCAGCTGGAGACTACTGCTCAACGTGGGGCAGCACGGGACCTCGGGACCCCCACAGGGGCCCTTAAAATAAACATCGCCACGTTGGAGCGGCCCGCTGCGCAAACGGGGCCGCTCTGACCGTGTGCCTCTGCCAGGCACCCTTGAATGCGAGCCCAACTCACCTGGGCTCTTCAGCGGCAGGACTCCGGTCTCCGCTCTTCGCACGCGGTGGGGGCAGGCACCGGCAATGTGCCTCGAGCCCCCTCTGCCTTCAGTCTCTACTTGCTGGTGCCTGCGGGGCTCTCCCTCAGCCATGGGAGCCCCGCACAGGCAGGCACCATCACCTTCACTCCGGGCAGCTTCTCAGGCGGCGGCGTGCGCGGGACTTCCTTCGCAAAACCGGAAGTCCCGCCCGCCGCCAGGCACATTCTCGCCTGACTTCCGTTTTTGGCCGCGACTCGGGCCGCAGCGGTGATCTTCAAGAATCGCGGGGTGGGCACCCGCAATAAAACAAAGCAGTTCAGCGGGGTGGGCACCCGAAATAATATGAACATAAGTGGGGTGGCACCCGCATTGGCTCACAACTAGCGGGGTGGGCACCCGTGACAGGACACGACGAGGGGGAATCCCTACGCCGGGGATTCCCTCCAAGGACTTCGCAGCACCGCAGGCGGCAGAGAGGCGCTCGGGGAAACCAGGGAAGCGCTCCTCCATAATCATAAGCGCTCCTCAGCAGTTTGGAGACACAGCGCTCCCCAAGCGCTAGGCAGGCTGTAACAAGCCTTGGCAAAGGGATAAGTTGTAAGCAGTCCTGGGCATCAGAAGCTGGAGCACAGCAGCTCCCAGCAAAGGAAAAAGGTCCAGTAAGTCCATCTGGCATCCAGGGGCTGGGCAGGGCCCAGGGAGGCAAGCCTTCCCCTGGGCCCCAGCAGCAGCACGCCCCTGGTAGATTCGAGTTAGAACAAGAACATTTTGTAAGGGGACACAGCCCCTTTTTATACACCAAATTCCTTTGTTCTGGGTTCAGGGTGAGGGGGAAAACCAGTCGCAGCTGGTTGGGGAGCACCCTTGATGTGCTCAGCCCCTCACTCTATTCACTGGCAGGGCTAGGGTCGTCAGTCGCACCACAGGGGGCGGAGCCAGCAGTGTGTGGGGAAAACCCTGCCCTATTCAGGTCCAAGGTGCACTCCTCCCCAGCCATCAGCATGCTAATCTCACACTCACCACTGGGGCAGACCCAACCAGACTCCTGGAGCCAGGCTCACCAGCCAGCTCCAGCCAATCACACGCCAGACGCACTGCACACAGAAGTGCCTACTTCTAGAAGTGGCACTTCCACACTAGGTACATGCACGCCGCACACATCATCGCGCAGCATTCACTCCCACGAGTCCGCACATACCAAACTCGGGCCTGCACACCCCACACCTCAGGAACTACTAGGGACACATACATTCCCCATGCATTCCTATGGGAGGGCAGGCCTATCTCACCACATGCACTCAGAGCACGCACGCACTTTACCCTGGGACACAGGGAAAGTGCGCAGGAACCAAACAAATCACCAATAAAAAGCAAAAAGTTCAGGGGTGAACCTGCCAGAAGGGCCAAGTCCAACACAACCCCCTTCCAGCCAAAACGCAGGGCAGACCAATCACCACTGTGATGGTCTTCCCTGCTTGGGGCGATAGAACACGGACGCAGGCCCGCACTGCAGGGACACTCTCCGGTTCTACGCCATTCTCAATCAACATGGTTCCATCTGAAAAAAAAACAACCGCAAAGAACTCAGGCCCAACTAGGCTACCCCACTGGTACTACCTAGTTGTCCACGGCCAGGACCAGGCCCTAGGCCACCCAGATACCACTGGTCCTTGCCAAACCCAGAGTGGGGGGTAGTAACCCCTGGCCTACAAGCCATTCTCCACTCTCCCTCTCAGTGTAGTTCCCAACTACCACTGATCCTTCAACCTAGGGTCCGCACCCTCAGGCTGGCCAGAGGTCACGGGCAAGAATGCCCCACCCTACCTCTACTTCTGGGGTTCTGCACCCCCCCAACTGGAGTGGTACCCCTAGAAGGCAAACCGGCCAGGACACTGACTACAGTCGTCCTTACGTCTAGATCCGGAACCACCGGCTACTGGCTCCCCAACCGAGGGACGTACCCTTTGGTCAGATGCCTGGCGGACCAGGACTTCCCAAGGGTGACACATACCTAGCGTGTCGTGTGACAGTCTGCCTGTCGCAGAGCTCACGACCTCCTGTCCCTCTGACAGTACGTGAAGATGCCCCAGGACAGAAGTGGCGTCACCATGGTCACTCATTGGTGGCCCAGCCCTTCTGGCCGGCCCCTGACCCACTGGCTCCCACTGGGGACTCTTCCCCCTCTCACCCCTCAAAACTGAACCTCTGCACCCTCCACCTAGGAGTGGCACTGCTCGACACCAAAACTGATGGAGGCCTGACTACAGACACTCCCAGCTTACCTCAAACAGGAAGAACCACCTCGAAGAACAGTCCAACAGGACAGACTAGGCTCCCTACCTGGTGTTCCCTCATGGAACCAACCACTCCTGGAGACTGAGGTTGGGGTTGGGAATACAACCCAGGGTCACGCCCTCAACCAGTTCAGGCGTGAGACCACTCAACCTCCTCACAAATAAGGGTACCTAGCTGGGCTACTCTAAACCATCTCCGCCGCAAGGGTTTGTGGAGATACCTGCACCATTCTTCTAGGGTTACTCCCAAAAACAAGCTCAAAATAATTTACACACACCATTTAACACTCAATCTTCCAGTGCAACACAACATTCATCCACACTCACACCCCCCAGACTAGTAAGACAGTTTCTACCGCCCCTGATTTCTCAACCTGACCACCACGTGACACAGGTACTATTACTCTGGGAACTGGGAATGGGACATTCACATTCATCCAGCGCATTACACATTCATCCCCAAACCCCTCCCAAGACTGGTAAGACAGTTTCTACCGCCCCTGATTTCTCAACCTGACCACCACGTGACACAGGTACCACTACCCCTGGAACTGGGAATGGGAATACATGCACTGGACACACATCTGCTGCCACCACTGGATCCCACCCTCTGGTGAATCCAGAAAACACAATGCACTAAGGGGGATGATCTACCCTCCCGAGCTAGGGACACCTAACTCACAGTGCACAAGAACACATTTCCAAAGAAATGACATTTAAAAGCAAACTTTAAAACAATAATCCCTATACCATGTGATTATCTAAATGCAGAGTTTTGTAGTGCGGCCAGTTGCCGCTGCGGTACAGTGCAAACGCAAGTCCAAATCCCACCGCTGCCACCAATGTTAGAAATGGGATTTCTGGTTGGCTGAGGCTTGCGCCAAAGCCAGACAGAAACCACCACTCTAGTCAGGGCTGGGGAGTTACACGCCAAAGATAACCCCTGCTCACCCCCTTGGTAGCTTGGCACGAGCAGACAGGCCTATCCCGGAGGCAATGTGTAAAGCGTTTGCGCGCGCACCCAGCAACAACACCCAAGGCCCACCACAAAAGAAACTCCACACGAGGTATTCTATAAAAATAGCCTTTGTATTATAGCAAAACACATTAGATAATAAATATACTCTTTACAGGGTGCCACTGGTACGGGTAGAATTTACAAGGGATATGTACAAGACAGGGCCACCCGGACCACTGTCAGGAATAAGCACTTTTTGGACATGGCACGTTTTGTAGAACTAGTACTTTGCAGGAATTAATACTTGGTAGAAATAATACTTTTAGAACATAGCACATATAATCACTGTATCACCAATTAGAAGTCATAGCGTACAACCAGTAACCACTGGTAACAGGTAATTGCCCCCTACGCAACCCTAACCACTTTAGGAGAATCTCACGCAGGGAACCAGTACCACTATGCTAGGTAACACAACCTCCTAGGGATAAAAATACATCTAGAGGGGTACACAAAGCATGGTATAAATCACATTAGGAAGGCATCAAGCATCACAGCAATGCACAGGCGCAAAAGCGCATAAGTAACAATGATCAGGAAAAGTTCCTTCTTTAGGAGATAGTTCCTTAGCAACCAAATTAAATATTCTTCTGAACACAGTTCGTTGGCAACAATGTGACCCCCACGGGAGTCAAACGACGTCGAGTCTACGATATTCCCACGGTTCGGCGTCGACCGCGAGGAGCGCTGCGTTGAGCCTGGAGTTACAACAGACCCCATAAACACAGTACCTTTGGAAAATGAAGAAACGATGGTCCACGGCGTCGAGAGGTCGGCGTCGAGGTCGGCGTCGATCGTGCCTCGGAGTCGGGTCGATCTGCAGCGGCGTCGAGAGATGTCGGGCCGGAGCAGCACTCACGGCGTCGAGAAGGGCGTCGAGTCGATGCGATCAGCAGCGGCGTCGAGACGGGGTCACTTGGAGCCGGGGCCGATACCCACTGCTCACTGGCGTTGATACCGGCGTCAAGACGGGGTCACTTGGAACTGGGGCCGATACCCACTGCTCACTGGCGATGCTGCTGGCGTCGATCGGGCCCGGCGGCCGGCGTCGAAGGCTCAGAACACTGGGGCCGTTACCCACGATGTCGAGCTGGATTCGGCGGCGTCCGGCGGCGTCGAGACTGCAGATTTTCCCTTGGGTACTGGAGACAACACTTTCCAGCAACCAGCAATTCAGCAGAAGGGGGAATTCCTTTGGCCCTGTGACTTCAACAGGAGGCTGGCACTCTTCCAGCCCTTGGAGATTTTCTTAGCAAGATTGAGAGTACACACACAGTTCCTCTCTCCTGGTCCCTAGGCAAAAATAAAGAAGCAGCTTTCAGGTTCCTCCACAGCAAAACAGCACTCTGGCAGAAAGGGGAGGCAAGTCCTTAGATCAGCAGGCTTCTTGTCCTTGGTACAGGTTTCTTTGTCAGAAGGGATCTCAAGAAAAGCAAAAGGTCCTAAAAGTCCTGGAGGTATCAGAGGGGCAAAACAGCCCCCAGCAAAGGCAGAAGGGTCCCAAGAGGTCCTGGGCATAAAGACATGGGGCAGAAAAAAGCTCCCAGCAAAGAAAAGTCCTCCAGGCAACCAGGGGCAGGGCAGGGCCCAGGGAGGCAAGCCTTCCCCTGAGCCCCAGCAGCAGCACGCCCCTGGTAGATTCAAGTCCAGAACAAGAACAGAACAAGAACATTTTCATGGGGTCACAGCCCCTCTTTTATACACCGAATCCCTTTGTCTCAAGGGTGCAGGGAAGGGGCGAACCAGATCCAACTGGTTCCTGAGCACTTTGTTTTGCTCAGCCCCTCTCCCTATTCAGAGGACAGGCCAGGGTCATCAGTCGCACCACAGGGGGCGGAGCCATCATTGTGTGGGGAAAACCCAGCCCTATTCAGGACCCAGGTGTACTCCTCCCACCCATCTAGCTGCTGATCTCCCCATTCACCACTGGGTGACTCATCCTGACTCTGGGGATTCCCTAGCCCGTCACATGACCTCACTCAGCCAATCACGCGACAGGCCCCCTAAGTGGGATGGGCATTCCCAGACATGGGACCCGTGCTCACTACGCCACTGGAGTCAAGCTATCCTGGCTGATGACGGCTGATAGCCAGAAACCGGTCCTAGGATGCTTGATTCCGGTCCAGGGAAGACATGGCTTGGCAGTTCGGTCTGGACTGTTCCCATGAGGCACAGGGTCAAGACTGATTTGCATATGGCCATGTCTAAACTGGGGTGGCGTAGTGGGCAAAAGAACGATGGATTTAACCCAGATCTCTTGACTGGGGGAGAATGTCTGCATTGTCAGCATTCCGTCCATCATTTGTTTGTTGTAACGCTTTTCGCCCTAAGTGGGATGGGCATTCCCAGACGTGGGACCCGTGCTCACTACGCCACTGGAGTCAAGCTATCCTGGCTGATGACGGCTGATAGCCAGAATCCGGTCCCTACACTGCCCGAACACCACTGTACTGCCCTAAACCCTGAAACACCACCCCCAGCAAGACCCCCTATACTGCCCGAATACCACTACCCTAAACCCTGAAACACCAGCCCCAGCAGGACCCCCTACACTGCCCAAACACCACTGCACTGCCCTAAACCCTGAAACACCACCCCCAGCATGGTCTCCTATACTGCCTAAACACCACTGCACTGCCCTAAACACTGAAACACCAGCCCCAGCACGACCCCCTACACTGCCTGAACATGCACTGTCCTAAACCCTGAAACACCAGACCCAGCACGACCCCCTACACTCCCCGAACACTACTGCACTGACCTAAACCCTGAAACACCAACCCCAGCACGACCCCCTACACTGCCAGAACACCACTGCCCTAAACCCTGAAACACCACCCCCAGCAATACCCCCAGCAATACCCCCACCACTGCCCGAATACCACTGCACTGCCCTAAACCCTGAAACACCATCCCCTGCATGACCCCCAACACTACCAGAACATCACTGCACTGCCCTAAACCCTGAAACACCACCCCCTGCACATCCCTATACACTGCCTGAACACCACTGCTCAGCCCTAAACCCTAAAACACCAGCCCCAGCACAACCCCCCTACACTGCCCAAACACCACTACACTGTCCTAAACCCTGAAACACCAGCACCAGCACGACCCCCTACACTGCCCGAACACCACTGCACTGCCCTAAACCCCTAACAACTAGCCCCAGCATGACCCCTACACTGCCTGAACACCACTGCTCTAAACCCTGAAACACCACCCCCAGAACGACGCCCTACACTGCCTGAACACCACAGCACTGCTCTAAACCCTGAAACACCAGCCCCAGCACAAACCCATACACTGCCCGAACACCACTGCACTGCTTTATACCGTGAGACACCAGCCCCAGCACGACCCCCACACTGCTGAACACCACTGCACTGTCCTAAACCATGAAGCATGACCCCCTACACTGCCTGAACATGCACTGTCCTACACCCTGAAACACCAGCCCCAGCACAACCCCCTACACTCCCCGAACACCACTGCACTGCCCTAAACCCTCGAACACCAACCCCAGCACGACCCCCTACACTGCCCGAACACCACTGCCCTAAACCCTGAAACACCACCCCCAGCAAGACCCCCAGCACTGCCCAAACACCACTGCACTGCACTGCCCTAACCCCTGAAACACCATCCTCTGCATGACCCCCTACACTACCCGAACACCACTGCACTGCCCTAAACCCTGAAACACAACCACCTGCACATCCTCATACACTGCCCGAACACCACTGCTCTGCCCTAAACCCTGAAACACCACCCTGAGCACGACCCCCTACACTGCCCGAACACCACTGCACTGCCCTAATCCCTGAAACACCACTCCCCTGCATGACCCCCTACACTGCCCGAACACCACTGCCCTAAACCCTGAAACACCACCCCCAGCATGACCCCCTACAATCCCCGAATACCACTGCACTGCCCTAAACCCTGAAACACCAACCCCAGAACGACCCCCTACACCGCCCGAACACCACTGCCCTAAAACCTGAAACACCACCCCCAGCAAGACCCCCAGCACTGCCTGAACACCACTGCACTGCCCTAAACCCTGAAACACAATCCCCTTGCATGACCCCCTACATTATCCAGACACCACTGCACTGCCCTAAACCCTCAAACACCACCACCTGCACATCCCCATACACTTCCTGAACACCACTGCTCTGCCCTTAACCCTAAAACACCAGCCCCAGCACGACCCTCTACACTGCCCAAACACCACTACACTGTCCTAAACCCTGAAACACCACACCCCTGCATGACCCCCTACACTGCCCGAACACCACTGCACTGCCCTAAACCATGAAACACCACCCCCAGCACGACCCCCTACACTGCCCGAACACCAATGCACCACTGCCCTAAACCCTGAAACACCACCCCCTGCACGACCCCCTACACCCCCGAACACCACTGCACTAAACCCTGAAATTCCACCCCCTGCAAGACCCCCTACACTGCCCGAACACCACTGCACTACCCCAAACCCTAAAACACCACCCCCAGCACGACCCCCTACACTGCCCGAACACCACTGCACGGCCCTAAACCCTGAAACACCACCCCACAGCACGACCCCTACACTGCCCGAACACCACTGTACTGCCCTAAACCCTGAAACACCACCCCCAGCAAGACCCCCTCTACTGCCCGAATACCACTGCCTTAAACCCTGAAACACCAGCCCCAGCACGACCCCCTACACTGCCCGAACACCACTTCACTGCCCTAAACCCTGAAACACCACCCCCAGTATGGTCTCCTACACTGCCCAAGCACCCCTGCACTGCCCTAAACCCTGAAACACCAGCCCCAGCACGACCCCCTACACTGCCTGAACATGCACTGTCCTACACCCTGAAACACCAGCCCCAGCACAACCCCCTACACTCCCCGAACACCACTGCACTGCCCTAAACCCTCAAACACCAACCCCAGCACGACCCCCTACAGTGCCCGAACACCACTGGCCTAAACCCTGAAACACCACCCCCAGCAAGACCCCCAGCACTGCCCAAACACCACTGCACTGCCCTAACCCCTGAAACACCATCCTCTGCATGACCTCCTACACTACCCGAACATCACTGCACTGCCCTAAACCCTGAAACACAACCCCCTGCACATCCCCATACACTGCCCGAACACCACTGCTCTGCCCTAAACCCTGAAACACCACCCTGAACACGACCCTCTACACTGCCCGAACACCACTGCACTGCCCTAATCCCTGAAACACCACTCTCCTGCATGACCCCCTACACTGCCCGAACACCACTGCCCTAAACCCTGAAACACCACCCCCAGCACGACCCCCTGCTCTGCCTGAACACCACTGCACTGCCGTAAACCCTGAAACCCACCCCCTGCACAATCCCCTACACTGCCCAAACACCACTGCACTGCCCTAAACCCTAAAACACCACCCCCAGCACAACCCCCTACATTGCCCGAACACCACTCCTCTGCCCTATACCCTGAAACACTACCCCGAGCACAACCCCCTACTCTGCCCGAACACCACTGCTCTGCCCTAAACCCTAAAACACCACCCCAGCACGTCCCTCTACACTGCCCGAACACTACTGCACTGCTCTAAACTCTGAAACACCAGCCCCCGCACGTCCCCCTACACTGCCTGAACACCACTGCACTGCCCTAAACCCTGAAACACCAGCCCCAGCACGACTCCCTACACTGCCCGAACATAACTGTACTGCCCTAAACCCTGAAACACCACCCCCAGCAAGACCCCCTATACTGCCCGAATACCACTACCCTAAACCCTAAAACACCAGCCCCAGCACGACCCCCTACACTGCCCCAACACCACTGCACTGCCCTAAACCCTGAAACACCACCCCCAGCATGGTCTCCTACACTGCCCAAACACCACTGCACTGCCCTAAACACTGAAACACTAGCCCCAGCACGACCCCCTACACTGCCTGAACATGCACTGTCCTAAACCCTGAAACACCAGACCCAGCACGACCCCCTACACTCCCCGAACACTACTGCACTGCCCTAAACCCTGAAACACCAACCCCAGCACGACCCCCTACACTGCCAGAACACCACTGCCCTAAACCCTGAAACACCACCCCCAGCAATACCCCCAGCAATACCCCCACCACTGCCCGAACACCACTGCACTGCCCTAAACCCTGAAACACCATCCCCTGCATGACCCCCAACACTACCAGAACATCACTGCACTGCCCTAAACCCTGAAACACCACCCCCTGCACATCCCTATACACTGCCTGAACACCACTGCTCAGCCCTAAACCCTAAAACACCAGCCCCAGCACAACCCCCCTACACTGCCCAAACACCACTACACTGTCCTAAACCCTGAAACACCAGCACCAGCACGACCCCCTACACTGCCCGAACACCACTGCACTGCCCTAAACCCCTAAAAAACTAGCTTCAGCACGACCCCTACACTACCTGAACACCACTGCTCTAAACCCTAAAACACCACCCCCAGAACGACGCCCTACACTGCCTGAACACCACAGCACTGCTCTAAACCCTGAAAAACCAGCCCCAGCACAAACCCATACACTGCCCGAACACCACTGCACTGCTTTATACCGTGAAACACCAGCCCCAGCACGACCCCCACACTGCTGAACACCACTGCACTGTCCTAAACCATGAAGCATGACCCCCTACACTGCCTGAACATGCACTGTCCTACACCCTGAAACACCAGCCCCAGCACAACCCCCTACACTGCCCGAATACCACTGCCCTAAACCCTGAAACACCACCCCCAGCAAGACCCCCAGCACTGCCCAAACACCACTGCACTGCCCTAACCCCTGAAACACCATCCTCTGCATGACCCCCTACACTACCCGAACACCACTGCACTGCCCTAAACCCTGAAACACCACCCCCTGCACATCCCCATACACTGCCCGAACACCACTGCTCTGCCTTAAACCCTGAAACACCACCCTGAGCACGACCCCCTATACTGCCCGAACACCACTGCACTGCCCTAATCCCTGAAACACCACTCCCCTGCATAACCCCCTACACTGCCCGAACACCACTGCCCTAAACCCTGAAACACCACCCCCAGCATGACCCCCTACTCTGCCTGAACACCACTGCACTGCCGTAAACCCTGAAACCCACCCCCTGCACAATCCCCTACACTGCCCAAACACCACTGCACTGCCCTAAACCCTAAAACACCACCCCCAGCACAACCGCCTACATTGCCCGAACACCACTCCTCTGCCCTATACCCTGAAACACTACCCCGAGCACAACCCCCTACTCTGCCCGAACACCACTGCTCTGCCCTAAACCCTAAAACACCACCCCAGCACATCCCTCTACACTGCCCAAACACCACTGCACTGCTCTAAACTCTGAAACACCAGCCCCCGCACGTCCCCCTACACTGCCTGAACACCACTGCACTGCCCTAAACCCTGAAACACCAGCCCCAGCACGACTCCCTACACTGCCCGAACACCACTACCCTAAACCCTGAAACACCAGCCCCAGCACGACCCCCTTCACTGCCCGAACACCACTGCACTGCCCTAAACCCTGAAACACCACCCCCAGCATGGTCTCCTACACTGCCCAAACACCACTGCACTGCCCTAAACACTGAAACACCAGCCCCAGCACGACCCCCTACATTGCCTGAACATGCACTGTCCTAAACCCTGAAACACCAGACCCAGCACGACCCCCTACACTCCCCGAACACTACTGCACTGCCCTAAACCCTGAAACACCAACCCCAGCACGACCCCCTACACTGCCAGAACACCACTGCCCTAAACCCTGAAACACCACCCCCAGCAATACCCCCAGCAATACCCCCACCACTGCCCGAACACCACTGCACTGCCCTAAACCCTGAAACACCATCCCCTGCATGACCCCCAACACTACCAGAACATCACTGCACTGCCCTAAACCCTGAAACACCACCCCCTGCACATCCCTATACACTGCCTGAACACCACTGCACTGCCCTAAACCCTAAAACACCAGCCCCAGCACAACCCCCCTACACTGCCCAAACACCACTACACTGTCCTAAACCCTGAAACACCAGCACCAGCACGACCCCCTACACTGCCCGAACACCACTGCACTGCCCTAAGCCCCTAAAAAACTAGCCCCAGCACGACCCCTACACTGCCTGAACACCACTGCTCTAAACCCTGAAACACCACCCCCAGAACGACGCCCTACACTGCCTGAACACCACAGCACTGCTCTAAACCCTGAAACACCAGCCCCAGCACAAACCCATACACTGCCCGAACACCACTGCACTGCTTTATAGCTTGAAACACCAGCCCCAGCACGACCCCCACACTGCTGAACACCACTGCACTGTCCTAAACCATGAAGCATGACCCCCTACACTGCCTGAACATGCACTGTCCTACACCCTGAAACACCAGCCCCAGCACAACCCCCTACACTCCCCGAACACCACTGCACTGCCCTAAACCCTCAAACACCAACCCCAGCACGACCCCCTACACTGCCTGAACACCACTGCTCTAAACCCTGAAACACCACCCCCAGAACGACGCCCTACACTGCCTGAATACCACAGCACTGCTCTAAACCCTGAAACACCAGCCCCAGCACAAACCCATACACTGCCCGAACACCACTGCCCTAAACCCTGAAACACCACCCCCAGCACGACCCCCTACTCTGCCTGAACACCACTGCACTGCCTTAACCCTGAAACCCACCCCCTGCACAATCCCCTACACTGCCCAAACACCACTGCACTGCCCTAAACCCTAAAACACCACCCCCAGCACAACCCCCTACATTGCCCGAACACCACTCCTCTGCCCTATACCCTGAAACACTACCCCGAGCACAACCCCCTACTCTGCCCGAACACCACTGCTCTGCCCTAAACCCTAAAACACCACCCCAGCACATCCCTCTACACTGCCCGAACACCACTGCACTGCTCTAAACTCTGAAACACCAGCCCCCGCACGTCCCCCTACACTGCCTGAACACCACTGCACTGCCCTAAACCCTGAAACACCAGCCCCAGCACGACTCCCTACACTGCCCGAACACCACTGTACTGCCCTAAACCCTGAAACACCACCCCCAGCAAGACCCCCTATACTGCCCGAATACCACTACCCTAAACCCTGAAACACCAGACCCAGCACGACCTCCTACACTGCCCGAACACCACTGCACTGCCCTAAACCCTGAAACACCACCCCCAGCATGGTCTCCTACACTGCCCAAACACCACTGCACTGCCCTAAACCCTCAAACACCAACCCCAGCACGACCCCCTACACTGCCCGAACACCACTGCCCTAAACCCTGAAACACCACCCCCAGCAAGACCCCCAGCACTGCCCAAACACCACTGCACTGCCCTAACCCCTGAAACACCATCCTCTGCATGACCTCCTACACTACCCGAACACCACTGCACTGCCCTAAACCCTGAAACACAACCCCCTGCACATCCCCATACACTGCCTGAACACCACTGCTCTGCCCTAAACCCTGAAACACCACCCTGAGCACGACCCCCTACACTGCCCGAACACCACTGCCCTATTCCCTGAAACACCACCCTGAGCACGACCCCTATACTGCCCGAACACCACTGCACTGCCCTAATCCCTGAAACACCACTCCCCTGCATAACCCCCTACACTGCCCGAACACCACTGCCCTAAACCCTGAAACACCACCCCCAGCATGACCCCCTACTCTGCCTGAACACCACTGCACTGCCGTAAACCCTGAAACCCACCCCCTGCACAATCCCCTACACTGCCCAAACACCACTGCACTGCCCTAAACCCTAAAACACCACCCCCAGCACAACCCCCTACATTGCCCGAACACCACTCCTCTGCCCTATACCCTGAAACACTACCCCCTACTCTGCCCGAACACCACTGCTCTGCCCTAAACCCTAAAACACCACCCCAGCACATCCCTCTACACTGCCCGAACACCACTGCACTGCTCTAAACTCTGAAACACCAGCCCCCGCACGTCCCCCTACACTGCCTGAACACCACTGCACTGCCCTAAACCCTGAAACACCAGCCCCAGCACGACTCCCTACACTGCCCGAACACCACTACCCTAAACCCTGAAACACCAGCCCCAGCACGACCCCCTACACTGCCCGAACCCCACTGCACTGCCCTAAACCCTGAAACACCACCCCCAGCATGGTCTCCTACACTGCCCAAACACCACTGCACTGCCCTAAACACTGAAACACCAGCCCCAGCACGACCCCCTACACTGCCTGAACATGCACTGTCCTAAACCCTGAAACACCAGACCCAGCACGACCCCCTACACTCCCCGAACACTACTGCACTGCCCTAAACCCTGAAACACCAACCCCAGCACGACCCCCTACACTGCCAGAACACCACTGCCCTAAACCCTGAAACACCACCCCCAGCAATACCCCCAGCAATACCCCCACCACTGCCCGAACACCACTGCACTGCCCTAAACCCTGAAACACCATCCCCTGCATGACCCCCAACACTACCAGAACATCACTGCACTGCCCTAAACCCTGAAACACCACCCCCTGCACATCCCTATACACTGCCTGAACACCACTGCACTGCCCTAAACCCTAAAACACCAGCCCCAGCACAACCCCCCTACACTGCCCAAACACCACTACACTGTCCTAAACCCTGAAACACCAGCACCAGCACGACCCCCTACACTGCCCGAACACCACGGCACTGCCCTAAACCCCTAAAAAACTAGCCCCAGCACGACCCCTACACTGCCTGAACACCACTGCTTTAAACCCTGAAACACCACCCCCAGAACGACGCCCTACACTGCCTGAACACCACAGCACTGCTCTAAACCCTGAAACACCATCCCCAGCACAAACCCATACACTGCCCGAACACCACTGCACTGCTTTATACCGTGAAACACCAGCCCCAGCACGACCCCCACACTGCTGAACACCACTGCACTGTCCTAAACCATGAAGCATGACCCCCTACACTGCCTGAACATGCACTGTCCTACACCCTGAAACACCAGCCCCAGCACAACCCCCTACAATCCCCGAACACCACTGCACTGCCCTAAACCCTCAAACACCAACCCCAGCACGACCCCCTACACTGCCTGAACACCACTGCTCTAATCCCTGAAACACCACCCCCAGAACGACGCCCTACACTGCCTGAATACCACAGCACTGCTCTAAACCCTGAAACACCAGCCCCAGCACAAACCCATACACTGCCCGAACACCACTGCCCTAAACCCTGAAACACCACCCCCAGCATGACCCCCTACTCTGCCTGAACACCACTGCACTGCCTTAACCCTGAAACCCACCCCCTGCACAATCCCCTACACTGCCCAAACACCACTGCACTGCCCTAAACCCTAAAACACCACCCCCAGCACAACCCCCTACATTGCCCGAACACCACTCCTCTGCCCTATACCCTGAAACACTACCCCGAGCACAACCCCCTACTCTGCCCGAACACCACTGCTCTGCCCTAAACCCTAAAACACCACCCCAGCACATCCCTCTACACTGCCCGAACACCACTGCACTGCTCTAAACTCTGAAACACCAGCCCCCGCACGTCCCCCTACACTGCCTGAACACCACTGCACTGCCCTAAACCCTGAAACACCAGCCCCAGCACGACTCCCTACACTGCCCGAACACCACTGTACTGCCCTAAACCCTGAAACACCACCCCCAGCAAGACCCCCTATACTGCCCGAATACCACTACCCTAAACCCTGAAACACCAGCCCCAGCACGACCTCCTACACTGCCCGAACACCACTGCACTGCCCTAAACCCTGAAACACCACCCCCAGCATGGTCTCCTACACTGCCCAAACACCACTGCACTGCCCTAAACACTGAAACACCAGCCCCAGCACGACCCCCTACACTGCCTGAACATGCACTGTCCTAAACCCTGAAACACCAGACCCAGCATGACCCCCTACACTCCCCGAACACTACTGCACTGCCCTAAACCCTGAAACACCAACCCCAGCACGACCCCCTACACTGCCAGAACACCACTGCCCTAAACCCTGAAACACCACCCCCAGCAATACCCCCAGCAATACCCCCACCACTGCCCGAACACCACTGCACTGCCCTAAACCCTGAAACACCATCCCCTGCATGACCCCCAACACTACCGGAACATCACTGCACTGCCCTAAACCCTGAAACACCACCCCCTGCACATCCCTATACACTGCCTGAACACCACTGCTCAGCCCTAACCCCTAAAACACCAGCCCCAGCACAACCCCCCTACACTGCCCAAACACCACTACACTGTCCTAAACCCTGAAACACCAGCACGAGCACGACCCCCTACACTGCCCGAACACCACTGCACTGCCCTAAACCCTGAAACACAATCCCCTTGCATGACCCCCTACATTATCCAAACACCACTGCACTGCCCTAAACCCTCAAACACCACCACCTGCACATCCCCATACACTTCCCGAACACCACTGCTCTGCCCTTAACCATAAAACACCAGCCCCAGCACGGCCCTCTACACTGCCCAAACACCACTACACTGTCCTAAACCCTGAAACACCACACCCCTGCATGACCCCCTACACTGCCCGAACACCACTGCACTGCCCTAAACCCTGAAACAGCACCCCCAGCACGACCCCCTACACTGCCCGAACACCAATGCACCACTGCCCTAAACCCTGAAACACCACCCCCTGCACGACCCCCTACACCCCCGAACACCACTGCACTAAGCCCTGAAATTCCACCCCCTGCAAGACCCCCTACACTGCCCGAACACCACTGCACTACCCCAAACCCTAAAACACCACCCCCAGCACGACCCCCTACACTGCCCAAACACCACTGCACGGCCCTAAACCCTGAAACACCACCCCACAGCACG
The DNA here is from genome assembly GCF_964204655.1 of Triturus cristatus. NCBI lineage: Eukaryota > Metazoa > Chordata > Amphibia > Caudata > Salamandridae > Triturus > Triturus cristatus. The sequence continues at coordinate 247,689,364 of NC_140579.1, forward strand.
ACCCCTACACTGCCCGAACACCACTGTACTGCCCTAAACCCTGAAACACCACCCCCAGCAAGACCCCCTCTACTGCCCGAATACCACTGCCTTAAACCCTGAAACACCAGCCCCAGCACGACCCCCTACACTGCCCGAACAACACTTCACTGCCCTAAACCCTGAAACACCACCCCCAGCATGGTCTCCTACACTGCCCAAGCACCCCTGCACTGCCCTAAACCCTGAAACACCAGCCCAGCACGACCCCCTACACTGCCTGAACATGCACTGTCCTACACCCTGAAACACCTGCCCCAGCACAACCCCCTACACTCCCCGAACACCACTGCACTGCCCTAAACCCTCAAACACCAACCCCAGCACGACCCCCTACACTGCCCGAACACCACTGCCCTAAACCCTGAAACACCACCCCCAGCAAGACCCCCTACACTGCCCGAACACCACTGCACTGCCCTAAACCCTGAAACACCACCCCCAGCATGGTCTCCTACACTGCCCAAACACCACTGCACTGCCCTAAACACTGAAACACCAGCCCCAGCACGACCCCCTACACTGCCTGAACATGCACTGTCCTAAACCCTGAAACACCAGACCCAGCATGACCCCCTACACTCCCCGAACACTACTGCACTGCCCTAAACCCTGAAACACCAACCCCAGCACGACCCCCTACACTGCCAGAACACCACTGCCCTAAACCCTGAAACACCACCCCCAGCAATACCCCCAGCAATACCCCCACCACTGCCCGAACACCACTGCACTGCCCTAAACCCTGAAACACCATCCCCTGCATGACCCCCAACACTACCAGAACATCACTGCACTGCCCTAAACCCTGAAACACCACCCCCTGCACATCCCTATACACTGCCTGAACACCACTGCTCAGCCCTAAACCCTAAAACACCAGCCCCAGCACAACCCCCCTACACTGCCCAAACACCACTACACTGTCCTAAACCCTGAAACACCAGCACGAGCACGACCCCCTACACTGCCCGAACACCACTGCACTGCCCTAAACCCTCAAACACCACCACCTGCACATCCCCATACACTTCCCGAACACCAATGCTCTGCCCTTAACCATAAAACACCAGCCCCAGCACGGCCCTCTACACTGCCCAAACACCACTACACTGTCCTAAACCCTGAAACACCACACCCCTGCATGACCCCCTACACAGCCCGAACACCACTGCACTGCCCTAAACCCTGAAACACCACCCCCAGCACGACCCCCTACACTGCCCGAACACCAATGCACCACTGCCCTAAACCCTGAAACACCACCCCCTGCACGACCCCCTACACCCCAGAACACCACTGCACTAAACCCTGAAATTCCACCCCCTGCAAGACCCCCTACACTGCCCGAACACCACTGCACTACCCCAAACCCTAAAACACCACCCCCAGCACGACCCCCTACACTGCCCGAACACCACTGCACGGCCCTAAACCCTGAAACACCACCCCACAGCACGACCCCTACACTGCCCGAACACCACTGTACTGCCCTAAACCCTGAAACACCACCCCCAGCAAGACCCCCTCTACTGCCCGAATACCACTGCCTTAAACCCTGAAACACCAGCCCCAGCACGACCCCCTACACTGCCCGAACACCACTTCACTGCCCTAAACCCTGAAACACCACCCCCAGCATGGTCTCCTACACTGCCCAAGCACCCCTGCACTGCCCTAAACCCTGAAACACCAGCCCAGCACGACCCCCTACACTGCCTGAACATGCACTGTCCTACACCCTGAAACACCTGCCCCAGCACAACCCCCTACACTCCCCGAACACCACTGCACTGCCCTAAACCCTCAAACACCAACCCCAGCACGACCCCCTACACTGCCCGAACACCACTGCCCTAAACCCTGAAACACCACCCCCAGCAAGACCCCCAGCACTGCCCAAACACCACTGCACTGCCCTAACCCCTGAAACACCATACTCTGCATGACCCCCCACACTACCCGAACACCACTGCACTGCCCTAAACCCTGAAACACAACCCCCTGCACATCCCCATACCCTGCCCGAACACCACTGCTCTGCCCTAAACCCTGAATCACCACCCTGAGCACGACCCCCTACACTGCCCGAACATCACTGCACTGCCCTAATCCCTGAAACACCACACCCCTGCATGACCCCCTACACTGCCCGAACACCACTGCCCTAAACCCTGAAACACCACCCCCAGCACGACCCGCTACTCTGCCTGAACACCACTGCACTGCCGTAAACCCTGAAACCCACCCCCTGCACAATCCCCTACACTGCCCAAACACCACTGCACTGCCCTAAACCCTAAAACACCACCCGCAGCACAACCCCCTACATTGCCCGAACACCACTCCTTTGCCCTATACCCTGAAACACTACCCCGAGCACAACCCCTTACTCTGCCCGAACACCACTGCTCTGCCCTAAACCCTAAAACACCACCCCAGCACGTCCCTCTACACTGCCCAAACACCACTGCACTGCTCTAAACTCTGAAACACCAGCCCCCGCACGTCCCCCTACACTGCCTGAACACCACTGCACTGCCCTAAACCCTGAAACACAATCCCCTTGCATGACCCCCTACATTATCCAAACACCACTGCACTGCCCTAAACCCTCAAACACCACCACCTGCACATCCCCATACACTTCCCGAACACCACTGCTCTGCCCTTAACCATAAAACACCAGCCCCAGCACGGCCCTCTACACTGCCCAAACACCACTACACTGTCCTAAACCCTGAAACACCACACCCCTGCATGACCCCCTACACTGCCCAAACACCACTGCACTGCCCTAAACCCTGAAACACCACCCCCAGCACGACCCCCTACACTGCCCGAACACCAATGCACCACTGCCCTAAACCCTGAAACACCACCCCCTGCACGACCCCCTACACCCCCGAACACCACTGCACTAAACCCTGAAATTCCACCCCCTGCAAGACCCCCTACACTGCCCGAACACCACTGCACTACCCGAAACCCTAAAACACCACCCCCAGTACGACCCCCTACACTGCCCGAACACCACTGCACGGCCCTAAACCCTGAAACACCACCCCACAGCACGACCCCTACACTGCCCGAACACCACTGTACTGCCCTAAACCCTGAAACACCACCCCCAGCAAGACCCCCTCTACTGCCCGAATACCACTGCCTTAAACCCTGAAACACCAGCCCCAGCACGACCCCCTACACTGCCCGAACACCACTTCACTGCCCTAAACCCTGAAACACCACCCTCAGCATGGTCTCCTACACTGCCCAAGCACCCCTGCACTGCCCTAAACCCTGAAACACCAGCCCAGCACGACCCCCTACACTGCCTGAACATGCACTGTCCTACACCCTGAAACACCAGCCCCAGCACAACCCCCTACACTCCCCGAACACCACTGCACTGCCCTAAACCCTCAAACACCAACCCCAGCACGACCCCCTACACTGCCCGAACACCACTGCCCTAAACCCTGAAACACCACCCCCAGCAAGACCCCCAGCACTGCCCAAACACCACTGCACTGCCCTAACCCCTGAAACACCATCCTCTGCATGACCCCCTACACTACCCGAACACCACTGCACTGCCCTAAACCCTGAAACACAACCCCCAGCACATCCCCATACCCTGCCCGAACACCACTGCTCTGCCCTAAACCCTGAAACACCACCCTGAGCACGACCCCCTACACTGCCCGAACACCACTGCACTGCCCTAATCCCTCAAACACCAACCCCAGCACGACCCCCTACACTGCCCGAACACCACTGCCCTAAACCCTGAAACACCACCCCCAGCAAGACCCCCAGCACTGCCCAAACACCACTGCACTGCCCTAACCCCTGAAACACCATCCTCTGCATGACCCCCTACACTACCCGAACACCACTGCACTGCCCTAAACCCTGAAACACAACCCCCTGCACATCCCCATACCCTGCCCGAACACCACTGCTCTGCCCTAAACCCTGAAACACCACCCTGAGCACGACCCCCTACACTGCCCGAACATCACTGCACTGCCCTAATCCCTGAAACACCACACCCCTGCATGACCCCCTACACTGCCCGAACACCACTGCCCTAAACCCTGAAACACCACCCCCAGCACGACCCGCTACTCTGCCTGAACACCACTGCACTGCCGTAAACCCTGAAACCCACCCCCTGCACAATCCCCTACACTGCCCAAACACCACTGCACTGCCCTAAACCCTAAAACACCACCCCCAGCACAACCCCCTACATTGCCCGAACACCACTCCTTTGCCCTATACCCTGAAACACTACCCCGAGCACAACCCCCTACTCTGCCCGAACACCACTGCTCTGCCCTAAACCCTAAAACACCACCCCAGCACGTCCCTCTACACTGCCCGAACACCAATGCACTGCTCTAAACTCTGAAACACCAGCCCCCGCACGTCCCCCTACACTGCCTGAACACGACTGCACTGCCCTAAACCCTGAAACACCAGCCCCAGCACGACTCCCTACACTGCCCGAACACCACTGTACTGCCCTAAACCCTGAAACACCACCCCCAGCAAGTCCCCCTATACTGCCCGAATACCACTACCCTAAACCCTGAAACACCAGCCCCAGCACGACCCCCTACACTGCCCGAACACCACTGCACTGCCCTAAACCCTGAAACACCACCCCCAGCATGGGCTCCTACACTGCCCAAACACCACTGCACTGCCCTAAACACTGAAACACCAGCCCCAGCACGACCCCCTACACTGCCTGAACATGCACTGTCCTAAACCCTGAAACACCAGACCCAGCACGACCCCCTACACTCCCCGAACACTACTGCACTGCCCTAAACCCTGAAACACCAACCCCAGCACGACCCCCTACACTGCCAGAACACCACTGCCCTAAACCCTGAATCACCACCCCCAGCAATACCCCCAGCAATACCCCCACCACTGCCCGAACACCACTGCACTGCCCAAAACCCTGAAACACCATCCCCTGCATGACCCCCAACACTACCAGAACATCACTGCACTGCCCTAAACCCTGAAACACCACCCCCTGCACATCCCTATACACTGCCTGAACACCACTGCTCAGCCCTAAACCCTAAAACACCAGCCCCAGCACAACCCCCCTACACTGCCCACACACCACTACACTGTCCTAAACCCTGAAACACCAGCACCAGCACGACCCCCTACACTGCCCGAAAACCACTGCACTGCCCTAAACCCCTAAAAAACTAGCCCCAGCACGACCCCTACACTACCTGAACACCACAGCACTGCTCTAAACCCTGAAAAACCAGCCCCAGCACAATCCCATACACTGCCCGAACACCACTGCACTGCTTTATACCGTGAAACACCAGCCCCAGCACGACCCCCACACTGCTGAACACCACTGCACTGTCCTAAACCATGAAGCATGACCCCCTACACTGCCTGAACATGCACTGTCCTACACCCTGAAACACCAGCACAACCCCCTACACTCCCCGAACACCACTGCACTGCCCTAAACCCTCAAACACCAACCCCAGCACGACCCCCTACACTGCCCGAACACCACTGCCCTAAACCCTGAAACACCACCCCCAGCAAGACCCCCAGCACTGCCCAAACACCACTGCACTGCCCTAACCCCTGAAACACCATCCTCTGCATGACCCCCTACACTACCCGAACACCACTGCACTGCCCTAAACCCTGAAACACCACCCCCTGCACATCCCCATACACTGCCCGAACACCACTGCTCTGCCCTAAACCCTGAAACACCACCCTGAGCACGACCCCCTACACTGCCCGAACACCACTGCACTGCCCTAATCCCTGAAACACCACTCCCCTGCATAACCCTCTACACTGCCCGAACACCACTGCCCTAAACCCTGAAACACCACCCCCAGCACGACCCCCTACTCTGCCTGAACACCACTGCACTGCCGTAAACCCTGAAACCCACCCCCTGCACAATCCCATACACTGCCCAAACACCACTGCACTGCCCTAAACCCTAAAACACCACCCCCAGCACAACCCCCTACATTGCCCGAACACCACTCCTCTGCCCTAAACCCTAAAACACCACCCCAGCACATCCCTCTACACTGCCCGAACACCACTGCACTGCTCTAAACTCTGAAACACTAGCCCCCGCACGTCCCCCTACACTGCCTGAACACCACTGCACTGCCCTAAACCCTGAAACACCAGACCCAGCACGACCCCCTACACTGAAACACCACCCCCAGCACGACCCCCTACTCTGCCTGAACACCACTGCACTGCCGTAAACCCTGAAACCCACCCCCTGCACAATCCCATACACTGCCCAAACACCACTGCACTGCCCTAAACCCTAAAACACCACCCCCAGCACAACCCCCTACATTGCCCGAACACCACTCCTCTGCCCTAAACCCTAAAACACCACCCCAGCACATCCCTCTACACTGCCCGAACACCACTGCACTGCTCTAAACTCTGAAACACCAGCCCCCGCACGTCCCCCTACACTGCCTGAACACCACTGCACTGCCCTAAACCCTGAAACACCAGACCCAGCACGACCCCCTACACTGCCAGAACACCACTGTACTGCCCTAAACCCTGAAACACCACCCCCAGCAAGACCCCCTATACTGCCCGAATACCACTGTACTGCCCTAAACCCTGAAACACCACCCCCAGCAAGACCCCCTATACTGCCCGAATACCACTACCCTAAACCCTGAAACACCAGCCCCAGCATGACCCCCTACAATGCCCGAACACCACTGCACTGCCCTAAACCCTGAAACACCACCCCCAGCATGGTCTCCTACACTGCCCAAACACCACTACACTGCACTAAACACTGAAACACCAGCCCCAGCACGACCCCCTACACTGCCTGAACATGCACTGTCCTAAACCCTGAAACACCAGACCCAGCACGACCCCCTACACTCCCCGAACACTACTGCACTGCCCTAAACCCTGAAACACCAACCCCAGCACGACCCCCTACACTGCCAGAACACCACTGCCCTAAACCCTGAAACACCACCCCCAGCAATACCCCCAGCAATACCCCCACCACTGCCCGAACACCACTGCACTGCCCTAAACCCTGAAACACCATCCCCTGCATGACCCCCAACACTACCAGAACATCACTGCACTGCCCTAAACCCTGAAACACCACCCCCTGTACATCCCTATACACTGCCTGAACACCACTGCTCAGCCCTAAACCCTAAAACACCAGCCCCAGCACAACCCCCCTACACTGCCCAAACACCACTACACTGTCCTAAACCCTGAAACACCAGCACCAGCACGACCCCCTACACTGCCCGAACACCACTGCACTGCCCTAAACCCCTAAAAAACTAGCCCCAGCATGACCCCTACACTGCCTGAACACCACTGCTCTAAACCCTGAAACACCACCCCCAGAACGACGCCCTACACTGCCTGAACACCACAGCACTGCTCTAAACCCTGAAACACCAGCCCCAGCACAAACCCATACACTGCCCGAACACCACTGCACTGCTTTATACCGTGAAACACCAGCCCCAGTACGACCCCCACACTGCTGAACACCACTGCACTGTCCCAAACCATGAAGCATGACCCCCTACACTGCCTGAACATGCACTGTCCTACACCCTAAAACACCAGCCCCAGCACAACCCCCTACACTCCCCGAACACCAATGCACTGCCCTAAACCCTCAAACACCAACCCCAGCTCAACCCCCTACACTGCCTGAACACCACTGCTCTAAACCCTGAAACACCACCCCCAGAACGACGCCCTACACTGCCTGAACACCACAGCACTGCTCTAAACCCTGAAACACCAGCCCCAGCACAAACCCATACACTGCCCAAACACCACTGCCCTAAACCCTGAAACACCACCCCCAGCACGACCCCCTACTCTGCCTGAACACCAATGCACTGCCGTAAACCCTGAAACCCACCCCCTGCACAATCCCCTACACTGCCCAAACACCACTGCACTGCCCTAAACCCTAAAACACCACCCCCAGCACAACCCCCTACATGGCCCGAACACCACTCCTCTGCCCTATACCCTGAAACACTACCCCGAGCACAACCCCCTACTCTGCCCGAACACCACTGCTCTGCCCTAAACCCTAAAACACCACCCCAGCACATCCCTCTACACTGCCCGAACACCACTGCACTGCTCTAAACTCTGAAACACCAGCCCCCGCACGTCCCCCTACACTGCCTGAACACCACTGCACTGCCCTAAACCCTGAAACACCAGCCCCAGCACGACTCCCTACACTGCCCGGACACCACTGTACTGCCCTAAACCCTGAAACACCACCCCCAGCAAGACCCCCTATACTGCCCGAATACCACTACCCTAAACCCTGAAACACCAGCCCCAGCACGACCCCCTACACTGCCCGAACACCACTGCACTGCCCTAAACCCTGAAACACCACCCCCAGCATGGTCTCCTACACTGCCCAAACACCACTGCACTGCCCTAAACACTGAAACACCAGCCCCAGCACGACCCCCTACACTGCCTGAACATGCACTGTCCTAAACCCTGAAACACCAGACCCAGCACGACCCCCTACACTCCCCGAACACTACTGCACTGCCCTAAACCCTGAAACACCAACCCCAGCACGACCCCCTACACTGCCAGAACACCACTGCCCTAAACCCTGAAACACCACCCCCAGCAATACCCCCACCACTGCCCGAACACCACTGCACTGCCCTAAACCCTGAAACACCATCCCCTGCATGACCCCCAACACTACCAGAACATCACTGCACTGCCCTAAACCCTGAAACACCACCCCCTGCACATCCCTATACACTGCCTGAACACCACTGCTCAGCCCTAAACTCTAAAACACCAGCCCCAGCACAACCCCCCTACACTGCCCAAACACCACTACACTGTCCTAAACCCTGAAACACCAGCACCAGCTTGACCCCCTACACTGCCCGAACACCACTGCACTGCCCTAAACCCCTAAAAAACTAGCCCCAGCACGACCCCTACACTGCCTGAACACCACTGTTCTAAACCCTGAAACACCACCCCCAGAATGATGCCCTACACTGCCTGAACACCACAGCACTGCTCTAAACCCTGAAACACCAGCCCCAGCACAAACCCATACACTACCCGAAAACCACTGCACTGCTTTATACCGTGAAACACCAGCCCCAGCACGACCCCCACACTGCTGAACACCACTGCACTGTCCTAAACCATGAAGCATGACCCCCTACACTGCCTGAACATGCACTGTCCTACACCCTGAAACACCAGCCCCAGCACAACCCCCTACACTCCCCGAACACCACTGCACTGCCCTAAACCCTCAAACACCAACCCCAGCACGACCCCCTACACTGCCTGAACACCACTGCTCTAAACCCTGAAACACAACCCCCAGAACGACGCCCTACACTGCCTGAACACCACAGCACTGCTCTAAACCCTGAAACACCAGCCCCAGCACAAACCCATACACTGCCCGAACACCACTGCACTGCTTTATTCCGTGAAACACCAGCCCCAGCACGACCCCCACACTGCTGAACACCACTGCACTGTCCTAAACCATGAAGCATGACCCCCTACACTGCCTGAACATGCACTGTCCTACACCCTGAAACACCAGCCCCAGCACAACCCCCTACACTCCCCGAACACCACTGCACTGCCCTAAACCCTCAAACACCAACCCCAGCACAACCCCCTACACTCCCAAACACCACTGCACTGCCCTAAACCCTGAAACACCATCCCCTGCATGACCCCCAACACTACCAGAACATCACTGCACTGCCCTAAACCCTGAAACACCACCCCCTGCACATCCCTATACACTGCCTGAACACCACTGCTCAGCCCTAAACCCTAAAACACCAGCCCCAGCACAACCCCCTACACTGCCCAAACACCACTACACTGTCCTAAACCCTGAAACACCAGCACCAGCACGACCCCCTACACTGCCCGAACACTACTGCACTGCCCTAAACCCTGAAACACCAACCCCAGCACGACCCCCTACACTGCCAGAACACCACTGCCCTAAACCCTGAAACACCACCCCCAGCAATACCCCCAGCAATACCCCCACCACTGCCCGAACACCACTGCACTGCCCTAAACCCTGAAACACCATCCCCTGCATGACCCCCAACACTACCAGAACATCACTGCACTGCCCTAAACCCTGAAACACCACCCCCTGCACATCCCTATACACTGCCTGAACACCACTGCACTGCCCTAAACCCTAAAACACCGGCCCCAGCACAACCCCCCTACACTGCCCAAACACCACTACACTGTCCTAAACCCTGAAACACCAGCACCAGCACGACCCCCTACACTGCCCGAACACCACTGCACTGCCCTAAACCCCTAAAAAACTAGCCCCAGCACGACCCCTACACTGCCTGAACACCACTGCTCTAAACCCTGAAACACCACCCCCAGAACGACGCCCTACACTGCCTGAACACCACAGCACTGCTCTAAACCCTGAAACACCAGCCCCAGCACAAACCCATACACTGCCCGAACACCACTGCACTGCTTTATACCGTGAAACACCAGCCCCAGTACGACCCCCACACTGCTGAACACCACTGCACTGTCCCAAACCATGAAGCATGACCCCCTACACTGCCTGAACATGCACTGTCCTACACCCTAAAACACCAGCCCCAGCACAACCCCCTACACTCCCCGAACACCACTGCACTGCCCTAAACCCTCAAACACCAACCCCAGCTCGACCCCCTACACTGCCTGAACACCACTGCTCTAAACCCTGAAACACCACCCCCAGAACGACGCCCTACACTGCCTGAACACCACAGCACTGCTCTAAACCCTGAAACACCAGCCCCAGCACAAACCCATACACTGCCCGAACACCACTGCCCTAAACCCTGAAACACCACCCCCAGCACGACCCCCTACTCTGCCTGAACACCAATGCACTGCCGTAAACCCTGAAACCCACCCCCTGCACAATCCCCTACACTGCCCAAACACCACTGCACTGCCCTAAACCCTAAAACACCACCCCCAGCACAACCCCCTACATGGCCCGAACACCACTCCTCTGCCCTATACCCTGAAACACTACCCCGAGCACAACCCCCTACTCTGCCCGAACACCACTGCTCTGCCCTAAACCCTAAAACACCACCCCAGCACATCCCTCTACACTGCCCGAACACCACTGCTCAGCCCTAAACCCTAAAACACCAGCCCCAGCACAACCCCCCTACACTGCCCAAACACCACTACACTGTCCTAAACCCTGAAACACCAGCACCAGCCTGACCCCCTACACTGCCCGAACACCACTGCACTGCCCTAAACCCCTAAAAAACTAGCCCCAGCACGACCCCTACACTGCCTGAACACCACTGCTCTAAACCCTGAAACACCACCCCCAGAATGATGCCCTACACTGCCTGAACACCACAGCACTGCTCTAAACCCTGAAACACCAGCCCCAGCACAAACCCATACACTGCCCGAAAACCACTGCACTGCTTTATACCGTGAAACACCAGCCCCAGCACGACCCCCACACTGCTGAACACCACTGCACTGTCCTAAACCATGAAGCATGACCCCCTACACTGCCTGAACATGCACTGTCCTACACCCTGAAACACCAGCCCCAGCACGACCCCCTACACTGCCCGAACACCACTGCACTGCCCTAAACCCTGAAACACCACCCCCAGCATGGTCTCCTACACTGCCCAAACACCACTGCACTGCCCTAAACACTGAAACACCAGCCCCAGCACGACCCCCTACACTGCCTGAACATGCACTGTCCTAAACCCTGAAACACCAGACCCAGCACGACCCCCTACACTCCCCGAACACTACTGCACTGCCCTAAACCCTCAAACACCAACCCCAGCACGACCCCCTACACTGCCAGAACACCACTGCTCTAAACCCTGAAACACCACCCCCAGAACGACGCCCTACACTGCCTGAACACCACAGCACTGCTCTAAACCCTGAAACACCAGCCCCAGCACAAACCCATACACTGCCCGAACACCACTGCCCTAAACCCTGAAACACCACCCCCAGCACGACCCCCTACTCTGCCTGAACACCAATGCACTGCCGTAAACCCTGAAACCCACCCCCTGCACAATCCCCTACACTGCCCAAACACCACTGCACTGCCATAAACCCTAAAACACCACCCCAGCACAACCCCCTACATGGCCCGAACACCACTCCTCTGCCCTATACCCTGAAACACTACCCCGAGCACAACCCCCTACTCTGCCCGAACACCACTGCTCTGCCCTAAACCCTAAAACACCACCCCAGCACATCCCTCTACACTGCCCGAACACCACTGCACTCCTCTAAACTCTGAAACACCAGCCCCCGCACGTCCCCCTACACTGCCTGAACACCACTGCACTGCCCTAAACCCTGAAACACCAGCCCCAGCACGACTCCCTACACTGCCCGGACACCACTGTACTGCCCTAAACCCTGAAACACCACCCCCAGCAAGTCCCCCTATACTGCCCGAATACCACTACCCTAAACCCTGAAACACCAGCCCCAGCACGACCCCCTACACTGCCCGAACACCACTGCACTGCCCTAAACCCTGAAACACCACCCCCAGCATGGTCTCCTACACTGCCCAAACACCACTGCACTGCCCTAAACACTGAAACACCAGCCCCAGCACGACCCCCTACACTGCCTGAACATGCACTGTCCTAAACCCTGAAACACCAGACCCAGCACGACCCCCTACACTCCCCGAACACTACTGCACTGCCCTAAACCCTGAAACACCAACCCCAGCACGACCCCCTACACTGCCAGAACACCACTGCCCTAAACCCTGAAACACCACCCCCAGCAATACCCCCAGCAATACACCCACCACTGCCCGAACACCACTGCACTGCCCTAAACCCTGAAACACCATCCCCTGCATGACCCCCAACACTACCAGAACATCACTGCACTGCCCTAAACCCTGAAACACCACCCCCTGCACATCCCTATACACTGCCTGAACACCACTGCTCAGCCCTAAACCCTAAAACACCAGCCCCAACACAACCCCCCTACACTGCCCAAACACCACTACACTGTCCTAAACCCTGAAACACCAGCACCAGCTTGACCCCCTACACTGCCCGAACACCACTGCACTGCCCTAAACCCCTAAAAAACTAGCCCCAGCACGACCCCTACACTGCCTGAACACCACTGCTCTAAACCCTGAAACACCACCCCCAGAATGATGCCCTACACTGCCTGAACACCACAGCACTGCTCTAAACCCTGAAACACCAGCCCCAGCACAAACCCATACACTGCCCGAAAACCACAGCACTGCTTTATACCGTGAAACACCAGCCCCAGCACGACCCCCACACTGCTGAACACCACTGCACTGTCCTAAACCATGAAGCATGACCCCCTACACTGCCTGAACATGCACTGTCCTACACCCTGAAACACCAGCCCCAGCACAACCCCCTACACTCCCCGAACACCACTGCACTGCCCTAAACCCTCAAACACCAACCCCAGCACGACACCCTACACTGCCTGAACACCACTGCTCTAAACCCTGAAACACCACCCCCAGAACGACGCCCTACACTGCCTGAACACCACAGCACTGCTCTAAACCCTGAAACACCAGCCCCAGCACAAACCCATACACTGCCCGAACACCACTGCACTGCTTTATACCGTGAAACACCAGCCCCAGCACGACCCCCACACTGCTGAACACCACTGCACTGTCCTAAACCATGAAGCATGACCCCCTACACTGCCTGAACATGCACTGTCCTACACCCTGAAACACCAGCCCCAGCACAACCCCCTACACTCCCCGAACACCACTGCACTGCCCTAAACCCTCAAACACCAACCCCAGCACAACCCCCTACACTCCCGAATACCACTGCACTGCCCTAAACCCTGAAACACCAACCCCAGAACGACCCCCTACACAGCCCGAACACCACTGCCCTAAAACCTGAAACACCACCCCCAGCAAGACCCCCAGCACTGCCTGAACACCACTGCACTGCCCTAAACCCTGAAACACAATCCCCTTGCATGACCCCCTACATTATCCAAACACCACTGCACTGCCCTAAACCCTCACACACCACCACCTGCACATCCCCATACACTTCCTGAACACCACTGCTCTGCCCTTAACCCTAAAACACCAGCCCCAGCACGACCCTCTACACTGCCCAAACACCACTACACTGTCCTAAACCCTGAAACACCACCCCCTGCATGACCCCCTACACCCCCGAACACCACTGCACTAAACCCTGAAATTCCACCCCCTGCAAGACCCCCTACACTGCCCGAACACCACTGCACTACCCCAAACCCTAAAACACCACCCCCGGCACGACCCCCTACACTGCCCGAACACCACTGCACGGCCCTAAACCCTGAAACACCACCCCACAGCACGACCCCTACACTGCCCGAACACCACTGTACTGCCCTAAACCCTGAAACACCACCCCCAGCAAGACCCCCTCTACTGCCTGAATACCACTGCCTTAAACCCTGAAACACCAGCCCCAGCACGACCCCCTACACTGCCGAACACCACTTCACTGCCCTAAACCCTGAAACACCACCCCCAGCATGGTCTCCTACACTGCCCAAGCACCCCTGCACTGCCCTAAACCCTGAAACACCAGCCCCAGCACGACCCCCTACGCTGCCTGAACATGCACTGTCCTACACCCTAAAACACCAGTCCCAGCACAACCCCCTACACTCCCCGAACACCACTGCACTGCCCTAAACCCTCAAACACCAACCCCAGCACGACCCCCTACACTGCCCAAACACCACTGCACTGCCCTAACCCCTGAAACACCATCCTCTGCATGACCCACTACACTACCCGAACACCACTGCACTGCCCTAAACCCTGAAACACAACCCCCTGCACATCCCCATACACTGCCCGAACACCACAGCTCTGCCCTAAACCCTGAAACACCACCCCCAGCACGACCCCCTACACTGCCCGAACACCAATGCACCACTGCCCTAAACCCTGAAACACCACCCCCTGCATGACCCCCTACACCCCCGAACACCACTGCACTAAACCCTGAAATTCCACCCCCTGCAAGACCCCCTACACTGCCCGAACACCACTGCACTACCCCAAACCCTAAAACACCACCCCCGGCACGACCCCCTACACTGCCCGAACACCACTGCACGGCCCTAAACCCTGAAACACCACCCCACAGCACGACCCCTACACTGCCCGAACACCACTGTACTGCCCTAAACCCTGAAACACCACCCCCAGCAAGACCCCCTCTACTGCCTGAATACCACTGCCTTAAACCCTGAAACACCAGCCCCAGCACGACCCCCTACACTGCCCGAACACCACTTCACTGCCCTAAACCCTGAAACACCACCCCCAGCATGGTCTCCTACACTGCCCAAGCACCCCTGCACTGCCCTAAACCCTGAAACACCAGCCCCAGCACGACCCCCTACACTGCCTGAACATGCACTGTCCTACACCCTAAAACACCAGTCCCAGCACAACCCCCTACACTCCCCGAACACCACTGCACTGCCCTAAACCCTCAAACACCAACCCCAGCACGACCCCCTACACTGCCCGAACACCACTGCCCTAAACAATGAAACACCACCCCCAGCAAGACCCCCAGCACTGCCCAAACACCACTGCACTGCCCTAACCCCTGAAACACCATCCTCTGCATGACCCCCTACACTACCCGAACACCACTGCACTGCCCTAAACCCTGAAACACAACCCCCTGCACATCCCCATACACTGCCCGAACACCACTGCTCTGCCCTAAACCCTGAAGCACCACCCTGAGCACGACCCCCTACACTGCCCGAACACCACTGCACTGCCCTAATCCCTGAAACACCACTCCCCTGCATGACCCCCTACACTGCCCGAACACCACTGCCCTAAACCCTGAAACACCACCCCCAGCACGACCCGCTACTCTGCCTGAACACCACTGCACTGCCCTAAACCCTGAAACACCACCCCCAGCACGACCCCCTACTCTGCCTGAACACCACTGCACTGCCGTAAACCCTGAAACCCACCCCCTGCACAATCCCCTACATTGCCCAAACACCACTGCACTGCCCTAAACCCTAAAACACCACCCCCAGCACAACCCCCTACATTGCCCGAACACCACTCCTCTGCCCATACCCTGAAACACTACCCCGAGCACAACCCCCTACTCTGCCCGAACACCACTGCTCTGCCCTAAACCCTAAAACACCACCCCAGCACATCCCTCTACACTGCTCAAACACCACTGCACTGCTCTAAACTCTGAAACACCAGCCCCCGCACGTCCCCCTACACTGCCTGAACACCACTGCACTGCCCTAAACCCTGAAACACCAGCCCCAGCAAGACTCCCTACACTGCCCGAACACCACTGTACTGCCCTAAACCCTGAAACACCACCCCCAGCAAGACCCCCTATACTGCCCGAATACCACTACCCTAAACCCTGAAACACCAGCCCCAGCACGACCCCCTACACTGCCCGAAAACCACTGCACTGCCCTAAACCCTGAAACACCACCCCCAGCATGGTCTCCTACACTGCCCAAACACCACTGCACTGCCCTAAACCCTGAAACACCAGCCCCAGCACGACCCCCTACACTGCCTGAACATGCACTGTCCTACACCCTGAAACACCAGCCCCAGCACGACCCCCTACACTGCCCGAACACCAATGCACCACTGCCCTAAACCCTGAAACACCACCCCCTGCACGACCCCCTACACCCCCGAACACCACTGCACTAAACCCTGAAATTCCACCCCCTGCAAGACCCCCTACACTGCCCGAACACCACTGCACTACCCCAAACCCTAAAACATCTCCCCCAGCACGACCCCCTGCACTGCCCGAACACCACTGCACGGCCCTAAACCCTGAAACACCACCCCACAGCACAACCCCTACACTGCCCGAACACCACTGTACTGCCCTAAACCCTGAAACACCACCCCCAGCAAGACCCCCTCTACTGCCCGAATACCACTGCCTTAAACCCTGAAACACCAGCCCCAGCACGACCCCCTACACTGCCCGAACACCACTTCACTGCCCTAAACCCTGAAACACCACCCCCAGCATGGTCTCCTACACTGCCCAAGCACCCCTGCACTGCCCTAAACCCTGAAACACCAGCCCCAGCATGACCCCCTACACTGCCTGAACATGCACTGTCCTACACCCTGAAACACCAGCCCCAGCACAACCCCCTACACTCCCCGAACACCACTGCACTGCCCTAAACCCTCAAACACCAACCCCAGCACGACCCCCTACACTGCCCGAACACCACTGCCCTAAACCCTGAAACACCACCCCCAGCAAGACCCCCAGCACTGCCCAAACACCACTGCACTGCCCTAACCCCTGAAACACCATCCTCTGCATGACCCCCTACACTACCCGAACACCACTGCACTGCCCTAAACCCTGAAACACAACCCCCTGCACATCCCCATACACTGCCCGAACACCACTGCTCTGCCCTAAACCCTGAAACACCACCCTGAGCACGACCCCCTACACTGCCCGAACACCACTGCCCTAAACCCTGAAACACCACCCCCAGCACGACCCCTACTCTGCCTGAACACCACTGCGCTGCCGTAAACCCTGAAACCCACCCCCTGCACAATCCCCTACACTGCCCAAACACCACTGCACTGCCCTAAACCCTAAAACACCCCCCCCAGCACAACCCCCTACATTGCCCGAACACCACTCCTCTGCCCTATACCCTGAAACACTACCCCGAGCACAACCCCCTACTCTGCCCGAACACCACTGCTCTGCCCTAAACCCTAAAACACCACCCCAGCACGTCCCTCTACACTGCCCAAACACCACTGCACTGCTCTAAACTCTGAAACACCAGCCCCCGCACGTCCCCCTACACTGCCTGAACACCACTGCACTGCCCTAAACCCTGAAACACCAGCCCCAGCACGACTCCCTACACTGCCCGAACACCACTGTACTGCCCTAAACCCTAAAAAACACCACCCCCAGCAAGACCCCCTATACTGCCCGAATACCACTACCCTAAACCCTGAAACACCAGCCCCAGCACGACCCCCTACACTGCCCGAAAACCACTGCACTGCCCTAAACCCTGAAACACCACCCCCAGCATGGTCTCCTACACTGCCCAAACACCACTGCACTGCCCTAAACACTGAAACACCAGCCCCAGCACGACCCCCTACACTGCCTGAACATGCACTGTCCTAAAACCTGAAACACCAGACCCAGCACGACCCCCTACACTCCCCGAACACTACTGCACTGCCCTAAACCCTGAAACACCAACCCCAGCACGACCCCCTACACTGCCAGAACACCACTGCCCTAAACCCTGAAACACCACCCCCAGCAATACCCCCAGCAATACCCCCACCACTGCCCGAACACCACTGCACTGCCCTAAACCCTGAAACACCATCCCCTGCATGACCCCCAACACTACTAGAACATCACTGCACTGCCCTAAACCCTGAAACACCACCCCCTGCACATCCCTATACACTGCCTGAACACCACTGCTCAGCCCTAAACCCTAAAACACCAGCCCCAGCACAACCCCCCTACACTGCCCAAACACCACTACACTGTCCTAAACCCTGAAACACCAGCACCAGCACCACCCCCTACACTGCCCGAACACCACTGCACTGCCCTAAACCCCTAAAAACTAGCCCCAGCACGACCCCTACACTGCCTGAACACGACTGCTCTAAACCCTGAAACACCACCCCCAGAACGACGCCCTACACTGCCTGAACACCACAGCACTGCTCTAAACCCTGAAACACCAGCCCCAGCACAAACCCATACACTGCCCGAACACCACTGCACTGCTTTATACCGTGAAACACCAGCCCCAGCACGACCCCCACACTGCTGAACACCACTGCACTGTCCTAAACCATGAAGCATGACCCCCTACACTGCCTGAACATGCACTGTCCTACACCCTGAAACACCAGCCCCAACACAACCCCCTACACTCCCCGAACACCACTGCACTGCCCTAAACCCTCAAACACCAACCCCAGCATGACCCCCTACACTGCCCGAACAACACTGCCCTAAACCCTGAAACACCACCCCCAGCAAGACCCCCAGCACTGCCCAAACACCACTGCACTGCCCTAACCCCTGAAACACCATCCTCTGCATGACCCCCTACACTACCCGAACACCACTGCACTGCCCTAAACCCTGAAACACCACCACCTGCACATCCCCATACACTGCCCGAACACCACTGCTCTGCCCTAAACCCTGAAACACCACCCTGAGCATGACCCCCTACACTGCCCGAACACCACTGCACTGCCCTAATCCCTGAAACACCACTCCCCTGCATGACCCCCTACACTGCCCGAACCCCACTGCCCTAAACCCTGAAACACCACCCCCAGCATGACCCCCTACTCTGCCTGAACACCACTGCACTGCCGTAAACCCTGAAACCCACCCCCTGCACAATCCCCTACACTGCCCAAACACCACTGCACTGCCCTAAACCCTAAAACACCACCCCCTACATTGCCCGAACACCACTCCTCTGCCCTATACCCTGAAACACTACCCCGAGCACAACCCCCTACTCTGCCCGAACACCACTGCTCTGCCCTAAACCCTAAAACACCACCCCAGCACGTCCCTCTACACTGCCCGAACACCACTGCACTGCTCTAAACTCTGAAACACCAGCCCCCGCACGTCCCCCTACACTGCCTGAACACCACTGCACTGCCCTAAACCCTGAAACACCAGCCCCAGCACGACTCCCTACACTGCCCGATCACCACTGTACTGCCTTAAACCCTGAAACACCACCCCCAGCAAGACCCCCTATACTGCCCGAATACCACTACCCTAAACCCTGAAACACCAGCCCCAGCACGACCCCCTACACTGCCCGAACACCACTGCACTGCCCTAAACCCTGAAACACCACCCCCAGCATGGTCTCCTACACTGCCCAAACACCACTGCACTGCCCTAAACACTGAAACACCAGCCCCAGCACGACCCCCTACACTGCCTGAACATGCACTGTCCTAAACCCTGAAACACCAGACCCAGCACGACCCCCTACACTCCCCGAACACTACTGCACTGCCCTAAACCCTGAAACACCAACCCCAGCATGACCCCCTACACTGCCAGAACACCACTGCCCTAAACCCTGAAACACCACCCCCAGCCATACCCCCAGCAATACACCCACCACTGCCCGAACACCAATGCACTGCCCTAAACCCTGAAACACCATCCCCTGCATGACCCCCAACACTACCAGAACATCACTGCACTGCCCTAAACCCTGAAACACCACCCCCTGAACATCCCTATACACTGCCCAAACACCACTACACTGTCCTAAACCCTGACACACCAGCACCAGCATGACCCCCTACACTGCCTGAACACCACTGCACTGCCCTAAACCCCTAAAAAACTAGCCCCAGCACGACCCCTACACTGCCTGAACACCACTGCTCTAAACCCTGAAACACCACCCCCAGAACGACGCCCTACACTGCCTGAACACCACAGCACTGCTCTAAACCCTGAAACACCAGCCCCAGCACAAACCCATACACTGCCCGAACACCACTGCACTGCTTTATACCGTGAAACACCAGCCCCAGTACGACCCCCACACTGCTGAACACCACTGCACTGTCCCAAACCATGAAGCATGACCCCCTACACTGCCTGAACATGCACTGTCCTACACCCTAAAACACCAGCCCCAGCACAACCCCCTACACTCCCCGAACACCACGGCACTGCCCTAAACCCTCAAACACCAACCCCAGCTCGACCCCCTACACTGCCTGAACACCACTGCTCTAAACCCTGAAACACCACCCCCAGAACGACGCCCTACACTGCCTGAACACCACAGCACTGCTCTAAACCCTGAAACACCAGCCCCAGCACAAACCCATACACTGCCCGAACACCACTGCCCTAAACCCTGAAACACCACCCCCAGCACGACCCCCTACTCTGCCTGAACACCAATGCACTGCCCTAAACCCTGAAACACCACCCCCAGCATGGTCTCCTACACTGCCCAAACACCACTGCACTGCCCTAAACACTGAAACACCAGCCCCAGCACGACCCCCTACACTGCCTGAACATGCACTGTCCTAAACCCTGAAACACCAGACCCAGCACGACCCCCTACACTCCCCGAACACTACTGCACTGCCCTAAACCCTGAAACACCAACCCCAGCATGACCCCCTACACTGCCAGAACACCACTGCCCTAAACCCTGAAACACCACCCCCAGCCATACCCCCAGCAATACACCCACCACTGCCCGAACACCAATGCACTGCCCTAAACCCTGAAACACCATCCCCTGCATGACCCCCCAACACTACCAGAACATCACTGCACTGCCCTAAACCCTGAAACACCACCCCCTGCACATCCCTATACACTGCCCAAACACCACTACACTGTCCTAAACCCTGACACACCAGCACCAGCACGACCCCCTACACTGCCTGAACACCACTGCACTGCCCTAAACCCCTAAAAAACTAGCCCCAGCACGACCCCTACACTGCCTGAACACCACTGCTCTAAACCCTGAAACACCACCCCCAGAACGACGCCCTACACTGCCTGAACACCACAGCACTGCTCTAAACCCTGAAACACCAGCCCCAGCACAAACCCATACACGGCCCGAACACCACTGCACTGCTTTATACCGTGAAACACCAGCCCCATTACGACCCCCACACTGCTGAACACCACTGCACTGTCCCAAACCATGAAGCATGACCCCCTACACTGCCTGAACATGCACTGTCCTACACCCTAAAACACCAGCCCCAGCACAACCCCCTACACTCCCCGAACACCACTGCACTGCCCTAAACCCTCAAACACCAACCCCAGCTCGACCCCCTACACTGCCTGAACACCACTGCTCTAAACCCTGAAACACCACCCCCAGAACGACGCCCTACACTGCCTGAACACCACAGCACTGCTCTAAACCCTGAAACACCAGCCCCAGCACAAACCCATACACTGCCCGAACACCACTGCCCTAAACCCTGAAACACCACCCCCAGCACGACCCCCTACTCTGCCTGAACACCAATGCACTGCCGTAAACCCTGAAACCCACCCCCTGCACAATCCCCTACACTGCCCAAACACCACTGCACTGCCCTAAACCCTAAAACACCACCCCCAGCACAACTCCCTACATGGCCCGAACACCACTCCTCTGCCCTATACCCTGAAACACTACCCCGAGCACAACCCCCTACTCTGCCCGAACACCACTGCTCTGCCCTAAACCCTAAAACACCACCCCAGCACATCCCTCTACCCTGCCCGAACACCACTGCACTGCTCTAAACTCTGAAACACCAGCCCCCGCACGTCCCCCTACACTGCCTGAACACCACTGCACTGCCCTAAACCCTGAAACACCAGCCCCAGCACGACTCCCTACACTGCCCGGACACCACTGTACTGCCCTAAACCCTGAAACACCACCCCCAGCAAGACCCCCTATACTGCCCGAATACCACTACCCTAAACCCTGAAACACCAGCCCCAGCACGACCCCCTTCACTGCCCGAACACCACTGCACTGCCCTAAACCCTGAAACACCACCCCCAGCATGGTCTCCTACACTGCCCAAACACCACTGCACTGCCCTAAACACTGAAACACCAGCCCCAGCACGACCCCCTACACTGCCTGAACATGCACTGTCCTAAACCCTGAAACACCAGACCCAGCACGACCCCCTACACTCCCCGAACACTACTGCACTGCCCTAAACCCTGAAACACCAACCCCAGCACGACCCCCTACACTGCCAGAACACCACTGCCCGAAACCCTGAAACACCACCCCCAGCAATACCCCCAGCAATACCCCCACCACTGCCCGAACACCACTGCACTGCCCTAAACCCTGAAACACCATCCCCTGCATGACCCCCAACACTACCAGAACATCACTGCACTGCCCTAAACCCTGAAACACCACCCCCTGCACATCCCTATACACTGCCTGAACACCACTGCTCAGCCCTAAACCCTAAAACACCAGCCCCAGCACAACCCCCCTACACTGCCCAAACACCACTACACTGTCCTAAACCCTGAAACACCAGCACCAGCTTAACCCCCTACACTGCCCGAACACCACTGCACTGCCCTAAACCCCTAAAAAACTAGCCCCAGCACGACCCCTACACTGCCTGAACACCACTGCTCTAAACCCTGAAACACCACCCCCAGAATGATGCCCTACACTGCCTGAACACCACAGCACTGCTCTAAACCCTGAAACACCAGCCCCAGCACAAACCCATACACAGCCCGAAAACCACTGCACTGCTTTATACCGTGAAACACCAGCCCCAGCACGACCCCCACACTGCTGAACACCACTGCACTGTCCTAAACCATGAAGCATGACCCCCTACACTGCCTGAACATGCACTGTCCTACACCCTGAAACACCAGCCCCAGCACAACCCCCTACACTCCCCGAACACCACTGCACTGCCCTAAACCCTCAAACACCAACCCCGGCACGACCCCCTACACTGCCTGAACACCACTGCTCTAAACCCTGAAACACCACCCCCAGAACGACGCCCTACACTGCCTGAACACCACAGCACTGCTCTAAACCCTGAAACACCAGCCCCAGCACAAACCCATACACTGCCCGAACACCACTGCACTGCTTTATACCGTGAAACACCAGCCCCAGCACGACCCCCACACTGCTGAACACCACTGCACTGTCCTAAACCATGAAGCATGACCCCCTACACTGCCTGAACATGCACTGTCCTACACCCTGAAACACCAGCCCCAGCACAACCCCCTACACTCCCCGAACACCACTGCACTGCCCTAAACCCTCAAACACCAACCCCAGCACAACCCCCTACACTCCCGAACACCACTGCACTGCCCTAAACCCTGAAACACCATCCCCTGCATGACGCCCAACACTACCAGAACATCACTGCACTGCCCTAAACCCTGAAACACCACCCCCTGCACATCCCTATACACTGCCTGAACACCACTGCTCAGCCCTAAACCCTAAAACACCAGCCCCAGCACAACCCCCTACACTGCCCAAACACCACTACACTGTCCTAAACCCTGAAACACCAGCACCAGCACGACCCCCTACACTGCCCGAACACCACTGTACTGCCCTAAACCCCTAAAAAACTAGCCCCAGCACGACCCCTACACTGCCTGAACACCACTGCTCTAAACCCTGAAACACCACCCCCAGAACGACGCCCTACACTGCCTGAACACCACAGCACTGCTCTAAACCCTGAAACACCAGCCCCAGCACAAACCCATACACTGCCCGAACACCACTGCACTGCTTTATACCGTGAAACACCAGCCCCAGTACGACCCCCACACTGCTGAACACCACTGCACTGTCCCAAACCATGAAGCATGACCCCCTACACTGCCTGAACATGCACTGTCCTACACCCTAAAACACCAGCCCCAGCACAACCCCCTACACTCCCCGAACACCACTGCACTGCCCTAAACCCTCAAACACCAACCCCAGCTCGACCCCCTACACTGCCTGAACACCACTGCTCTAAACCCTGAAACACCACCCCCAGAACGACGCCCTACACTGCCTGAACACCACAGCACTGCTCTAAACCCTGAAACACCAGCCCCAGCACAAACCCATACACTGCCCGAACACCACTGCACTGCTTTATACCGTGAAAACCCAGCCCCAGTACGACCCCCACACTGCTGAACACCACTGCACTGTCCCAAACCATGAAGCATGACCCCCTACACTGCCTGAACATGCACTGTCCTACACCCTAAAACACCAGCCCCAGCACAACCCCCTACACTCCCCGAACACCACTGCACTGCCCTAAACCCTCAAACACCAACCCCAGCTCGACCCCCTACACTGCCTGAACACCACTGCTCTAAACCCTGAAACACCACCCCCAGAACGACGCCCTACTCTGCCTGAACACCAATGCACTGCCGTAAACCCTGAAACCCACCCCCTGCACAATCCCCTACACTGCCCAAACACCACTGCACTGCCCTAAACCCTAAAACACCACCCCCAGCACAACCCCCTACATGGCCCGAACACCACTCCTCTGCCCTATACCCTGAAACACTACCCCGATCACAACCCCCTACTCTGCCCGAACACCACTGCTCTGCCCTAAACCCTAAAACACCACCCCAGCACATCCCTCTACACTGCCCGAACACCACTGCACTGCTCTAAACTCTGAAACACCAGCCCCCGCACGTCCCCCTACACTGCCTGAACACCACTGCACTGCCCTAAACCCTGAAACACCAGCCCCAGCACGACTCCCTACACTGCCCGGACACCACTGTACTGCCCTAAACCCTGAAACACCACCCCCAGCCAGACCCCCTATACTGCCCGAATACCACTACCCTAAACCCTGAAACACCAGCCCCAGCACGACCCCCTACACTGCCCGAACACCACTGCACTGCCCTAAACCCTGAAACACCACCCCCAGCATGGTCTCCTACACTGCCCAAACACCACTGCACTGCCCTAAACACTGAAACCAGCCCCAGCACGACCCCCTACACTGCCTGAACATGCACTGTCCTAAACCCTGAAACACCAGACCCAGCACGACCCCCTACACTCCCCGAACACCACTGCTCTGCCCTAAACCCTGAAACACCACCCTGAGCACGACCCCCTACACTGCGCGAACACCACTGCACTGCCCTAATCCCTGAATCTCCACTCCCCTGCATGACCCCCTACACTGCCCGAACACCACTGACCTAAACCCTGAAACACCAACCCCAGCACGACCCCCTACATTGCCCGAACATCACTGCCCTAAACCCTGAAACACCACCCCCAGCACTGCCCAAACACCACTGCACTGCCCTAACCCCTGAAACACCATCCTCTGCATGACCCCCTACACTACCCGAACACGACTGCACTGCCCTAAACCCTGAAACACCACCCCCTGCACATCCCCATACACTGCCCGAACACCACTGCTCTGCCCTAAACCCTGAAACACCACCCTGAGCACGACCCCCTACACTGCGCGAACACCACTGCACTGCCCTAATCCCTGAATCACCACTCCCCTGCATGACCCCCTACACTGCCCGAACACCACTGCCCTAAACCCTGAAACACCACCCCCAGCACGACCCCCTACTCTGCCTGAACACCACTGCACTGCCGTAAACCCTGAAACCCACCCCCTACACAATCCCCTACACTGCCCAAACACCACTGCACTGCCCTAAACCCTAAAACACCACCCCCAGCACGACCCCCTACATTGCCCGAACACCACTCCTCTGCCTTATACCCTGATACACTACCCCGAGCACAACCCCCTACTCTGCCCGAACACCACTGATCTGCCCTAAACCCTAAAACACCACCCTAGCACGTCCCTCTACACAGCCCGAACTGCACTGCTCTAAACTCTGAAACACCAGCCCCCGCACGTCCCCCTACACTGCCTGAACACCACTGATATGCCCTAATCCCTGAAACACCAACCCCAGCACGACCCCCTACACTGCCCGAACACCACTGCACTGCCCTAAACCCTGAAACACCACCCCCTGCACATCCCCATACACTGCCCGAACACCACTGCTCTGCCCTAAACCCTGAAACACCACCCTGAGCACCACCCCCTACACTGCCCGAACGCCACTGTACTGCCCTAAACCCTGAAACACCACTCCCCTGCATTACCCCCTACACTGCCCGAACACCACTGCACAGCCCTAAACCCTGAAACACCACCCCACAGCACGACCCCTACACTGCCCGAACACCACTGTACTGCCCTAAACCCTGAAACACCACCCCCAGCAAGACCCCCTCTACTGCCCGAATAACACTGCCCTAAACCCTGAAACACCACCCCCTGCACATCCCCATACACTGCCCGAACACCACTGCTCTGCCCTAAACCCTGAAACACCACCCTGAGCATGACCCCCTACACTGCGCGAACACCACTGCACTGCCCTAATCCCTGAATCACCACTCCCCTGCATGACCCCCTACACTGCCCGAACACCACTGCCCTAAACCCTGAAACACCACCCCCAGCACGACCCCCTACACTGCCCGAACACCATTGCACTGCCCTAAACCCTAAAACACCAGCCTCAGCACGACCCCCTTCACTGCCCGAACACCACTGCACTGCCCTAAACCTTGAAACACCAGCCCAGGCACGACCCCCTATACTGCCCGAACACCACTGCTCTGCCCTAAACCCTAAAACACCACCCTGAGCATGACCCCCTATACTGCCCGAATACCACTGCCCTAAACCCTGAAACACCAGCCCCAGCACGACCCCCTATACTGCCTGACCACCACTGCACTGCCCTAAACCCTGAAACACCACCCCCAGCATGGTCCACTACACTGCCCGAACACCACTGCACTGCCCTAAACCCTGAAACACCAGCCCCAGCACGACCCCCTACACTGTCTGAACATGCACTGTCCTAAAGCCTGAAACACCAACCCCAGCACGACCCCCTACACTCCCCGAACACCACTGCACTGCCCTAAACCCTGAAACACCAACCCCAGAACGACCCCCTACACTGCCCGAACACCACTGCCCTAAAACCTGAAACACCACCCCCAGCAAGACCCCCAGCACTGCCTGAGCACCACTGCACTGCCCTAAACCCTGAAACACAATCCCCTGCATGACCCCCTAAATTATCCAAACACCACTGCACTGCCCTAAACCCTCAAACACCACCCCCTGCACATCCCCATACACTTCCTGAACACCACTGCTCTGCCCTAAATCCTAAAACACCAGCCCCAGCACGACCCTCTACACTGCCCAAGCACCACTACACTGTCCTAAACCCTGAAACACCACCCCCCTGCATGACCCCCTAAACTGCCCGAACACCACTGCACTGCCCTAAACCCTGAAACACCACCCCCAGCACGACCCCCTACACTGCCCGAACCCCAATGCACCACTGCCCTAAACCCTGAAACACCACCCCCTGCACGACCCCCTACACCCCCGAACACCACTGCACTAAACCCTGAAATTCTACCCCCTGCAAGACCCCCTACACTGCCCGAACACCACTGCACTACCCCAAACCCAAAAACACCACCCCCAGCACGACCCCCTACACTGCCCGAACACCACTGTACTAAACCCTAAAACAACACCCCAGCACGACCCCCTACACTGCCCGAACACCACTGCACTGCCCTAAACCCTTGAAAACCACCCCCCTGCATGACCCCCTACACTGCCCAAATACCACTGTACTGCCCTAAACCCTGAAACACCACTCCCCTGCAATACCCCCTACACTGCCCGAACACCACTGCACGGCCCTAAACCCTGAAACACCACCCCACAGCACGAACCCTACACTGCCCGAACACCACTGTACTGCCCTAAACCCTGAAACACCACCCCCACCAAGACCCCCTCTACTGCCCGAAAACCACTGCCCTAAACCCTGAAACACCAGCCCCAGCACGACCCCCTACACTGCCCGAACACCACTGCACTGCCCTAAACCCTGAAACACCACCCCCAGCATGGTCTCCTACACTGCCCGAGCACCCCTGCACTGCCCTAAACCCTGAAACACCAGCCCCAGCACGACCCCCTACACTGCCTTAACATGCACTGTCCTACACCCTGAAACACCAGCCCCAGCATAACCCCCTACACTCCCCGAATACCACTGCACTGCCCTAAACCCTGAAACACCAACCCCAGCACGACCCCCTACATTGCCCGAACACCACTGCCCTAAACCCTGAAACACCACCCCCAGCAAGACCCCCAGCACTGCCCAAACACCACTGCACTGCCCTAACCCCTGAAACACCATCCTCTGCATGACCCCCTACACTACCAGAACACCACTGCACTGCCCTAAACCCTGAAACACCACCCCCTGCACATCCCCATACACTGCCCGAACACCACTGCTCTGCCCTAAACCCTGAAACACCACCCTGAGCATGACCCCCTACACTGCGCGAACACCACTGCACTGCCCTAATCCCTGAATCACCACTCCCCTGCATGACCCCCTACACTGCCCGAACACCACTGACCTAAACCCTGAAACACCACCCCCAGCACGACCCCCTACACTCCCCGAACACCACTGCACTGCCCTAAACCCTGAAACACCAACCCCAGCACGACCCCCTACATTGCCCGAACATCACTGCCCTAAACCCTGAAACACCACCCCCAGCACTGCCCAAACACCACTGCACTGCCCTAACCCCTGAAACACCATCCTCTGCATGACCCCCTACACTACCCGAACACCACTGCACTGCCCTAAACCCTGAAACACCACCCCCTGCACATCCCCATACACTGCCCAAACACCACTGCTCTGCCCTAAACCCTGAAACACCACCCTGAGCACGACCCCCTACACTGCGCGAACACCACTGCACTGCCCTAATCCCTGAATCACCACTTACTGAAATGATAACCTTGCCGTTATTGATTCTTGTACCCGTGATGGTAATGGTTATAGTGAAGCAGTGGGGGCTCTTTTAGTATTAGATGGGGATTCCTTATCCAACACTTGCCCACTCAATCCTCATCATCAGAGTTCACAGCCTGATACACATCCCCTGTACAGAGTTTGCTTTCCATTGCTACCCATACGTAATTCATCCCATGGCGTTTTTAATTCTGTTATCTCCCCTACTATCTGCGATTCACCTCCAGATATTTCCTCCCTAAAGATTCTAAGCTGGAATGTTGCTGGCATTGAGCACCCCTGCACTGCCCTAAACCCTGAAACACCAGCCCCAGCACGACCCCCTACACTGCCTGAACATGCACTGTCCTACACCCTGAAACACCAGCCCCAGCACAGCCCCCCACACTCCCCGAACACCACTGCACTGCCCTAAACCCTGAAACACCAACCCCAGCACGACCCCCTACACTGCCAGAACACCACTGCCCTAAACCCTGAAACACCACCCCCAGCAAGACCCCCAGCACTGCCCAAACACCACTGCACTGCCCTAACCCCTGAAACACCATCCTCTGCATGACCCCCTACACTACCCGAACACCACTGCACTGCCCTAAACCCTGAAACACCACCCCCTGCACATCCCCATACACTGCCCGAACACCACTGCTCTGCCCTAAACCCTGAAACACCACCCTGAGCACGACCCCCTACACTGCCCGAACACCACTGCACTGCCCTAATCCCTGAATCACCACTCCCCTGCATGACCCCCTACACTGCCCGAACACCACTGCCCTAAACCCTGAAACACCACCCCCAGCACGAACCCCTACTCTGCCTGAACACCACTGCACTGCCATAAACCCTGAAACCCACCCCCTGCACAATACCCTAAACTGCCCAAACACCACTGCACTGCCCTAAACCCTAAAACACCACCCCCAGCACGACCCCCTACACTGCCCGAACACCACTGCACTGCCCTAAACCCTGAAACACCACCCCCTGCACATCCCCATACACTGCCCGAACACCACTGCTCTGCCCTAAACCCTGAAATACCACCCTGAGCACGACCCCCTACACTGCCCGAACACCACTGCACTGCCCTAAACCCTTGAAAACCACCCCCCTGCATGACCCCCTACACTGCCCGAATACCACTGTACTGCCCTAAACCCTGAAACACCACTCCCCTGCACTACCCCATACACTGCCCGAACACCACTGCACAGCCCTAAACCCTGAAACACCACCCCACAGAACAACCCCTACACTGCGCGAACACCACTGTACTGCCATAAACCCTGAAACACCACCCCCAGCAAGACCCCCTCTACTGCCCGAATACCACTGCCCTAAACCCTGAAACACCAGCCCCAGCACAACCCCCTACACTGCCCGAACACCACTGCACTGCCCTAAACCCTGAAACACCACCCCCAGCATGGTCTCCTACACTGCCCGAGCACCACTGCACTGCCCTAAACCCTGAAACACCAGCCCCAGCACGACCCCCTACACTGCCTGAACATGCACTGTCCTACACCCTGAAACACCAGCCCCAGCACAACCCCCTACACTCCCCGAACACCACTGCACTGCCCTAAACCCTGAAACACCAAACCCAGCACGACCCCCTACACTGCTCGAACACCACTGCCCTAAACCCTGAAACACCACCCCAGCAAGACCCCCAGCACTGCCCAAACACCACTGCACTGCCCTAAACCCTGAAACACCATCCTCTGCATGACCCCCTATGTTAGAAGGCGACCTCAGAGGGGCCCGGAGGGGGCCCTGACTGCCCTGAGACCCACCCTCGAAGTATCTTAGCCGGGCACTGGCGGGAGACTCCTCAGGGGAGGAACCTCGCTTCTAGGATCGTACACTCTGCACCACACGACAGAGAGACACCACACGAGGAGTTCTTAAGAGCAAATCTTTATCAGATCGAGTGGTAGGATCTTTATGATCAGCAAGGCAAAATATATACAAGTAGAGCGCGGGCTCTCAAGGTCTTGGAGGGGGGTTAGGAGGTAGCGGGACAGTCTTTGGGGTTAGGAATCAAATGCAGGAGCGTACCCGGCGCACAGCTCACAATCCTCGAGCTGGGGGATACGCTTGTCGTCGTGGGGTCCGGCGGGACCACGAGAGTCTGTGGGATCTGCGAGTTTCTCAGCAGGGCTCAAGCACAAGTTCGGAGGTCTTACGATCTTCAGGGAGCCGCGAGTCACTCAGCAGGGCTCAAGCACAAGTTCGGAGGTCTTACGATCTTCAGGGAGCCGCGAGTCACTCAGCAGGGCTCAAGCACAAGTTCGGAGGTCTTACAATCTTCAGGGAGCCGCGAGTCACTCAGCAGGGCTCAAGCACAAGTTCGGAGGTCTTACGATCTTCAGGGAGCCGCGAGTCACTCAGCAGGGCTCAAGCACAAGTTCGGAGGTCTTACGATCTTCAGGGAGCCGCGAGTCACTCAGCAGGGCTCAGGTGTTTCCAAGGCGAATCTGCCGGACAGTCCCAGAGCACCCCTTGTTATAGGGCGACTCCTCTTTGATGTCCGGAGTCTGTGCAGGCAGGGGTCTTGTCACCTGGGGTCGCTTGTTGGGGTTTCCTGCCATTGTCCTTTGATCCTTCCAGGGCCGGGTCGGGAGGAGTCCCAGACACCCAGCAGGCGTGGAGCCAGCCCTCAGGGAGGCCGGCAGGTCGATCGAAACCCACCTTCCCAGGGAAGCGCAGAGGTGTGATAGAAACTGCTCCTCCCTCTCTCATCCCGGGGGGGCGCGATGTTCTCCAGCCGGAGTGGCGCCTCTAGGCCAGGGTCGCGCTGGGGCTGGGCGGCCATCTTGTTGCATGAAGTGGGCACGCGGGCCCGGTGTGGCCGAAAGGAGGAAGGCCACGGACGGGAAGTCCGGGTTGGGTGCGTGTGAGTTCTGGTGGGAAGAATCGGCTAGGCCGTGGGTTTGGGGGCTGGTGTGAGGTGCAGGGGTCAGGTCTAGCTATGTTACGAGGGCCGGGTCTAACACCCTACACTACCCGAACACCACTGCACTGCCCTAAACCCTGAAACACCACCCCCTGCACATCCCCATACACTGCCCGAACACCACTGCTCTGCCCTAAACCCTGAAACACCACCCTGAGCACGACCCCCTACACTGCCCGAACACCACTGCACTGCCCTAATCCCTGAATCACCACTCCCCTGCATGACCCCCTACACTGCCCGAACACCACTGCCCTAAACCCTGAAACACCACCCCCAGCACGACCCCCTACTCTGCCTGAACACCACTGCACTGCCATAAACCCTGAAACCCACCCCCTGCACAATCCCCTAAACTGCCCAAACACCACTGCACAGCCCTAAACCCTAAAACACCACCCCCAGCACGACCCCCTACATTGCCCGAACACCACTCCTCTGCCCTATACCCTGAAACACTACCCCGAGCACAACCCCCTACTCTGCCCGAACACCATTGCTCTGCCCTAAACCCTAAAACACCACCCCAGCACGTCCCTCTACACTGCCCGAACACCACTGCACTGCTCTAAACTCTGAAACACCAGCCCCCGCACGTCCCCCTACACTTCCTGAACACCACTGCAATGCCCTAATCCCTAAAACACCAGCCCCAGCACGACCCCCTACACTGCCCGAACACCACTGTACTGCCCTAAACTATGAAACACCACCCCCTGCACATCCCCATACACTGCCCGAACACCACTGCTATGCCCTAAACCCTGAAATACCACCCTGAGCACGACCCCCTACACTGCCCGAACACCACTGCACTGCCCTAAACCCTGAAACACCACTCCCCTGCATGACCCCCTACACTGCCCGACCACCAATGCCCTAAACCCTGAAACACCACCCCCAGCACGACCCCCTACTCTGCCTGAACACCACTGCACTGCCCTAAACCCTGAAACCCACCCCCTGCACAATCCCCTACAATGCCCAAACACCACTGCACTGCCATAAACCCTAAAACACCACCCCCAGCACGACGCCCTACATTGCCCGAACACCTATCCTCTGCCCTATACCCTGAAACAATACCCTGAGCACAACCCCCTATTCTGCCCGAACACCACTGCTCTGCCCTAAACCCTAAAACACCAGACCCAGCACGACCCACTACACTGCCCGAACACCACTGTACTGCCCTAAACCCTGAAACACCACCCCCAGCAAGACCCCCTATTCTGCCCGAATACCACTACCCTAAACCCTGAAACACCAGCCCCAGCACGACCCCCTACACTGCCCGAACACCACTGCACTGCCCTAAACGCTGAAACACCACCCCCAGCATGGTCTCCTACACTGCCCAAACACCACTGCGCTGCCCTAAACTCTGAAACACCACCCTCTGCACATCCCCATACACTGCCCGAACACCACTGCTCTGCCCTAAACCCTGAAACTCCACCCTGAGCACGACCCCCTACACTGCCCGAACACCACTGCACTGCCCTAATCCCTGAATCACCACTCCCCAACATGACCCCCTACACTGCCCGAACACCACTGCCCTAAACCCTGATACACCACCCCCAGCACGACCCCCTACATTGCCCGAACACCACTCCTCTGCCCTATACCCTGAAACACTACCCCGAGCACAACCCCCTACGCTGCCCGAACACCACTGCTCTGCCCTAAACCCTAAAACATCACCCCAGCACGTCCCTCTACACTGCCCGAACACCACTGCACTGCTCTAAACTCTGAAACACCAGCCCCCGCACGTCCCCCTACACTGCCTGAACACCACGGCAATGCCCTAAACCCTGAAACACCAGCCCCAGCACAACCCCCTACACTGCCTAAACACCACTGCACTGCCCTAAACCCTGAAACACCACCCCCTGCACATCCCCATACATTGCCCGAACACCACTGCTCTGCCCTAAACCCTGAAACACCAGCCCCAGCTCGACCCCCTACACTGCCAGAACACCACTGTACTAAACCCTAAAACACCACCCCAGCACGACCCCCTACATTGCCCGAACACCACTCCTCTGCCCTATACCCTGGAACACTACCCCGAGCACAAACCCCTACGCTGCCCGAACACCACTGCTCTGCCCTAAACCCTAAAACACCACCCCAGCACGTCCCTCTACACTGCCCGAACACCACTGCACTGCTCTAAACTCTGAAACACCAGCCCCCGCACGTCCCCCTACACTGCCTGAACACCACTGCACTGCCCTAAACCCTGAAACACCACCCCCTGCACATCCCCATACATTGCCCGAACACCACTGCTCTGCCCTAAACCCTGAAACACCAGCCCCAGCTCGACCCCCTACACTGCCCGAACACCACTGTACTAAACCCTAAAACACCACCCCAGCACGACCCCCTACACTGCCCGAACACCACTGCACTGTCCTAAACCCTTGAAAACCACCCCCCTGCATGACCCTCTACACTGCCCGAATACCACTGTACTGCCCTAAACTCTGAAACACCACTCCCCTGCACTACCCCCTACACTGCCCGAACACCACTGCACGGCCCTAAACCCTGAAACACCAACCCACAGCACGACCCCTACACTGCCCGAACACCACTGTACTGCCCTAAACCCTGAAACACCACCCCCACCAAGACCCCTTCTACTGCCCGAATACCACTGCCCTAAACCCTGAAACACCAACCCCAGCACGACCCCCTACACTGCCCGAACACCACTGCACTGCCCTAAACCCTGAAACACCACCCCCAGCATGGTCTCCTACACTGCCCGAGCACCCCTGCACTGCCCTAAACCCTGAAACACCAGCCCCAGCACGACCCCCTACACTGCCTGAACATGCACTGTCCTACACCTTGAAACACCAGCCACAGCACAACCCCCTACACTCCCCGAACACCACTGCAGTGCCCTAAACCCTGAAACACCAACCCGAGCACGACCCCCTACATTGCCCGAACATCACTGCCCTAAACCCTGAAACACCACCCCCAGCACTGCCCAAACACCACTGCACTGCCCTATCCCCTGAAACACCATCCTCTGCATGACCCCCTACACTACCCAAACACCACTGCACTGCCGTAAACCCTGAAACACCACCCCCTGCACATCCCCATACACTGCCCGAACACCACTGCTCTGCCCTAAACCCTGAAACACCACCCTGAGCACGACCCCCTACACTGCGCGAACACCACTGCACTGCCCTAATCCCTGAATCACCACTCCCCTGCACGACCCCCTACACTGTCCGAACACCACTGCCCGAAACCCTGAAACACCACCCCCAGCACGACCCCCTACTCTGCCTGAACACCACTGCACTGCCGTAAACCCTGAAACCCACCCCCTACACAATCCCCTACACTGCCCAAACACCACTGCACTGCCCTAAACCCTAAAACACCACCCCCAGCACGACCCCCTACATTGCCCGAACACCACTCCTCTGCCCTATACCCTGAAAGACTACCCCGAGCACAACCCCCTACTCTGCCCGAACACTACTGCTCTGCCCTAAACCCTAAAACACTACCCTAGCACGTCCCTCTACACTGCCCGAACTGCACTGCTCTAAACTCTGAAACACCAGCCCCCGCACGTCCCCCTACACTGCCTGAACACCACTGCAATGCCCTAATCCCTGAAACACCAACCCCAGCACGACCCCCTACACTGCCCGAACACCACTGCACTGCCCTAAACCCTGAAACACCACCCCCTGCACATCCCCATACACTGCCCGAACACCACTGCTCTGCCCTAAACCCTGAAACACCACCCTGAGCACGACCCCCTACACTGCCCGAACACCACTGCACTGCCCTAATCCCTGAATCACCACTCCCCTGCATGACCCCCTACACTGCCCGAACACCACTGCCCTAAACCCTGAAACACCACCCCCAGCACGACCCCCTACTCTGCCTGAACACCACTGCACTGCCATAAACCCTGAAACCCACCCCTGCACAATCCCCTAATCTGCCCAAACACCACTGCACAGCCCTAAACCCTAAAACACCACCCCCAGCACGACCCCCTACATTGCCCGAACACCACTCCTCTGCCCTATACCCTGAAACACTACTCCAAGCACAACCCCCTACACTGCCCGAACACCATTGCTCTGCCCTAAACCCTAAAACACCACCCCAGCACGTCCCTCTACACTGCCCGAACACCACTGCACTGCTCTGAACTCTGAAACACCAGCCCCCGCACGTCCCCCTACACTTCCTGAACACCACTGCAATGCCCTAATCCCTAAAACACCAGCCCCAGCACGACCCCCTACACTGCCCGAACACCACTGTACTACCCTAAACCCTGAAACACCACCCCCTGCACATCCCCATACACTGCCCGAACACCACTGCTATGCCCTAAACCCTGAAATACCACCCTGAGCACGACCCCCTACACTGCCCGAACACCACTGCACTGCCCTAAACCCTGAAACACCACTCCCCTGCATGACCCCCTACACTGCCCGACCACCAATGCCCTAAACCCTGAAACACCACCCCCAGCACGACCCCCTACTCTGCCTGAACACCACTGCACTGCCCTAAACCCTGAAACCCACCCCCTGCACAATCCCCTACAATGCCCAAACACCACTGCTCTGCCATAAACCCTAAAACACCACCCCAGAACGACGCCCTACATTGCCCGAACACCAATCCTCTGCCCTATACCCTGAAACAATACCCTGAGCACAAACCCCTATTCTGCCCGAACACCACTGCTCTGCCCTAAACCCTAAAACACCAGACCCAGCACGACCCACTACACTGCCCGAACACCACTGTACTGCCCTAAACCCTGAAACACCACCCCCAGCAAGACCCCCTATTCTGCCCGAATACCACTACCCTAAACCCTGAAACACCAGCCCCAGCACGACCCCCTACACTGCCCGAACACCACTGCACTGCCCTAAACGCTGAAACACCACCCCCAGCATGGTCTCCTACACTGCCCAAACACCACTGCACTGCCCTACACTCTGAAACACCACCCTCTGCACATCCCCATACACTGCCCGAACACCACTGCTCTGCCCTAAACCCTGAAACTCCACCCTGAGCACGACCCCCTACACTGCCCGAACACCACTGCACTGCCCTAATCCCTGAATCACCACTCCCCAACATGACCCCCTACACTGCTCGAACACCACTGCCCTAAACCCTGATACACCACCCCCAGCACGACCCACTACATTGCCCGAACACCACTCCTCTGCCCTATACCCTGAAACACTACCCCGAGCACAACCCCCTACGCTGCCCGAACACCAATGCTCTGCCCTAAACCCTAAAACACCACCCCAGCACGTCCCTCTACACTGCCCGAACACCACTGCACTGCTCTAAACTCTGAAACACCAGCCCCCGCACGTCCCCCTACACTGCCTGAACACCACGGCAATGCCCTAAACCCTGAAACACCAGCCCCAGCACAACCCCCTACACTGCCTAAACACCACTGCACTGCCCTAAACCCTGAAACACCACCCCCTGCACATCCCCATACATTGCCCGAACACCACTGCTCTGCCCTAAACCCTGAAACACCAGCCCCAGCTTGACCCCCCACACTGCCCGAACACCACTGTACTAAACCCTAAAACACCACCCCAGCACGACCCCCTACATTGCCCGAACACCACTCCTCTGCCCTATACCCTGAAACACTACCCCGAGCACAACCCCCTACGCTGCCCGAACACCACTGCTCTGCCCTAAACCCTAAAACACCACCCCAGCATGTCCCTCTACACTGCCCGAACACCACTGCACTGCTCTAAACTCTGAAACACCAGCCCCCGCACGTCCCCCTACACTGCCTGAACACCACGGCAATGCCCTAAACCCTGAAACACCAGCCCCAGCACAACCCCCTACACTGCCTAAACACCACTGCACTGCCCTAAACCCTGAAACACCACCCCCTGCACATCCCCATACATTGCCCGAACACCACTGCTCTGCCCTAAACCCTGAAACACCAGCCCCAGCTCGACCCCCTACACTGCCCGAACACCACTGTACTAAACCCTAAAACACCAACCCAGCACGACCCCCTACACTGCCCGAACACCACTGCACTGTCCTAAACCCTTGAAAACCACCCCCCTGCATGACCCTCTACACTGCCCGAATACCACTGTACTGCCCTAAACTCTGAAACACCACTCCCCTGCACTACCCCCTACACAGCCCGAACACCACTGCACGGCCCTAAACCCTGAAACACCAACCCACAGCACAACCCCTACACTGCCCGAACACCATTGCACTGCCCTAAACCCTAAAACACTAGCCTCAGCACGACCCCCTTCACTGCCCGAACACCACTGCACTGCCCTAAACCTTGAAACACCAGCCCCAGCAAGACCCCCTATACTGCCCGAATACCACTGCCCTAAACCCTGAAACACCAGCCCCAGCACGACCCTCTACACTGCCCGAACACCACTGCACTGCTCTAAACTCTGAAACACCAGCCCCCGCACGTCCCCCTACACTACCTGAACACCACTGCACTGCCCTAAACCCTGAAACACCAGCCCCAGCACGACCCCCTACACTGCCCGAACACCACTGCACTGCCCTAAACCCTGAAACACCACCCCCTGCACATCCCCATACACTGCCCGAACACCACTGCTCTGCCCTATACCCTGAAACACTACCCCGAGCACAACCCCCTACTCTGCCCGAACACCACTGCTCTGCCCTAAACCCTGAAACACCAACCCCTGCACGACTCCCTACACTGCCTGAACACCACTGCACTGCTCTAAACTCTGAAACACCACCCCCAGCATGACCCCCTACACTACCCGAACACCATTGTACTGCCCTAAACCCTAAAACACCAGCCCCAGCACGACCCCCTACACTGCCCGAACACCACTGGACTGCCCTAAACCCTGAAACACCACCACCAGCAAGACCCCCTATACTGCCCGAATAACACTACCCTAAACCCTGAAACACCAGCCCCAGCACGACCCCCTAACCTGCCCGAACACCACTGCACTGCCCTAAACCCTGTAACACCACCCCCAGCATGGTCTCCTACACTGCCCAAACACCACTGCACTGCCCTAAACACTTAAACACCAGCCCCAGCACGACCCCCTACACTCTCCGAACACTACTGCGCTGCCCTAAACCCTGAAACACCAACCCCAGCACGACCCCCTACACTGCCCGAACACCACTGCCCTAAACCCTGAAACACCACCCCCAGCAATACCCCCAACAATACCCCCAGCACTGCCCGAACACCACTGCACTGCCCTAAACCCTGAAACACCATCCCTTGCATGACCCCCTACACTACCAGAACATCACTGCACTGCCCTAAACCCTGAAACACCACCCCCAGCACGACCCCCTACACTGCCCGAACACCAATGCACCACTGCCCTAAACCCTGAAACACCACCCTCTGTACGACCCCCTACACCCCCTGAACACCACTGCCATAAACCCTGAAATTCCACACCC
Organism: Triturus cristatus; assembly: GCF_964204655.1. NCBI lineage: Eukaryota > Metazoa > Chordata > Amphibia > Caudata > Salamandridae > Triturus > Triturus cristatus. The sequence continues at coordinate 247,729,714 of NC_140579.1, forward strand.
TGCAAGACCCCCTACACAGCCTGAACACCACTGCACTACCCCAAACCCTAAAACACCACCCCCAGCACGACCCCCTACACTGCCCGAACACCACTGTACTAATCCCTAAAACAACACCCCCAGCACGACCCCCTACACTGCCCGAACACCACTGCACTGCCCTAAACCCTTGAAAACCACCCCACTGCATGACCCCCTACACTGCCCGAATACCACTGTACTGCCCTAAACCCTGAAACACCACTCCCCTGCATGACCCCCTACGCTGCCCGAACGTCACTGCACTGCCCTAAACCCTGAAACACGACCCCCTACACTGCCCGAACACCACTGCTCCTGCCTAAACCCTAAAACACCACCCCCGCACATACCCATACACTGCCCAAACACCACTGCACTTCCCTAAACCTTGAAACACCAGCCCTAGCATGACCCCTACACTGCCCGAACACCACTGCACTGCCCTATACCCTAAAACACCAGCCCCAGCACGACCCCCTACACTGTCCAAACACTACTGCACTGCCCTAAACCGTGAATCACCACCCCAAGCTTGACCCCCCACACTGCCCGAACACCACTGTACTGCCCTAAACCCTGAAACACCAACCCCTGCACGACTCTCTACACTGCCTGAACAACACTGCACTGCCCTAAACTATGAAACACCACCCCCAGCACGACCCCCTACACTGCCCGAACACCATTGCACTGCCCTAAACCCTAAAACACTAGCCTCAGCACGACCCCCTTCACTGCCCGAACACCACTGCACTGCCCTAAACCTTGAAACACCAGCCCCAGCAAGACCCCCTATACTGCCCGAATACCACTGCCCTAAACCCTGAAACACCAGCCCTAGCACGACCCCCTACACTGCCCAAACACCACTGCACTGCCCTAAACACTGAAACACCACCCCCAGCATGGTCTCCTACACTGCCCGAGCACCCCGCACTGCCCTAAACCCTGAAACACCAGCCCCAGCACGACCCCCTACACTGCCTGAACATGCACTGTCCTACACCCTGAAACACCAGCCCCAGCACAACCCCCTACACTCCCCGAACACCACTGCACTGCCCTAAACCCTGAAACACCAACCCCAGCATGACCCCCTACACTGCCCGAACACCACTTCCCTAAACCCTGAAACACCACCCCCAGCAAGACCCCCAGCACTGCCCAAACACCACTGCACTGCCCTAACCCCTGAAACACCATCCCCTGCATGACCCCCTACACTACCTGAACACCACTGCACTGCCCTTAACCCTGAAACACCACCCCCTGCACATCCCCATACACTGCCCGAACACCACTGCTCTGCTCTAAACCCTGAAACACCACCCTGAGCATGACCCCCTACACTGCCCGAACACCACTGCACTGCCCTAAACCCTGAAACACCACTCCCCTGCATGACCCCCTACACTGCCTGAACACCACTGCCCTAAACCCCGAAACACCACCCCCAGCACGACCCCCTACTCTGCCTGAACACCACTGCACTTCCCTAAAACCTGAAACCCACCCCCTGCACAATCCCCTACACTGCCCAAACACCACTGCACTGCCCTAAACCCTAAAACACCACCCCCAGCACGACACCCTACATTGCCCGAACACCACTCCTCTGCCCTATACCCTGAAACACTACCCCGAGCACAACCCCCTACTCTGCCCGAACACCACTGCTCTGCCCTAAACCCTAAAACACCACCCCAGCACGTCCCTCTACACTGCCCGAACACCACTGCACTGCTCTAAACTCTGAAACACCAGCCCCCGCACGTCCCCCTACACTACCTGAACACCACTGCACTGCCCTAAACCCTGAAACACCAGCCCCAGCACGACCCCCTACACTGCCCGAACACCACTGCACTGCCCTAAACCCTGAAACACCACCCCCTGCACATCCCCATACACTGCCCGAACACCACTGCTCTGCCCTATACCCTGAAACACTACCCCGAGCACAACCCCCTACTCTGCCCGAACACCACTGCTCTGCCCTAAACCCTGAAACACCAACCCCTGCACGACTCCCTACACTGCCTGAACACCACTGCACTGCTCTAAACTCTGAAACACCAACCCCAGCATGACCCCCTACACTACCCGAACACCATTGTACTGCCCTAAACCCTAAAACACCAGCCTCAGCATGACCCCCTTCACTGCCCGAACACCACTGCACTGCCCTAAACCTTGAAACACCAGCCCCAGCAAGACCCCCTATACTGCCCGAAAACCACTGCCCTAAACCCTGAAACACCAGCCCCAGCACGACCCCCTACACTGCCCGAACACCACTGCACTGCCCTAAACCCTGAAACACCACCCCCAGCATGGTCTCCTACACTGCCTGAGCACACCTGCAGTGCCCTAAACCCTGAAACACCAGCCCCAGCACGACCCCCTACACTGCCTAAACATGCACTGTCCTACACGCTGAAACAACAGCCCCAGCACAACCCCCTATACTCTGCGAACACCTCTGCACTGCCCTAAACCCTGAAACACCAACCCCAGCACGACCCCCTACACTGCCCGAACACCACTGCCCTAAACCCTGAAACACCACCCCCAGCAAGACCCCCAGCACTGCCCTAACACCACTGCACTGCCCTAACCCCTGAAACACCATCCCCTGCATGACCCCCTACACTGCCCGAACACCACTGCACTGCCCTAAACCCTGAAACACCACTCCCCTGCATGACCCCCTACACTGCCCAAACACCACTGCCCTAAACCCTGAAACACCACCCCCAGCACGACCCCCTACTCTGCCTGAACACCACTGCACTGCCCTAAACCCTGAAACCCACCCCCTGCACAATCCCCTACACTACCCAAACACCACTGCACTGCCCTAAACCCTAAAACACCACCCCCAGCACGACACCCTACATTGCCCGAACACCACTCCTCTGCCCTATACCCTGAAACACTACCCCGAGCACAACCCCCTACTCTGCCCGAACACCCCTGCTCTTCCCTAAACCCTAAAACACCAGCCCAGCACATCCCTCTACGCTGCCCGAACACCACTGCACTGCTCTAAACTCTGAAACACCAGCCCCCGCAAGTCCCCCTACACTGCCTGAACACCACTGCACTGCCCTAAACCCTGAAACACCAGCCCCAGCACGAGCCCCTACACTGCCCGAACACCACTGTACTGCCCTAAACCCTGAAACACCACCCCCAGCAAGACCCCCTATACTGCCCGAATACCACTACCCTAAACCCTGAAACACCAGCCCCAGCACGAACCCCTACACTGCCCGAACACCAATGCACTGCCCTAAACCCTGAAACACTACCCCCAGCATGGTCTCCTACACTGCCCAAACACCACTGCACAGCCCTAAACACTGAAACACCAGCCCCATTACGACCCCCTACACTGCCTGAACATGCACTGTCCTACACCCTGAAACACCAGACCCAGCACGACCCCCTACACTCCCCGAACACTACTGCACTGCCCTAAACCCTGAAACACCAACCCCAGCACGACCCCCTACACTGCCCGAACACCACTGCCCTTAACCCTGAAACACCACCTCCAGCAATACCCCCAGCAATACCCCCAGCAATACCCCCAGCACTGCACTGCCCTAAACCCTGAAACACCATCCCCTGCATGACCCCCTACACTACCAGAACATCACTGCACTGCCCTAAACCCTGAAACACCACCCCCTGCACATCCCTATACACTGCCTGAACACCACTGCTCTGCCCTAAACCCTAAAACACCAGCCCCATCACAACCCCCTACACTGCCCAAACACCACTACACTGTCCTAAACCCTGAAACACCAGCACCAGCACGACCCCCTACACTGCCCGAACACCACTGCACTGCCCTAAACCCCTAAAAAACGAGCCCCAGCACGACCCCTACACTGCCTGAACACCACTGCTCTAAACCCCGAAACACCACCCCCAGAACGACGCCCTACACTGCCCGAACACCACAGCACTGCTCTAAACCCTGAAACACCACTCCCCTGCATGACCCCGTACATTGCCCGAACACCACTGCCCTAAACCCTGAAACACCACCCCCAGCACGACCCCCTACTCTGCCTGAACACCACTGCACTGCCCTAAACCCTGAAACCCACCACCTACACAATCCCCTACACTGCCCAAACACCACTGCACTGCCCTAAACCCTAAAACACCTTCCCCAGCACGACCCCCTACATTGCCCGAACACCACTCCTCTGCCCTATACCCTGAAACACTACCCCGAGCACAACCCCCTACTCTGCCAGAACACCACTGCTCTGCCCTAAGCCCTAAAACACCACCCCAGCACGTCCCTCTATACTGCCCGAACACCACTGCACTGCTCTAAACTCTGAAACACCAGCCCCCGCACGTCCCCCTACACTGCCCGAACACCACTGCACTGCCCTAAACCCTGAAACACCACCCCCTGCACATCCCCATACACTGCCCGAACACCACTGCTCTGCCCTAAACCCTGAAATACCACCCTGAGCACGACCCCCTACACTGCCCGAACACCACTGCACTGCCCTAAACCCTGAAACACCACTCCCCTGCATGACCCCCTACACTGCCCGAACACCAATGCCCTAAACCCTGAAACACCACCCTCAGCACGACCCCCTACTCTGCCTGAACACCACTGCACTGCCCTAAACCCTGAAACCCACCCCCTGCACAACCCCCTACACTGCCCAAACACCACTGCACTGCCCTAAACCCTAAAACACCACCCCCAGCACGACCCCCTACACTTCCCGAACACCACTCCTCTGCCCTATACCCTGAAACACCACAGCGAGCACAACCCCCTACTCTGCCCGAACACCACTGATATGCCGTAAACCCTAAAACACCACCCCAACACGTCCCTCTACACTGCCCGAACACCACTGCACTGCTCTAATCTCTGAAACACCAGCCCCCGCAAGTCCCCCTACACTGCCTGAACACCACTGCACTGCCCTAAACCCTGAAACACCAGACCCAGCACGACCCCTACACTCCCCGAACACTACTGCACTGCCCTAAACCCTGAAACACCAACCCCAGCACGACCCCCTATACTGCCCGAACACCACTGCGCTAAACCCTGAAACACCACCCCCAGCAATACCCCCAGCACTGCCCGAACACCACTGCACTGCCCTAAACCCTGAAACACCATCCCCTGCATGACCCCCTACACTACCAGAACATCACTGCAGTGCCCTAAACCCTGAAACACCACTCCCTGCACATCCCCATACACTGCCTGAACACAACTGCTCTGCCCTAAACCCTAAAACACCAGCCCCAGCACAACCCCCCTACACTGCCCAAACACCACTACACTGTCCTAAACCCTGAAACACCAGCACCAGCACGACCCCCTACACTGCCCGAACACAACTGCACTGCCCTAAACCCCTAAAAAACGAGCCCCAGCACAACCCCTACACTGCCTGAACACCACTGCTCTAAACCCTGAAACACCACCCCAGAACGACGCCCTACACTGCCCGAACACCACAGCACTGCTCTAAACCCTGAAACACCAGCCCCAGCACAAACCCATACACAGCCCGAACACCACTGCACTGCTCTATACCGTGAAACACCAGCCCCAGCACGACCCCCACACTGCTGAACACCACTGCACTGCCCTAAACCATGAAGCATGACCCCCTACACTGCCCGAACACCACTGCACTGCCCTAAACCCTGAAACAACATTCCGCTGCAGGACCCCCTACTCAGCCCGAACACCACTGCACTGCCCTAAACCCTGAAACACCACCCCCAGCACGACCCCCTACACTGCCCGAACACCAATGCACCACTGCCCTAAGCCCTGAAACATCACCCTCTGTATGACCCCCTACACCCCCTGAACACCACTGCAATAAACCCTGAAATTCCACACCCTGCAAGACCCCCTACACAGCCCGAACACCACTGCACTACCCCAAACCCTAAAACACCACCCCCAGCACGACCCCCTACACTGCCCGAACACCACTGTACTAAACCCTAAAACAACACCCCCAGCACGACCCCCTACACTGCCCGAAGACCACTGCACTGCCCTAAACCCTTGAAAACCACCCCACTGCATGACCCCCTACACTGCCCGAATACCACTGTACTGCCCTAAACCCTGAAACACCACTCCCTTGCACGACCCCCTACACTGCCCGAACACCACTGCACTGCCCTAAACCCTGAAACACGACTCCCTCTACTGCCCGAACACCACTGCTCTGCCCTAAACCCTAAAACACCACCCGCGCACATACCCATACACTGCCCAAACACCACTGCACTTCCCTAAACCCCGAAACACCAGCCCTAGCATGACCCCTACACTGCCCGAACACCACTGCACTGCCCTATACCCTAAAACACCAGCCCGAGCACGACCCCCTACACTGTCCAAACACCACTGCACTGCCCTAAACCGTGAATCACCACCCCATGCACGACCCCCCACACTGCCCGAACACCACTGTACTGCCCTAAACCCTGAAACACCAACCCCTGCACGACTCTCTACACTGCCTGAACACCACTGCACTGCCGTAAACTCTGAAACACCACCCCCAGCACGACCCCCTACACTGCCAGAAAACCATTGCACTGCCCTAAACCCTAAAACACTAGCCTCAGCACGACCCCCTTCACTGCCCGAACACCACTGCACTGCCCTAAACCTTGAAACACCAGCCCCAGCAAGACCCCCTATACTGCCCGAATACCACTGCCCTAAACCCTGAAACACCAGCCCCAGCACGACCCCCTACACTGCCCGAACACCACTGCACTGCCCTAAACCCTGAAACACCACCCCCAGCATGGTCTCCTACACTGCCCGAGCACCCCGCACTGCCCTAAACCCTGAAACACCAGCCCCAGCACGACCCCCTACACTGCCTGAACATGCACTGTCCTACACCCTGAAACACCAGCCCCAGCACAACCCCCTACACTCCCCGAACACCACTGCACTGCCCTAAACCCTGAAACACCAACCCCAGCACGACCCTCTATACTGCCCGAACACCACTGCCCTAAACCCAGAAACACCACCCCCAGCAAGACCCCCAGCACTGCCCAAACACCACTGCACTGCCCTAACCCCTGAAACACCATCCCCTGCATGACCCCCTACACTACCCGAACACCACTGCACTGCCCTAAACCCTGAAACACCACCCCCTGCACATCCCCATACACTGCCCGAACACCACTGCTCTGCCCTAAACCCTGAAACACCACCCTGAGCACGACCGCCTACACGGCCCGAACACCACTGCACTGCCCTAAACCCTGAAACACCACTCCCCTGCATGACCCCCTACACTGCCCGAACACCACTGCCCTAAACCCCGAAACACCACCCCCAGCACGACCCCCAACTCTGCCTGAACACCACTGCCCTGCCCTAAACCCTGAAACCCACCCCCTGCACAATCCCCTACACTGCTCAAACACCACTGCACTGCCCTAAACCCTAAAACACCACCCCCAAAACGACACCCTACATTGCCCGAACACCACTCCTCTGCCCTATACCCTGAAACACTACCCCGAGCACAACCCCCTACTCTGCCCGAACACCACTGCTCTGCCCTAAACCCTAAAACACCACCCCAGCACGTCCCTCTACACTGCCCGAACACCACTGCACTGCTCTAAACTCTGAAACACCAGCCCCTGCACGTCCCCTTACACTGCCTGAACACCACTGCACTGCCCTAAACCCTGAAACACCAGCCCCAGCACGACCCCCTACACTGCCCGAACACCACTGCACTGCCCTAAACCCTGAAACACCACCCCCTGCACATCCCCATACACTGCCCGAACACCACTGCTCTGCCCTAATCCCTGAAATACCACCCTGAGCACGACCCCCTACACTGCCCGAACACCAATGCCCTAAACCCTGCAACACCACCCTCAGCACGACCCCCTACTCTGCCTGAACACCACTGCACTGCCCTAAACCCTGAAACCCACCCCCTGCACAACCCCCTACACTGCCCAAACACCACTGCACTGCCCTAAACCCTAAAACACCACCCCCAGCACGACCCCCTACACTTCCCGAACACCACTCCTCTGCCCTATACCCTGAAACACCACAGCGAACACAACCCCCTACTCTGCCAGAACAACACTGCTCTGCCCTAAACCCTAAAACACCACCCCAGCACGTCCCTCTGCACTGCCCGAACATCACTGCACTGCTCTAAACTCTGAAACACCAGCCCCCGCAAGTCCCCCTACACTGCCTGAACACCACTGCACTGCCCTAAACCCTGAAACACCAGCCCCAGCACGACCCCCTACACTGACCGAACACCACTGTACTGACCTAAACCCTGAAACACCACCCCCAGCAAGACCCCCTATACTGCCCGAATAACACTACCCTAAACCCTGAAACACCAGCCCCAGCACGACCCCCTACACTGCCCGAACACCACTGCACTGCCCTAAACCCTGAAACACCACCCCCAGCATGGTCTCCTACATTGCCCAAACATCACTGCACTGCCCTAAACACTGAAACACCAGCCCCAGCACGACCCCCTACACTCCCCGAACACTACTGCACTGCCCTAAACCCTGAAACACCAACCCCAGCACGACCCCCTACACTGCCCGAACACCACTGCCCTAAACCCTGAAACACCACCCCCAGCAATACCCCCAGCAATACCCCCAGCACTGCCCGAACACCACTGCACTGCCCTAAACCCTGAAACACCATCCCCTGCATGACCCCCTACACTACCAGAACATCACTGCACTGCCCTAAACCCTGAAACACCACCCCCTGCACATCCCCATACACTGCCTGAACACCACTGCTCTGCCCTAAACTCTAAAACACCAGCCCCAGCACAACCCCCCTACACTGCCCAAACACCACTACACTGTCCTAAACCCTGAAACACCAGCACCAGCACGACCCCCTACACTGCCAAAACACCACTGCATTGCCCTAAACCCCTAAAAAACAAGCCCCAGCACGACCCCTACACTGCCTGAACACCACTGCTCTAAACCCTGAAACACCACCCCCAGAACGATGCCCTACACTGCCCGAACACCACTCCTCTGCCCTATACCCTGAAACACTACCCCGAGCACAACCCCCTACTCTGCCCGAACACCACTGCTCTGCCCTAAACCCTAAAACACCACCCCAGCACGTCCCTCTACACTGCCCGAACACCACTGCACTGCTCTAAACTCTGAAACACCAGCCCCTGCACGTCCCCTTACACTGCCTGAACACCACTGCACTGCCCTAAACCCTGAAACACCAGCCCCAGCACGACCCCCTACACTGCCCGAACACCACTGCACTGCCCTAAACCCTGAAACACCACCCCCTGCACATCCCCATACACTGCCCGAACACCACTGCTCTGCCCTAATCCCTGAAATACCACCCTGAGCACGACCCCCTACACTGCCCGAACACCAATGCCCTAAACCCTGCAACACCACCCTCAGCACGACCCCCTACTCTGCCTGAACACCACTGCACTGCCCTAAACCCTGAAACCCACCCCCTGCACAACCCCCTACACTGCCCAAACACCACTGCACTGCCCTAAACCCTAAAACACCACCCCCAGCACGACCCCCTACACTTCCCGAACACCACTCCTCTGCCCTATACCCTGAAACACCACAGCGAACGCAACCCCCTACTCTGCCAGAACAACACTGCTCTGCCCTAAACCCTAATACACCACCCCAGCACGTCCCTCTGCACTGCCCGAACATCACTGCACTGCTCTAAACTCTGAAACACCAGCCCCCGCAAGTCCCCCTACACTGCCTGAACACCACTGCACTGCCCTAAACCCTGAAACACCAGCCCCAGCACAACCCCCTACACTGACCGAACACCACTGTACTGACCTAAATCCTGAAACACCACCCCCAGCAAGACCCCCTATACTGCCCGAATAACACTACCCTAAACCCTGAAACACCAGCCCCAGCACGACCCCCTACACTGCCCGAACACCACTGCACTGCCCTAAACCCTGAAACACCACCCCCAGCATGGTCTCCTACATTGCCCAAACACCACTGCACTGCCCTAAACACTGAAACACCAGCCCCAGCACGACCCCCTACACTCCCCGAACACTACTGCACTGCCCTAAACCCTGAAACACCAACCCCAGCACGACCCCCTACACTGCCCGAACACCACTGCCCTAAACCCTGAAACACCACCCCCAGCAATACCCCCAGCAATACCCCCAGCACTGCCCGAACACCACTGCACTGCCCTAAACCCTGAAACACCATCCCCTGCATGACCCCCTACACTACCAGAACATCACTGCACTGCCCTAAACCCTGAAACACCACCCCCTGCACATCCCCATACACTGCCTGAACACCACTGCTCTGCCCTAAACTCTAAAACACCAGCCCCAGCACAACCCCCCTAAACTGCCCAAACACCACTACACTGTCCTAAACCCTGAAACACCAGCACCAGCACGACCCCCTACACTGCCCAAACACCACTGCATTGCCCTAAACCCCTAAAAAACAAGCCCCAGCACGACCCCTACACTGCCTGAACACCACTGCTCTAAACCCTGAAACACCACTCCCAGAACGATGCCCTACACTGCCCGAACACCAGAGCACTGCTCTAAACCCTGAAACACCAGCCCCAGCACAAACCCATACACTGCCAGAACACCACTGCACTGCTCTATACCATGAAACACCAGCCCCAGCACGACCCTCACACTGCTGAACACCACTGCACTGCCCTAACCCATGAAGCATGACCCCCTACACTGCCCGAACACCACTGCACTGCCCTAAACCCTGAAACAACACCCCCCTGCATGACCCCCTACTCAGCCCGAACACCACTGCCCTAAACCCTGAAACACCACCCTGAGCACGACCGCCTACACGGCCCGAACACCACTGCACTGCCCTAAACCCTGAAACACCACTCCCCTGCATGACCCCCTACACTGCCCGAACACCACTGCCCTAAACCCCGAAACACCACCCCCAGCACGACCCCCAACTCTGCCTGAACACCACTGCACTGCCCTAAACCCTGAAACCCACCCCCTGCACAATCCCCTACACTGCCCAAACACCACTGCACTGCCCTAAACCCTAAAACACCACCCCCAAAACGACACCCTACATTGCCCGAACACCACTCCTCTGCCCTATACCCTGAAACACTACCCCGAGCACAACCCCCTACTCTGCCTGAACACCACTGCTCTGCCCTAAACCCTAAAACACCACCCCAGCACGTCCCTCTACACTGCCCGAACACCACTGCACTGCTCTAAACTCTGAAACACCAGCCCCTGCACGTCCCCTTACACTGCCTGAACACCACTGCACTGCCCTAAACCCTGAAACACCAGCCCCAGCACGACCCCCTACACTGCCCGAACACCACTGCACTGCCCTAAACCCTGAAACACCACCCCCTGCACATCCCCATACACTGCCCGAACACCACTGCTCTGCCCTAATCCCTGAAATACCACCCTGAGCACGACCCCCTACACTGCCCGAACACCAATGCCCTAAACCCTGCAACACCACCCTCAGCACGACCCCCTACTCTGCCTGAACACCACTGCACTGCCCTAAACCCTGAAACCCACCCCCTGCACAACCCCCTACACTGCCCAAACACCACTGCACTGCCCTAAACCCTAAAACACCACCCCCAGCACGACCCCGTACACTTCCCGAACACCACTCCTCTGCCCTATACCCTGAAACACCACAGCGAACACAACCCCCTACTCTGCCAGAACAACACTGCTCTGCCCTAAACCCTAAAACACCACCCCAGCACGTCCCTCTGCACTGCCCGAACATCACTGCACTGCTCTAAACTCTGAAACACCAGCCCCCGCAAGTCCCCCTACACTGCCTGAAACCCACTGCACTGCCCTAAACCCTGAAACACCAGCCCCAGCACGACCCCCTACACTGACCGAACACCACTGTACTGACCTAAACCCTGAAACACCACCCCCAGCAAGACCCCCTATACTGCCCGAATAACACTACCCTAAACCCTGAAACACCAGCCCCAGCACGACCCCCTACACTGCCCGAACACCACTGCACTGCCCTAAACCCTGAAACACCACCCCCAGCATGGTCTCCTACATTGCCCAAACACCACTGCACTGCCCTAAACACTGAAACACCAGCCCCAGCACGACCCCCTACACTCCCCGAACACTACTGCACTGCCCTAAACCCTGAAACACCAACCCCAGCACGACCCCCTACACTGCCCGAACACCACTGCCCTAAACCCTGAAACACCACCCCCAGCAATACCCCCAGCAATACCCCCAGCACTGCCCGAACACCACTGTACTGCCCTAAACCCTGAAACACCATCCCCTGCATGACCCCCTACACTACCAGAACATCACTGCACTGCCCTAAACCCTGAAACACCACCCCCTGCACATCCCCATACACTGCCTGAACACCACTGCTCTGCCCTAAACTCTAAAACACCAGCCCCAGCACAACCCCCCTACACTGCCCAAACACCACTACACTGTCCTAAACCCTGAAACACCAGCACCAGCACGACCCCCTACACTGCCCAAACACCACTGCATTGCCCTAAACCCCTAAAAAACAAGCCCCAGCACGACCCCTACACTGCCTGAACACCACTGCTCTAAACCCTGAAACACCACCCCCAGAACGATGCCCTACACTGCCCGAACACCACTCCTCTGCCCTATACCCTGAAACACCACAGCGAACGCAACCCCCTACTCTGCCAGAACAACACTGCTCTGCCCTAAACCCTAAAACACCACCCCAGCACGTCCCTCTGCACTGCCCGAACATCACTGCACTGCTCTAAACTCTGAAACACCAGCCCCCGCAAGTCCCCCTACACTGCCTGAACACCACTGCACTGCCCTAAACCCTGAAACACCAGCCCCAGCACGACCCCCTACACTGACCGAACACCACTGTACTGACCTAAACCCTGAAACACCACCCCCAGCAAGACCCCCTATACTGCCCGAATAACACTACCCTAAACCCTGAAACACCAGCCCCAGCACGACCCCCTACACTGCCCGAACACCACTGCACTGCCCTAAACCCTGAAACACCACCCCCAGCATGGTCTCCTACATTGCCCAAACACCACTGCACTGCCCTAAACACTGAAACACCAGCCCCAGCACGGCCCCCTACACTCCCCGAACACTACTGCACTGCCCTAAACCCTGAAACACCAACCCCAGCACGACCCCCTACACTGCCCGAACACCACTGCCCTAAACCCTGAAACACCACCCCCAGCAATACCCCCAGCAATACCCCCAGCACTGCCCGAACACCACTGCACTGCCCTAAACCCTGAAACACCATCCCCTGCATGACCCCCTACACTACCAGAACATCACTGCACTGCCCTAAACCCTGAAACACCACCCCCTGCACATCCCCATACACTGCCTGAACACCACTGCTCTGCCCTAAACTCTAAAACACCAGCCCCAGCACAACCCCCCTAAACTGCCCAAACACCACTACACTGTCCTAAACCCTGAAACACCAGCACCAGCACGACCCCCTACACTGCCCAAACACCACTGCATTGCCCTAAACCCCTAAAAAACAAGCCCCAGCACGACCCCTACACTGCCTGAACACCACTGCTCTAAACCCTGAAACACCACTCCCAGAACGATGCCCTACACTGCCCGAACACCACAGCACTGCTCTAAACCCTGAAACACCAGCCCCAGCACAAACCCATACACTGCCCGAACACCACTGCACTGCTCTATACCATGAAACACCAGCCCCAGCACGACCCTCACACTGCTGAACACCACTGCACTGCCCTAACCCATGAAGCATGACCCCCTACACTGCCCGAACACCACTGCACTGCCCTAAACCCTGAAACAACACCCCCCTGCATGACCCCCTACTCAGCCCGAACACCACTGCCCTAAACCCTGAAACACCACCCTGAGCACGACCGCCTACACGGCCCGAACACCACTGCACTGCCCTAAACCCTGAAACACCACTCCCCTGCATGACCCCCTACACTGCCCGAACACCACTGCCCTAAACCCCGAAACACCACCCCCAGCACGACCCCCAACTCTGCCTGAACACCACTGCACTGCCCTAAACCCTGAAACCCACCCCCTGCACAATCCCCTACACTGCCCAAACACCACTGCACTGCCCTAAACCCTAAAACACCACCCCCAAAACGACACCCTACATTGCCCGAACACCACTCCTCTGCCCTATACCCTGAAACACTACCCCGAGCACAACCCCCTACTCTGCCCGAACACCACTGCTCTGCCCTAAACCCTAAAACACCACCCCAGCACGTCCCTCTACACTGCCCGAACACCACTGCACTGCTCTAAACTCTGAAACACCAGCCCCTGCACGTCCCCTTACACTGCCTGAACACCACTGCACTGCCGTAAACCCTGAAACACCAGCCCCAGCACGACCCCCTACACTGCCCGAACACCACTGCACTGCCCTAAACCCTGAAACACCACCCCCTGCACATCCCCATACACTGCCCGAACACCACTGCTCTGCCCTAATCCCTGAAATACCACCCTGAGCACGACCCCCTACACTGCCCGAACACCAATGCCCTAAACCCTGCAACACCACCCTCAGCACGACCCCCTACTCTGCCTGAACACCACTGCACTGCCCTAAACCCTGAAACCCACCCCCTGCACAACCCCCTACACTGCCCAAACACCACTGCACTACCCTAAACCCTAAAACACCACCCCCAGCACGACCCCGTACACTTCCCGAACACCACTCCTCTGCCCTATACCCTGAAACACCACAGCGAACACAACCCCCTACTCTGCCAGAACAACACTGCTCTGCCCTAAACCCTAAAACACCACCCCAGCACGTCCCTCTGCACTGCCCGAACATCACTGCACTGCTCTAAACTCTGAAACACCAGCCCCCGCAAGTCCCCCTACACTGCCTGAACACCACTGCACTGCCCTAAACCCTGAAACACCAGCCCCAGCACGACCCCCTACACTGACCGAACACCACTGTACTGACCTAAACCCTGAAACACCACCCCCAGCAAGACCCCCTATACTGCCCGAATAACACTACCCTAAACCCTGAAACACCAGCCCCAGCACGACCCCCTACACTGCCCGAACACCACTGCACTGCCCTAAACCCTGAAACACCACCCCCAGCATGGTCTCCTACATTGCCCAAACACCACTGCACTGCCCTAAACACTGAAACACCAGCCCCAGCACGACCCCCTACACTCCCCGAACACTACTGCACTGCCCTAAACCCTGAAACACCAACCCCAGCACGACCCCCTACACTGCCCGAACACCACTGCCCTAAACCCTGAAACACCACCCCCAGCAATACCCCCAGCAATACCCCCAGCACTGCCCGAACACCACTGCACTGCCCTAAACCCTGAAACACCATCCCCTGCATGACCCCCTACACTACCAGAACATCACTGCACTGCCCTAAACCCTGAAACACCACCCCCTGCACATCCCCATACACTGCCTGAACACCACTGCTCTGCCCTAAACTCTAAAACACCAGCCCCAGCACAACCCCCCTACACTGCCCAAACACCACTACACTGTCCTAAACCCTGAAACACCAGCACCAGCACGACCCCCTACACTGCCCAAACACCACTGCATTGCCCTAAACCCCTAAAAAACAAGCCCCAGCACGACCCCTACACTGCCTGAACACCACTGCTCTAAACCCTGAAACACCACCCCCAGAACGATGCCCTACACTGCCCGAACACCACTCCTCTGCCCTATACCCTGAAACACCACAGCGAACGCAACCCCCTACTCTGCCAGAACAACACTGCTCTGCCCTAAACCCTAAAACACCACCCCAGCACGTCCCTCTGCACTGCCCGAACATCACTGCACTGCTCTAAACTCTGAAACACCAGCCCCCGCAAGTCCCCCTACACTGCCTGAACACCACTGCACTGCCCTAAACCCTGAAACACCAGCCCCAGCACGACCCCCTACACTGACCGAACACCACTGTACTGACCTAAACCCTGAAACACCACCCCCAGCAAGACCCCCTATACTGCCCGAATAACACTACCCTAAACCCTGAAACACCAGCCCCAGCACGACCCCCTACACTGCCCGAACACCACTGCACTGCCCTAAACCCTGAAACACCACCCCCAGCATGGTCTCCTACATTGCCCAAACACCACTGCACTGCCCTAAACACTGAAACACCAGCCCCAGCACGGCCCCCTACACTCCCCGAACACTACTGCACTGCCCTAAACCCTGAAACACCAACCCCAGCACGACCCCCTACACTGCCCGAACACCACTGCCCTAAACCCTGAAACACCACCCCCAGCAATACCCCCAGCAATACCCCCAGCACTGCCCGAACACCACTGCACTGCCCTAAACCCTGAAACACCATCCCCTGCATGACCCCCTACACTACCAGAACATCACTGCACTGCCCTAAACCCTGAAACACCACCCCCTGCACATCCCCATACACTGCCTGAACACCACTGCTCTGCCCTAAACTCTAAAACACCAGCCCCAGCACAACCCCCCTAAACTGCCCAAACACCACTACACTGTCCTAAACCCTGAAACACCAGCACCAGCACGACCCCCTACACTGCCCAAACACCACTACATTGCCCTAAACCCCTAAAAAACAAGCCCCAGCACGACCCCTACACTGCCTGAACACCACTGCTCTAAACCCTGAAACACCACTCCCAGAACGATGCCCTACACTGCCCGAACACCACAGCACTGCTCTAAACCCTGAAACACCAGCCCCAGCACAAACCCATACACTGCCCGAACACCACTGCACTGCTCTATACCATGAAACACCAGCCCCAGCACGACCCTCACACTGCTGAACACCACTGCACTGCCCTAACCCATGAAGCATGACCCCCTACACTGCCCGAACACCACTGCACTGCCCTAAACCCTGAAACAACACCCCCCTGCATGACCCCCTACTCAGCCCGAACACCACTGCCCTAAACCCTGAAACACCACCCTGAGCACGACCGCCTACACGGCCCGAACACCACTGCACTGCCCTAAACCCTGAAACACCACTCCCCTGCATGACCCCCTACACTGCCCGAACACCACTGCCCTAAACCCCGAAACACCACCCCCAGCACGACCCCCAACTCTGCCTGAACACCACTGCACTGCCCTAAACCCTGAAACCCACCCCCTGCACAATCCCCTACACTGCCCAAACACCACTGCACTGCCCTAAACCCTAAAACACCACCCCCAAAACGACACCCTACATTGCCCGAACACCACTCCTCTGCCCTATACCCTGAAACACTACCCCGAGCACAACCCCCTACTCTGCCCGAACACCACTGCTCTGCCCTAAACCCTAAAACACCACCCCAGCACGTCCCTCTACACTGCCCGAACACCACTGCACTGCTCTAAACTCTGAAACACCAGCCCCTGCACGTCCCCTTACACTGCCTGAACACCACTGCACTGCCGTAAACCCTGAAACACCAGCCCCAGCACGACCCCCTACACTGCCCGAACACCACTGCACTGCCCTAAACCCTGAAACACCACCCCCTGCACATCCCCATACACTGCCCGAACACCACTGCTCTGCCCTAATCCCTGAAATACCACCCTGAGCACGACCCCCTACACTGCCCGAACACCAATGCCCTAAACCCTGCAACACCACCCTCAGCACGACCCCCTACTCTGCCTGAACACCACTGCACTGCCCTAAACCCTGAAACCCACCCCCTGCACAACCCCCTACACTGCCCAAACACCACTGCACTACCCTAAACCCTAAAACACCACCCCCAGCACGACCCCCTACACTTCCCGAACACCACTCCTCTGCCCTATACCCTGAAACACCACAGCGAACACAACCCCCTACTCTGCCAGAACAACACTGCTCTGCCCTAAACCCTAAAACACCACCCCAGCACGTCCCTCTGCACTGCCCGAACATCACTGCACTGCTCTAAACTCTGAAACACCAGCCCCCGCAAGTCCCCCTACACTGCCTGAACACCACTGCACTGCCCTAAACCCTGAAACACCAGCCCCAGCACGACCCCCTACACTGACCGAACACCACTGTACTGACCTAAACCCTGAAACACCACCCCCAGCAAGACCCCCTATACTGCCCGAATAACACTACCCTAAACCCTGAAACACCAGCCCCAGCACGACCCCCTACACTGCCCGAACACCACTGCACTGCCCTAAACCCTGAAACACCACCCCCAGCATGGTCTCCTACATTGCCCAAACACCACTGCACTGCCCTAAACACTGAAACACCAGCCCCAGCACGACCCCCTACACTCCCCGAACACTACTGCACTGCCCTAAACCCTGAAACACCAACCCCAGCACGACCCCCTACACTGCCCGAACACCACTGCCCTAAACCCTGAAACACCACCCCCAGCAATACCCCCAGCAATACCCCCAGCACTGCCCGAACACCACTGCACTGCCCTAAACCCTGAAACACCATCCCCTGCATGACCCCCTACACTACCAGAACATCACTGCACTGCCCTAAACCCTGAAACACCACCCCCTGCACATCCCCATACACTGCCTGAACACCACTGCTCTGCCCTAAACTCTAAAACACCAGCCCCAGCACAACCCCCCTACACTGCCCAAACACCACTACACTGTCCTAAACCCTGAAACACCAGCACCAGCACGACCCCCTACACTGCCCAAACACCACTGCATTGCCCTAAACCCCTAAAAAACAAGCCCCAGCACGACCCCTACACTGCCTGAACACCACTGCTCTAAACCCTGAAACACCACCCCCAGAACGATGCCCTACACTGCCCGAACACCACTCCTCTGCCCTATACCCTGAAACACTACCCCGAGCACAACCCCCTACTCTGCCCGAACACCACTGCTCTGCCCTAAACCCTAAAACACCACCCCAGCACGTCCCTCTACACTGCCCAAACACCACTGCACTGCTCTAAACTCTGAAACACCAGCCCCTGCACGTCCCCTTACACTGCCTGAACACCACTGCACTGCCCTAAACCCTGAAACACCAGCCCCAGCACGACCCCCTACACTGCCCGAACACCACTGCACTGCCCTAAACCCTGAAACACCACCCCCTGCACATCCCCATACACTGCCCGAACACCACTGCTCTGCCCTAATCCCTGAAATACCACCCTGAGCACGACCCCCTACACTGCCCGAACACCAATGCCCTAAACCCTGCAACACCACCCTCAGCACGACCCCCTACTCTGCCTGAACACCACTGCACTGCCCTAAACCCTGAAACCCACCCGCTGCACAACCCCCTACACTGCCCAAACACCACTGCACTGCCCTAAACCCTAAAACACCACCCCCAGCACGACCCCCTACACTTCCCGAACACCACTCCTCTGCCCTATACCCTGAAACACCACAGCGAACACAACCCCCTACTCTGCCAGAACAACACTGCTCTGCCCTAAACCCTAAAACACCACCCCAGCACGTCCCTCTGCACTGCCCGAACATCACTGCACTGCTCTAAACTCTGAAACACCAGCCCCCGCAAGTCCCCCTACACTGCCTGAACACCACTGCACTGCCCTAAACCCTGAAACACCAGCCCCAGCACGACCCCCTACACTGACCGAACACCACTGTACTGACCTAAACCCTGAAACACCACCCCCAGCAAGACCCCCTATACTGCCCGAATAACACTACCTTAAACCCTGAAACACCAGCCCCAGCACGACCCCCTACACTGCCCAAACACCACTGCACTGCCCTAAACCCTGAAACACCACCCCCAGCATGGTCTCCTACATTGCCCAAACACCACTGCACTGCCCTAAACACTGAAACACCACTCCCAGCACGACCCCCTACACTCCCCGAACACTACTGCACTGCCCTAAACCCTGAAACACCAACCCCAGCACGACCCCCTACACTGCCCGAACACCACTGCCCTAAACCCTGAAACACCACCCCCAGCAATACCCCCAGCAATACCCCCAGCACTGCCCGAACACCACTACACTGCCCTAAACCCTGAAACACCATCCCCTGCATGACCCCCTACACTACCAGAACATCACTGCACTGCCCTAAACCCTGAAACACCACCCCCTGCACATCCCCATACACTGCCTGAACACCACTGCTCTGCCCTAAACTCTAAAACACCAGCCCCAGCACAACCCCCCTAAACTGCCCAAACACCACTACACTGTCCTAAACCCTGAAACACCAGCACCAGCACGACCCCCTACACTGCCCAAACACCACTGCATTGCCCTAAACCCCTAAAAAACAAGCCCCAGCATGACCCCTACACTGCCTGAACACCACTGCTCTAAACCCTGAAACACCACCCCCAGAACGATGCCCTACACTGCCCGAACACCACAGCACTGCTCTAAACCCTGAAACACCAGCCCCAGCACAAACCCATACACTGCCCGAACACCACTGCACTGCTCTATACCATGAAACACCAGCCCCAGCACGACCCTCACACTGCTGAACACCACTGCACTGCCCTAACCCATGAAGCATGACCCCCTACACTGCCCGAACACCACTGCACTGCCCTAAACCCTGAAACAACACCCCCCTGCATGACCCCCTACTCAGCCCGAACACCACTGCACTGCCCTAAACCCTGAAACACCACCCCCAGCACGACCCCCTACACTGCCCGAACACCAATGCACCACAGCCCTAAACCCTGAATCACCACCCTCTGTACGACCCCCTACACCCCCTGAACACCACTGCCATAAACCCTGAAATTCCACACCCTGCAAGACCCCCTACACAGCCTGAACACCACTGCACTGCCCTAAACCCTGAAACCCACCCCCCGCACAATACCCTACACTGCCCAAACACCACTGCACTGCCCTAAACCCTAAAACACCACCCCCAGCACAACACCCTACATTGCCCAAACACCACTCCTCTGCCCTATACCCTGAAACACAACCCCGAGCACAAACCCCTACTCTGCCCGAACACCACTGCTCTGCCCTAAACCCTAAAACACCACCCCAGCACGTCCCTCTACACTGCCCGAACACCACTGCACTGCTCTAAACTCTGAGACACCAGCCCCCGCACGTCCCCCTACACTGCCTGAACACCACTGCACTGCCCTAAACCCTGAAACACCAGCCCCAGCACGACCCCCTACACTGCCCGAACACCACTGCACTGCCCTAAACCCTGAAACACCACCCCCTGCACATCCCCATACACTGCCCGAACACCACTGCTCTGCCCTAAACCCTGAAATACCACCCTGAGCACGACCCCCTATACTGCCCGAACACCACGGCACTGCCCTAAACCCTGAAACATCACTCCCCTGCATGACCCCCAACACTGCACGAACCCCAATGCCCTAAACCCTGAAACACCACCCCCAGCACGACCCCCTACTCAGCCTGAACACCACTGCACTGCCCTAAACCCTGAGACCCACCCCCTGCACAACCCCCTACACTGCCCAAACACCACTGCACTGCCCTAAACCCTAAAACACCCCCCCAGCATGACCCCCTACACTTCCCGAACACCACTCCTCTGCCCTTGACCCTGAAACACCACAGCAAGCACAACCCCCTACTCTGCCAGAACAACACTGCTCTGCCCTAAACCCTAAAACACCACCCCAGCACGTCCCTCTGCACTGCCCGAACACCACTGCACTGCTCTAAACTCTGAAACACCAGCCCCCGCAAGTCCCCCTACACTGCCTGAACACCACTGCACTGCCCTTAACCCTGAAACACCAGCCCCAGCACGACCCCCTACACTGCCCGAACACCACTGGACTACCCTAAACCCTGAAACACCACCACCAGCAAGACCCCCTATACTGCCCGAATAACACTACCCTAAACCCTGAAACACCAGCCCCAGCACGACCCCCTAACCTGCCCGAACACCACTGCACTACCCTAAACCCTGTAACACCACCCCCAGCATGGTCTCCTACACTGCCCAAACACCACTGCACTGCCCTAAACACTTAAACACCAGCCCCAGCACGACCCCCTACACTCTCCGAACACTACTGCGCTGCCCTAAACCCTGAAACACCAACCCCAGCACGAACCCCTACACTGCCCGAACACCACTGCCCTAAACCCTGAAACACCACCCCCAGCAATACCCCCAACAATACCCCCAGCACTGCCCGAACACCACTGCACTGCCTTAAACCCTGAAACACCATCCCTTGCATAACCCCCTACACTACCAGAACATCACTGCACTGCCCTAAACCCTGAAACACCACCCCCTGCACATCCCCATACACTGCCTGAACACCACTGCTCTGCCCTAAACCCTAAAACACCAGCCCCAGCACAACCCCCCTACACTGCCCAAACACCACTACACTGTCCTAAACACTGAAACACCAGCACCAGCACGACACCCTACACTGCCCGAACACCACTGCATTGCCCTAAACCCCTAAAAAACAAGCCCCAGCACGACCCCTACACTGCCTGAACACCACTGCTCTAAACCCTGAAACACCACCCCCAGAACGACGCCCTACACTGCCCGAACACCACAGCACTGCTCTAAACCCTGAAACACCAGCCCCAGCACAAACCCATACACTGCCCGAACACCACTGCACTGCTCTATACCATGAAACACCAGCCCCAGCACGACCCCCACACTGCTGAACACCACTGCACTGCCCTAAACCAGGAAGCATGACCCCCTACACTGCCCGAACACCACTGCACTGCCCTAAACCCTGAAACAACACCCCCCTGAATGACCCCCTACTCAGCCCGAACACCACTGCACTGCCCTAAACCCTGAAACACCACCCCCAACACGACCCCCTACACTGCCCGAACACCCATGCACCACAGCCCTAAACCCTGAATCACCACCCTCTGTACGACCCCCTACACCCCCTGAACACCACTGCCATAAACCCTGAAATTCCACACCCTGCAAGACTCCCTACACAGCCCGAACACCACTGCACAACCCCAAACCCTAAAACACCACCCCCAGCACGACCCCCTACACTGCCCGAACACCACTGCACTGCCCTAAACCCTTGAAAACCACCCCACTGCATGATCCCCTACACTGCCCGAATACCACTGTACTGCCCTAAACCCTGAAACACCACTCCCCTGCACGACCCCTACACTGCCCGAACACCACTGCACTGCCCTAAACCCTGAAACACGACCCCCTACACTGCCCAAACACCACTGATCTGCCCTAAACCCTAAAACACCACCCCCGCATATACCCATACACTGCCCAAACACCACTGCACTTCCCTAAACCCCGAAACACCAGCCCTAGCATGACCCCTATATTGCCCAAAAACCACTGCACTGCCCTAAACCCTAAAACACCAGCCCCTGCACATCCCCATACTCTGCCCGAACACCACTGCTCTGCCCTAAACCCTGAAATACCACCCTGAGCACGACCCCCTACACTGCCCGAACACCACTGCACTGCCCTAAACCCTGAAACATCACTCCCCTGCATGACCCCCAACACTGCACGAACCCCAATGCCCTAAACCCTGAAACACCACCCCCAGCACGACCCCCTACTCTGCCTGAACACCACTGCACTGCCCTAAACCCTGAAACCCACCCCCTGCACAACCCCCTACACTGCCCAAACACCACTGCACTGCCCTAAACACTAAAACACCACCCCCAGCACGACCCCCTACACTTCCCGAACACCACTCCTCTGCCCTATACCCTGAAACACCACAGCAAGCACAACCCCCTACTCTGCCAGAACAACACTGCTCTGCCCTAAACCCTAAAACACCACCCCAGCACGTCCCTCTGCACTGCCCGAACACCACTGCACTGCTCTAAACTCTGAAACACCAGCCCCCGCAAGTCCCCCTACACTGCCTGAACACCACTGCACTGCCCTAAACCCTGAAACACCAGCCCCAGCACGACCCCCTACATTGCCCGAACACCACTGGACTGCCCTAAACCTTGAAACACCACCACCAGCAAGACCCCCTATACTGCCCGAATAACACTACCCCAAACCCTGAAACACCAGCCCCAGCACGACCCCCTAACCTGCCCGAACACCACTGCACTGCCCTAAACCCTGTAACACCACCCCCAGCATGGTCTCCTACACTGCCCAAACACCACTGCACTGCCCTAAACACTTAAACACCAGCCCCAGCACAACCCCCTACACTCTCCGAACACTACTGCGCTGCCCTAAACCCTGAAACACCAACCCCAGCACGACCCCCTACACTGCCCGAACACCACTGCCCTAAACCCTGAAACACCACCCCCAGCAATACCCCCAACAATACCCCCAGCACTGCCCGAACACCACTGCACTGCCCTAAACCCTGAAACACCATCCCTTGCATGACCCCCTACACTACCAGAACATCACTGCACTGCCCTAAACCCTGAAACACCACCCCCTGCACATCCCCATACACTGCCTGAACACCACTGCTCTGCCCTAAACCCTAAAACACCAGCCCCAGCACAACCCCCCTACACTGCCCAAACACCACTACACTGTCCTAAACCCTGAAACACCAGCACCAGCACGACACCCTACACTGCCCGAACATCACTGCATTGCCCTAAACCCCTAAAAAACAAGCCCCAGCACGACCCCTACACTGCCTGAACACCACTGCTCTAAACCCTGAAACACCACCCCCAGAACGACGCCCTACACTGCCCGAACACCACAGCACTGCTCTAAACCCTGAAACACCAGCCCCAGCACAAACCCATACACTGCCTGAACATCACTGCACTGCTTTATACCATGAAACACCAGCCCCAGCACGACCCCCACACTGCTGAACACCACTGCACTGCCCTAAACCCTGAAACAACACCCCCCCTGAATGACCCCCTACTCAGCCCGAACACCACTGCACTGCCCTAAACCCTGAAACACCACCCCCAACACGACCCCCTACACTGCCCGAACACCCATGCACCACAGCCCTAAACCCTGAATCACCACCCTCTGTACGACCCCCTACACCCCCTGAACACCACTGCCATAAACCCTGAAATTCCACACCCTGCAAGACTCCCTACACAGCCCGAACACCACTGCACTACCCCAAACCCTAAAACACCACCCCCAGCACGACCCCCTACACTGCCCGAACACCACTGTACTAAACCCTAAAACAAAACCCCCAGCACGACCCCCTACACTGCCCGAACACCACTGCACTGCCCTAAACCCTTGAAAACCACCCCACTGCATGATCCCCTACACTGCCCGAATACCACTGTACTGCCCTAAACCCTGAAACACCACTCCCCTGCACGACCCCTACACTGCCCGAACACCACTGCACTGCCCTAAACCCTGAAACACGACCCCCTACACTGCCCAAACACCACTGATCTGCCCTAAACCCTAAAACACCACCCCCGCATATACCCATACACTGCCCAAACACCACTGCACTTCCCTAAACCCCGAAACACCAGCCCTAGCATGACCCCAACACTGCCCAAAAACCACTGCACTGCCCTAAACCCTAAAACACCAGCCCCAGCACGATCCCCTACACTGTCCAAACACCACTGCACTGCCCTAAACCCTGAAACACCACCCCATGCACGACCCCCCACTCTGCCCGAACACCACTGTACTGCCCTAAACCCTGAAACACCAACCCCTGCACGACTCCCTACACTGCCTGATCACCACTGCACTGCCCTAAACTCTGAAACACCACCCCCAGCACGTCCCCCTACACTGCCCGAATACCATTGCACTGCCCTAAACCTTAAAACACCAGCGTCAGCACAACCCCCTTCACTGCCCGAACACCACTGCACTGCCCTAAACCTTGAAACACCCGCCCCAGCACGACCCCCTATACTGCCCGAACACCACTGCTCTGCCCTAAACCCTGAAACACCACCCTGAGCACGACCCCCTGCACAGCCCGAACACCACTGCACTGCCCTAAACCTTGAAACTCCACTCCCCTGCATGACCCCCTACACTGCCCGAACACCACTGCCCTAAACCCTGAAACACCACCCCCAGCACCACCCCCTACTCTGCCTGAATACCACTGCACTGCCCTAAACCCTGAAACCCACCCCCTGCACAAACCCCTACACTGCCCAAACACCACTGCACTGCCCTATACCCTAAAACACCACCCCCAGCATGACCCCCTACACTGCCCGAACACCACTCCTCTGCCCTATACCATGAAACACCACCCCGAGCACAACCCCCTACTCTGCCCGAACACCACTGCTCTGCCCTAAACCCTAAAACACTGCCCCCAGCACGTCCCTCTACACTGCCCGAACACCACTGCACTGCTCTAAACTCTGAAACACCAGCCCCCGCACGTCCCCCTACACTGCCTGAACACGACTGCCCTAAACCCTGAAACACCAGCCCCAGCACGACCCCCTACACTGCCTGAACACCACTGTACTGCCCTAAACCCTAAAACACCACCCCCAGCAAGACCCCCTATACAGCCCGAATACCACTGCCCTAAACCCTGAAACACTAGCCCCAGCACGACCCCCTACACTGCCCGACCACCACTGCACTGCCCTAAACCCTGAAACAACACCCCCAGCATGGTCCTCTACACTGCCTGAACACCACTGCACTGCCCTAAACCCTGACACACCAGCCCCAGCACGACCCCCTACACTGCCCGAACACCACTGTACTGCCCTAAACCCTGAAACACCACCCCCAGCAAGACCCCCTATACTGCCTGAATACCACTGCCATAAACCCTGAAACACCAGCCCCAGCACGACCCCCTACACTGCCCAACCACCACTGCACTGCCCTAAACCCTGAAACAACACCCCCAGCATGGTCCCCTACACTGCCTGAACACCACTGCACTGCCCTAAACCCTGAAACACCAGCCCCAGCACGACCCCCTACACTGTCTGAACATGCACTGTCCTAAACCCTGAAACACCAGCCCCAGCACGACCCCCTACACTCCCCGAACACCACTGCACTGCCCTAAACTCTGAAACACCACCCCCAGCATGACCCCCAGCACTGACTGAACACCACTGCACTGCCCTAAACCCTGAAACACCATCCCCTGCATGACCCCCTGCACTACCCGAACACCACTGCACTGCCCTAAACCCTGAAATACCACCCCTGCACATCCCCATACACTGCCCGAACACCACTGCTCTGCCCTAAACCCTGAAATACCACCCTGAGCACGACCCCCTACACTGCCCGAAAACCACTGCACTGCCCTAAACCCTGAAAAACCACTCCCCTGCATGACCCCCTACACTGCCCGAACACCACTGTCCTAAACCCTGAAACACCACCCCCAGCACGACACCCTACTCTGCCTGAACACCACTGAACTGCCCTAAACCCTGAAACCCACCCCCTGCACAACCCCCTACACTGCCCAAACACCACTGCACTGCCCTAAACCCTAAAACACCACCCCCAGCACGACCCCCTACACTGCCCGAACACCACTCCTCTGCCCTATTCCCTGAAACACCACAGCGAGCGCAACCCCCTACTCTGCCAGAACACCACTGCTCTGCCCTAAACCCTAAAACACCACCCCAGCACGTCCCTCTACACTGCCCGAACACCACTGCACTGCTCTAAACCCTGAAATACCAGCCCCCGCAAGTCCCCCTACACTGCCTGAACACCACTGCACTGCCCTAAACCCTGAAACACCAGCCCCAGCACGACCCCCTACACTGCCCGAACACCACTGTACTGCCCTAAACCCTGAAACACCACCCCCAGCAAGACCCCCTATACTGCCCGAATACCACTACCCTAAACCCTGAAACACCAGCCCCAGCACGACCCCCTACACTGCCCGAACACCACTGCACTGCCCTAAACCCTGAAACACCAGCCCCAGCACGACCCCCTACACTCCCCGAACACCACTGCACTGCCCTAAACCCTGAAACACCAACCCCAGCACGACCCCCTACACTGCCCGAACACCACTGCCCTAAAACCTGAAACACCACCCCCAGCAAGACCCCCAGCACTGCCTGAACACCACTGCACTGCCCTAAACCCTGAAACACAATCCCCTGCATGACCCCCTACATAATCCGAACACCACTGCACTGCCCTAAACCCTCAAACACCAACCCCAGCACGACCCCCTACACTGTCTGAACATGCACTGTCCTAAACCCTGAAACATCACCCCCAGCATGACCCCCAGCACTGACTGAACACCACTGCACTGCCCTAAACCCTGAAAGAAACACCATCCCCTGCATGACCCCCTGCACTACCCGAACACCACTGCACTGCCCTAAACCCTGAAATACCACCCCTGCACATCCCCATACACTGCCCGAACACCACTGCTCTGCCCTAAACCCTGAAATACCACCCTGAGCACGACCCCCTACACTGCCGGAAAACCACTGCACTGCCCTAAACCCTGAAAAACCACTCCCCTGCATGACCCCCTACACTGCCCGAACACCACTGTCCTAAACCCTGAAACACCACCCCCAGCACAACACCCTACTCTGCCTGAACACCACTGAACTGCCCTAAACCCTGAAACCCACCCCCTGCACAACCCCCTACACTGCCCAAACACCACTGCACTGCCCTAAACCCTAAAACACCACCCCCAGCACGCCCCCCTACACTGCCCGAACACCACTCCTCTGCCCTATTCCCTGAAACACCACAGCGAGCGCAACCCCCTACTCTGCCAGAACACCACTGCTCTGCCCTAAACCCTAAAACACCACCCCAGCACGTCCCTCTACACTGCCCGAACACCACTGCACTGCTCTAAACTCTGAAACACCAGCCCCCGCAAGTCCCCCTACACTGCCTGAACACCACTGCACTGCCCTAAACCCTGAAACACCAGCCCCAGCACGACCCCCTACACTGCCCGAACACCACTGTACTGCCCTAAACCCTGAAACACCACCCCCAGCAAGACCCCCTATACTGCCCGAATACCACTACCCTAAACCCTGAAACACCAGCCCCAGCACGACCCCCTACACTGCCCGAACACCACTGCACTGCCCTAAACCCTGAAACACCAGCCCCAGCACGACCCCCTACACTCCCCGAACACCACTGCACTGCCCTAAACCCTGAAACACCAACCCCAGCACGACCCCCTACACTGCCCGAACACCACTGCCCTAAAACCTGAAACACCACCCCCAGCAAGACCCCCAGCACTGCCTGAACACCACTGCACTGCCCTAAACCCTGAAACACAATCCCCTGCATGACCCCCTACATAATCCGAACACCACTGCACTGCCCTAAACCCTCAAACACCACCCCCTTCACATCCCCATACACTTCCTAAACACCACTGCTCTGCCCTAAACCCTAAAACACCACCCCCAGCTCGACCCCCTACACTGCCCGAACACCATTGCACTGCCCTAAACCCTAAAACACCAGCCTCAGCACGACCCCCTTCACTGCCCGAACACCACTGCACTGCCCTAAACCTTGAAACACCAGCCCCAGCACGACCCCCTATACTGCCCGAACACCACTGCTCTGCCCTAAACCCTGAAACACCACCCTGAGCACGACCCCCTACACTGCCCGAACACCACTGCACTGCCCTAAACCCTGAAACACCACTCCACTGCATGACCCCCTACACTGCCCGAACACCACTGCCCTAAACCCTGAAACACCACCCCCTGCACATCCCCATACACTGCCTGAACACCATTGCTCTGCCCTAAACTCTAAAACACCAGCCCCAGCACAACCCCCCTACTCTGCCCAAACACCACTACACTGTCCCAAACCCTGAAACACCAGCACCAGCACGACCCCCTACACTGCCCAAACACCACTGCATTGCCCTAAACCCCTAAAAAACAAGCCCCAGCACGACCCCTACACTGCCTGAACACCACTGCTCTAAACCCTGAAACACCACCCCCAGAACGATGCCCTACACTGCCCGAACACCACAGCACTGCTCTAAACCCTGAAACACCAGCCCCAGCACAAACCCATACACTGCCCGAACACCACTGCACTGCTCTATACCATGAAACACCAGCCCCAGCACGACCCTCACACTGCTGAACACCACTGCACTGCCCTAAACCTTGAAACACCCGCCCCAGCACGTCCCTCTACTCTGCCCGAACACCACTGCACTGCTCTAAACTCTGAAACACCAGCCCCCGCACGTCCCCCTACACTGCCTGAACACCATTGCACTGCCCTAAACCCTGAAACACCAGCCCCAGCACGACCCCCTACACTGCCCGAACACCACTGCACTGCCCTAAACCCTGAAACACCACCCCCTGCACATCCCCATACACTGCCCGAACACCACTGCTCTGCCCTAAACCCTGAAATACCACCCTGAGCACGACCCCCTACACTGCCCGACTACCACTGCACTGCCCTAAACCCTGAAACATCACTCCCCTGCATGACCCCCAACACTGCACGAACCCCAATGCCCTAAACCCTGAAACACCACCCCCAGCACGACCCCCTACTCTGCCTGAACACCACTGCACTGCCCTAAACCCTGAGACCCACCCCCTGCACAACCCCCTACACTGCCCAAACACCACTGCACTGCCCTAAACCCTAAAACATCACCCCCAGCACGACCCCCTACACTTCCCGAACACCACTCCTCTGCCCTATACCCTGAAACACCACAGCAAGCACAACCCCCTACTCTGCCAGAACAACACTGCTCTGCCCTAAACCCTAAAACACTACTCCAGCACGTCCCTCTGCACTGCCCGAACACCACTGCACTGCTCTAAACTCTGAAACACCAGCCCCCGCAAGTCCCCCTACACTGCCTGAACACCACTGCACTGCCCTAAACCCTGAAACACCAGCCCCAGCACGACCCCCTACACTGCCCGAACACCACTGGACTACCCTAAACCCTGAAACACCACCACCAGCAAGACCCCCTATACTGCCCGAATAACACTACCCTAAACCCTGAAACACCAGCCCCAGCACGACCCCCTAACCTGCCCGAACACCACTGCACTGCCCTAAACCCTGAAACATCACCCCCAGCAATACCCCCAACAATACCCCCAGCACTGCCCGAACACCACTGCACTGCCCTAAACCCTGAAACACCATCCCTTGCATGACCCCCTACACTACCAGAACATCACTGCACTGCCCTAAACCCTGAAACACCACCCCCTGCACATCCCCATACACTGCCTGAACACCACTGCTCTGCCCTAAACCCTAAAACATCAGCCCCAGCACAACCCCCCCTACACTGCCCAAACACCACTACACTGTCCTAAACACTGAAACACCAGCACCAGCACGACACCCTACACTGCCCGAACACCACTGCATTGCCCTAAACCCCTAAAAAACAAGCCCCAGCACGACCCATACACTGCCTGAACACCACTGCTCTAAACCCTGAAACACCACCCCCAGAACGACGCCCTACACTGCCTGAACACCACAGCACTGCTCTAAACCCTGAAACACCAGCCCCAGCACAAACCCATACACTGCCCGAACACCACTTCACTGCTCTATACCATGAAACACCAGCCCCAGCACGACCCCCACACTGCTGAACACCACTGCACTGCCCTAAACCATGAAGCATGACCCCCTACACTGCCCGAACACCACTGCACTGCCCTAAACCCTGAAACAACACCCCCCTGAATGACCCCCTACTCAGCCCGAACACCACTGCACTGCCCTAAACCCTGAAACACCACCCCCAACACGACCCCCTACACTGCCCGAACACCCATGCACCACAGCCCTAAACCCTGAATCACCACCCTCTGTACGACCCCCTACACCCCCTGAACACCACTGCC
Source organism: Triturus cristatus (assembly GCF_964204655.1). Taxonomy (NCBI): domain Eukaryota; kingdom Metazoa; phylum Chordata; class Amphibia; order Caudata; family Salamandridae; genus Triturus; species Triturus cristatus. The sequence continues at coordinate 247,761,818 of NC_140579.1, forward strand.
ATAAACCCTGAAATTCCACACCCTGCAAGACTCCCTACACAGCCCGAACACCACTGCACTACCCCAAACCCTAAAACACCACCCCCAACACGACCCCCTACACTGCCCGAACACCCATGCACCACAGCCCTAAACCCTGAATCACCACCCTCTGTACGACCCCCTACACCCCCTGAACACCACTGCCATAAACCCTGAAATTCCACACCCTGCAAGACTCCCTACACTGCCCGAACACCACTGCACTGCCCTAAACCCTTGAAAACCACCCCACTGCATGATCCCCTACACTGCCCGAATACCACTGTACTGCCCTAAACCCTGAAACACCACTCCCCTGCACGACCCCTACACTGCCCGAACACCACTGCACTGCCCTAAACCCTGAAACACGACCCCCTACACTGCCCAAACACCACTGATCTGCCCTAAACCCTAAAACACCACCCCCGCATATACCCATACACTGCCCAAACACCACTTCACTTCCCTAAACCCCGAAACACCAGCCCTAGCATGACCCCTATACTGCCCAAAAACCACTGCACTGCCCTAAACCCTAAAACACCAGCCCCTGCACATCCCCATACACTGCCCGAACACCACTGCTCTGCCCTAAACCCTGAAATACCACCATGAGCACGACCCCCTACACTGCCCGAACACCACTGCACTGCCCTAAACCCTGAAACATCACTCCCCTGCATGACCCCCAACACTGCACGAACCCCAATGCCCTAAACCCTGAAACACCACCCCCAGCACGACCCCCTACTCTCCCTGAACACCACTGCACTGCCCTAAACCCTGAAACCCACCCCCTGCACAACCCCCTACACTGCCCAAACACCACTGCACTGCCCTAAACCCTAAAACACCACCCCCAGCACGACCCCCTACACTTCCCGAACACCACTCCTCTGCCCTATACCCTGAAACACCACAGCAAGCACAACCCCCTACTCTGCCAGAACAACACTGCTCTGCCCTAAACCCTAAAACACCACCCCAGCACGTCCCTCTGCACTGCCCGAACACCACTGCACTGCTCTAAATTCTGAAACACCAGCCCCCGCAAGTCCCCCTACTCTGCCTGAACACCACTGCACTGCCCTAAACCCTGAAACACCAGCCCCAGCACGACCCCCTACATTGCCCGAACACCACTGGACTGCCCTAAACCTTGAAACACCACCACCAAGAAACTCCCTATACTGCCCGAATAACACTACCCTAAACCCTGAAACACCAGCCCCAGCACGACCCCCTAACCTGCCCGAACACCACTGCACTGCCCTAAACCCTGTAACACCACCCCCAGCATGGTCTCCTACACTGCCCAAACACCACTGCACTGCCCTAAACACTTAAACACCAGCCCCAGCACAACCCCCTACACTCTCCGAACACTACTGCGCTGCCCTAAACCCTGAAACACCAACCCCAGCACGACCCCCTACACTGCCCGAACACCACTGCCCTAAACCCTGAAACACCACCCCCAGCAATACCCCCAACAATACCCCCAGCACTGCCCGAACACCACTACACAGCCCTAAACCCTGAAACACCATCCCTTGCATGACCCCCTACACTACCAGAACATCACTGCACTGCCCTAAACCCTGAAACACCACCTCCTGCACATCCCCATACACTGCCTGAACACCACTGCTCTGCCCTAAACCCTAAAACACCAGCCCCAGCACAACCCCCCTACACTGCCCAAACACCACTACACTGTCCTAAACCCTGAAACACCAGCACCAGCACGACACCCTACACTGCCCAAACATCACTGCATTGCCCTAAACCCCTAAAAAACAAGCCCCAGCACGACCCCTACACTGCCTGAACACCACTGCTCTAAACCCTGAAACACCACCCCCAGAACGACGCCCTACACTGCCCGAACACCACAGCACTGCTCTAAACCCTGAAACACCAGCCCCAGAACAAACCCATACACTGCCCGAACACCACTGCACTGCTCTATACCATGAAACACCAGCCCCAGCACGACCCCCACACTGCTGAACACCACTGCACTGCCCTAAACCCTGAAACAACACCCCCCCTGAATGACCCCCTACTCAGCCCGAACACCACTGCACTGCCCTAAACCCTAAAACAAAACCCCCAGCATGACCCCCTACACTGCCCGAACACCACTGCACTGCCCTAAACCCTTGAAAACCACCCTACTGCATGATCCCCTACACTGCCCGAATACCACTGTACTGCCCTAAACCCTGAAACACCACTCACCTGCACGACCCCTACACTGCCCGAACACCACTGCACTGCCCTAAACCCTGAAACACGACCCCCTACACTGCCCAAACACCACTGATCTGCCCTAAACCCTAAAACACCACCCCCGCATATACCCATACACTGCCCAAACACCACTGCACTTCCCTAAACCCCGAAACACCAGCCCTAGCATGACCCCTACACTGCCCAAAAACCACTGCACTGCCCTAAACCCTAAAACACCAGCCCCAGCACGACCCCCTACAATGTCCAAACACCACTGCACTGCCCTAAACCCTGAAACACCACCCCATGCACGACCCCCCACACTGCCCGAACACCACTGTACTGCCCTAAACCCTGAAACACCAACCCCTGCACGACTCCCTACACTGCCTGAACACCACTGCACTGCCCTAAACTCTGAAACACCACCCCCAGCACGTCCCCCTACACTGCCCGAACACCATTGCACTGCCCTACACCTTAAAACACCAGCCTCAGCACAACCCCCTTCACTGCCCGAACACTACTGCACTGCCCTAAACCTTGAAACACCCGCCCCAGCACGACCCCCTATACTGCCCGAACACCACTGCTCTGCCCTAAACCCTGAAACACCACCCTGAGCACGACCCCCTGCACAGCCCGAACACCACTGCACTGCGCTAAACCTTAAAACTCCACTCCCCTGCATGACCCCTACACTGCCCGAACACCACTGCCCTAAACCCTGAAACACCACCCCCAGCACCACCCCCTACTCTGCCTGAATACCACATCACTGCCCTAAACCCTGAAACCCACCCCCTGCACAAACCCCTACACTGCCCAAACACCACTGCACTGCCCTATACCCTAAAACACCACCCCCAGCATGACCCCCTACACTGCCCAAACACCACTCCTCTGCCCTATACCATGAAACACCACCCCGAGCACAACCCCCTACTCTGCCCAAACACCACTGCTCTGCCCTAAACCCTAAAACACTGCCCCCAGCATGTCCCTCTACACTGCCCGAACACCACTGCACTGCTCTAAACTCTGAAACACCAGCCCCCGCACGTCCCCCTACACTGCCTGAACACGACTGCACTGCCCTAAACCCTGAAACACCAGCCCCAGCACGACCCCCTACACTGCCTGAACACCACTGTACTGCCCTAAACCCTGAAACACCACCCCCAGCAAGACCCCCTATACTGCCCGAATACCACTGCCCTAAACCCTGAAACACCAGCCCCAGCACAACCCCCTACACTGCCCGACCACCACTGCACTGCCCTAAACCCTGAAACACCAGCCCCAGCATGGTCCCCTACACTACCTGAACATCACTGCGCTGCCCTAAACCCTGAAACACCAGCCCCAGCACGACCCCCTACACTGTCTGAACATGCACTGTCCTAAACCCTGAAACACCAGCCCCAGCACGACCCCCTACACTCCCCGAATACCACTGCACTGCCCTAAACCCTGAAACACCAACCCCAGCACGACCCCCTCCACTGCCCGAACACCACTGCCCTAAACCCTGAAACACCACCCCCAGCAAGACCACCAGCACTGCCTGAACACCACTGCACTGCCCTAAACCCTGAAACACAATCCCCGGCATGACCCCCTACATTATCCGTACACCACTGCACTGCCCTAAACCCTGAAACACCACCCCCTGCACATCCCCATACACTGCCCGAACACCACTGCTCTGCCCTAAACCCTGAAATACCACCCTGAGCACGACCCCCTATACTGCCCGAACACCACTGCACTGCCCTAAACCCTGAAACACCACCCATGCACGTCCCCCACACTGCCCGAACACCACCGTACTGCCCTAAACACTGAAACACCAACCCCTGCACGACTCCCTACACTGCCTGAACACCACTGCACTTCCCTAAACTCTGAAACACCACCCCCAGCACGACCCCCTACACTGCCCGAACACCTTTGCACTGCCCTAAACCCTAAAACACCAGCCTCAGCACGACCCCCTTCACTGCCCGAACACCACTGCACTGCCCTAAACCTTGAAACACCAGCCCCAGCATGACCCCCTATACTGCCCGAACACCACTGCTCTGCCCTAAACCCTGAAACACCACCCCCAGCACGTCCCCCTACACTGCCCGAACACCATTGCACTGCCCTAAACCCTAAAACACCAGCCTCAGCACAACCCCCTTCACTGCCCGAACACCACTGCACTGCCCTAAACCTTGAAACACCAGCCCCAGCACGACCCCCTATACTGCCCGAACACCACTGCTCTGCCCTAAACCCTGAAACACCACCCTGAGCACGACCCCCTGCACAGCCCGAACACCACTGCACTGCCCTAAACCTTAAAACACCACTCCCCTGCATGACCCCCTACACTGCCCGAACACCACTGCCCTAATTCCTGAAACCCCCCAGCACGACCCCCTACTCTGCCTGAATACCACTGCACTGCCCTAAACCCTGAAACCCACCCCCTGCACAAACCTCTACACTGCCCAAACACCACTGCACTGCCCTATACCCTAAAACACCACCCCCAGCATGACCCCCTACACTGCCCGAACACCACTCCTCTGCCCTATACCATGAAACACCACCCCAAGCACAACCCCCTACTCTGCCCGAACACCACTGCTCTGCCCTAAACCCTAAAACACTGCCCCCAGCACGTCCCTCTACACTGCCCGAACACCACTGCACTGCTCTAAACTCTGAAACACCAGCCCCCGCACGTCCCCCTACACTGCCAGAACACGACTGCACTGCCCTAAACCCTGAAACACCAGCCCCAGCACGACCCCCTACACTGCCCGAACACCACTGTACTGCCCTAAACTTTGAAACACCACCCCCAGCAAGACCCCCTATACTGCCCGAATACCACTGCCATAAACCCTGAAACACCAGCCCCAGCACGACCCCCTACACTGCCCAACCACCACTGCACTGCCCTAAACCCTGAAACAACACCCCCAGCATGGTCCCCTACACTGCCTGAACACCACTGCACTGCCCTAAACCCTGAAACACCAGCCCCAGCACGACCCCTACGCTGTCTGAACATGCACTGTCCTAAACCCTGAAACACCAGCCCCAGCACGACCCCCTACACTCCCCGAACACCACTGCACTGCCCTAAACTCTGAAACACCAACCCCAGCACGACCCCCTACACTGCCCGAACACCACTGCCCTAAACCCTGAAACACCACCCCCAGCAAGACCCCCAGCACTGCCTGAACACCACTGCACTGCCCTAAACCCTGAAACACCATCCCCTGCATGACCCCCTGCACTACCCGAACACCACTGCACTGCCCTAAACCTTGAAACACCACCCCCTGCACATCCCCATACACTGCCCGAACACCACTGCTCTGCCCTAAACCCTGAAATACCACCCTGAGCACGACCCCCTACACTGCCCGAAAACCACTGCACTGCCCTAAACCCTGAAAAACCACTCCCCTGCATGACCCCCTACACTGCCCGAACACCACTGTCCTAAACCCTGAAACACCACCCCCAGCACGACCCCCTACTCTGCCTGAACACCACTGAACTGCCCTAAACCCTGAAACCCACCCTCTGCACAACCCCCTACACTGCCCAAACACCACTGCACTGCCCTAAACCCTAAAACACCACCCCCAGCACGACCCCCTACACTGCCCGAACACCACTCCTCTGCCCTATTCCCTGAAACACCACAGCGAGCGCAACCCCCTACTCTGCCAGAACACCACTGCTCTGCCCTAAACCCTAAAACACCACCCCAGCACGTCCCTCCACACTGCCCGAACACCACTGCACTGCTCTAAACTCTGAAACACCAGCCCCCGCAGGTCCCCCTACACTGCCTGAACACCACTGCACTGCCCTAAACCCTGAAACACCAGCCCCAGCACGACCCCCTACACTGCCCGAACACCACTGTACTGCCCTAAACCCTGAAACACCACCCCCAGCAAGACCCCCTATACTGCCCGAATACCACTACCCTAAACCCTGAAACACCAGCCCCAGCACGACCCCCTACACTGCCCGAACACCACTGCACTGCCCTAAACCCTGAAACACCAGCCCCAGCATGACCCCTACACTCCCCGAACACCACTGCACTGCCCTAAACCCTGAAACACCAACCCCAGCACGACCCCCTACACTGCCCGAACACCACTGCCCTAAAACCTGAAACACCACCCCCAGCAAGACCCCCAGCACTGCCTGAACACCACTACACTGCCCTAAACCCTGAAACACAATCCCCTGCATGACCCCCTACATAATCCGAACACCACTGCACTGCCCTAAACCCTCAAACACCACCCCCTTCACATCCCCATACACTTCCTAAACACCACTGCTCTGCCCTAAACCCTAAAACACCACCCCCAGCACGACCCCCAACACTGCCCGAACACCATTGCACTGCCCTAAACCCTAAAACACCAGCCTCAGCACGACCCCCTTCACTGCCCGAACACCACTGCCCTAAACCTTGAAACACCAGCCCCAGCACGACCCCCTATACTGCCCGAACACCACTGCTCTGCCCTAAACCCTGAAACACCACCCTGAGCACGACCCCCTACACTGCCCGAACACCACTGCACTGCCCTAAACCCTGAAACACCACTCCACTGCATGACCCCCTACACTGCCCGAACACCACTGCCCTAAACCCTGAAACACCACCCCCAGCACGACCCCCTACTCTGCCTGAATACCACTGCACTGCCCTAAACCCTGAAACCCACCCCCTGCACAAACCCCTACACTGCCCAAACACCACTGCACTGCCCTATACCCTAAAACACCACCCCCAGCATGACCCCCTACACTGCCCGAACACCACTCCTCTGCCCTATACCATGAAACACCACCCCAAGCACAACCCCCTACTCTGCCCGAACACCACTGCTCTGCCCTAAACCCTAAAACACTGCCCCCAGCACGTCCCTCTACACTGCCCGAACACCACTGCACTGCTCTAAACTCTGAAACACCAGCCCCCGCACGTCCCCCTACACTGCCAGAACACGACTGCACTGCCCTAAACCCTGAAACACCAGCCCCAGCACGACCCCCTACACTGCCCGAACACCACTGTACTGCCCTAAACCCTGAAACACCACCCCCAGCAAGACCCCCTATACTGCCCGAATACCACTGCCATAAACCCTGAAACACCAGCCCCAGCACGACACTCTACACTGCCCGACCACCACTGCACTGCCCTAAACCCTGAAACACCACCCCCAGCATGGTCCCCTACACTGCCTGAACACCACTGCACTGCCCTAAACCCTGAAACACCAGCCCCAGCACAACCCCCTACACTGTCTGAACATGCACTGTCCTAAACCCTGAAACAACAGCCCCAGCACGACCCCCTATACTCCCCGAACACCACTGCACTGCCCTAAACTCTGAAACACCAACCCCAGCACGACCCCCTACACTGCCCGAACACCACTGCCCTAAACCCTGAAACACCACCCCCAGCAAGACCCCCAGCACTGCCTGAACACCACTGCACTGCCCTAAACCCTGAAACACCATCCCCTGCATGACCCCCTGCACTACCCGAACACCACTGCACTGCCCTAAACCCTGAAACACCACCCCCTGCACATCCCCATACACTGCCCGAACACCACTGCTCTGCCCTAAACCCTGAAATACCACCCTGAGCACGACCCCCTACACTGCCCGAAAACCACTGCACTGCCCTAAACCCTGAAAAACCACTCCCCTGCATGACCCCCTACACTGCCCGAACACCACTATCCTAAACCCTGAAACACCACCCCCAGCACTACCCCCTACTCTGCCTGAACACCACTGAACTGCCCTAAATCCTGAAACCCACCCCCTGCACAACCCCCTACACTGCCCAAACACCACTGCACTGCCCTAGACCCTAAAACACCACCCCCAGCACGACCCCCTACACTGCCCGAACAGCACTCCTCTGCCCTATTCCCTGAAACACCACAGCGAGCGCAGCCCCCTACTCTGCCAGAACACTACTGCTCTGCCCTAAACCCTAAAACACCACTCCAGCACGTCCCTCTACACTGCCCGAACACCACTGCACTGCTCTAAACTCTGAAACACCAGCCCCCGCAAGTCCCCCTACACTGCCTGAACACCACTGCACTGCCCTAAACCCTGAAACACCAGCCCCAGCACGACCCCCTACACTGCCCGAACACCACTGTACTGCCCTAAACCCTGAAACACCACCCCCAGCAAGACCCCCTATACTGCCCAAATACCACTACCCTAAACCCTGAAACACCAGCCCCAGCACGACCCCCTACACTGCCCGAACACCACTGCACTGCCCTAAACCCTGAAACACCAGCCCCAGCACGACACCCTACACTCCCCGAACACCACTGCACTGCCCTAAACCCTGAAACACCAACCCCAGCACGACCCCCTACACTGCCCGAACACCACTGCCCTAAAACCTGAAACACCACCCCCAGCAAGACCACCAGCACTGCCTGAACACCACTGCACTGCCCTAAACCCTGAAACACATCCCCTGCATGACCCCCTACATTATCCGAACACCACTGCACTGCCCTAAACCCTCAAACACCACCCCCTGCACATCCCCATACACTTCCTAAACACCACTGCTCTGCCCTAAACCCTAAAACACCACCCCCAGCACGACCCCCTACACTGCCCGAACACCATTGCACTGCCCTAAACCCTAAAACACCAGCCTCAGCACGACCCCCTTCACTGCCCGAACACCACTGCACTGCCCTAAACCTTGAAACACCAGCCCCAGCACGACCCCCTATACTGCCCGAACACCACTGCTCTGCCCTAAACCCTGAAACACCACCCTGAGCACGACCCCCTACACTGCCCGAACACCACTGCACTGCCCTAAACCCTGAAACACCACTCCACTGCATGGCCCCCTACACTGCCCGAACACCACTGCCCTAAACCCTGAAACACCACCCCCAGCACGACCCCCTACTCTGCCTGAATACAACTGCACTGCCCTAAACCCTGAAACCCACCCCCTGCACGACCCCCTACACTGCCTAAACACCACTGCACTGCCCTATACCCTAAAACACCACCCCCAGCACGACCCCCTACACTGCCCGAACACAACTCCTCTGCCCTATACCATGAAACACCACCCCGAGCACAACCCCCTCTCTGCCCGAACACCACTGCTCTGCCCTAAACCCTAAAACACCGCCACAGCACGTCCCTCTACTCTGCCCGAACACCACTGCACTGCTCTAAACTCTGAAACACCAGCCCCCGCAAGTCCCCCTACACTGCCTGAACATGACTGCACTGCCCTAAACCCTGAAACACCAGCCCCAGCACGACCCCCTACACTGCCCGAACACCACTGTACTGCCCTAAACCCTGAAACACCACCCCCAGCAAGACCCCCTATACTGCCCGAATACCACTGCCCTGAACCCTGAAACACCAGCCCCAGCATGACCCCCTCACTGCCCGACCACCACTGCACTCCCCTAAACCCTGAAACACCACCCCCAGCATGGTCCCCTACACTGCCTGAACACCACTGCACTGCCCTAAACCCTGAAACACCAGCCCCAGCATGACCCCTACACTGTCTGAACATACACTGTCCTAAACCCTAAAAAACCAGACCCAGCACGACCCCCTACACTCCACGAATACCACTGTACTGCCCTAAACCCTGAAACACCACTCCCCTGCACGACCCCCTACACTGCCCGAACACCACTGCACTACCCTAAACCCTGAAACACGACCCCCTACACTGCCCGAACACCACTGCACTAAACCCTGGAACACCACCCCCAGCTTGGTCTCCTACACTGCCCGAACACCACTGCACTGCCCTAAACCCTGAAACACCAGCCCCAGCACGACCCCCTACACTGCCTGAACATGCACTGTCCTACACCCTGAAACACCAGCCCCAGCACGACCCCCTACACTTCCCGAACACCACTGCACTGCCCTAAACCCTGAAACAGCAACCCCAGCACGACCCCCTACACTGCCCGAACACCACTGCCCTAAACCCTGAAACACCGCCCCCAGCAAGACCCCCATCACTGCCCGAACACCACTGCACTGCCCTAAACCCTGAAACAACACCCCCCTGAATGACCCCCTACTCAGCCCGAACACCACTGCACTGCCCTAAACCCTGAAACACCACCCCAAGCACGGCCCCCTACACTGCCCGAACACCCATGCACCACAGCCCTAAACCATGAATCACCACCCTCTGTACGACCCCCTACACCCCTGAACACCACTGCCATAAACCCTGAAATTCCACACCCTGCAAGACTCCCTACACAGCCCGAACACCACTGCACTACCCCAAACCCTAAAACACCACCCCCAGCACGACCCCCTACACTGCCCGAACACCACTGTACTAAACCCTAAAACAACACCCCCAGCACGACCCCCTACACTGCCCGAACACCACTGCACTGCCCTAAACCCTTGAAAACCACCCCACTGCATGATCCCCTACACTGCCCGAATACCACTGTACTACCCTAAACCCTGAAACACCACTCGTGCACGACCCCTACACTGCCCAAACACCACTGCACTGCTCTAAATGCTAAAATACCCCCCCGCATATACCCATACACTGCCCAAACACCACTGCACTTCCCTAAACCCCGAAACACCAGCCCTAGCATGACCCCTACACTGCCCAAAAACCACTGCACTGCCCTAAACCCTAAAACACCAGCCCCAGCACGACCCCCTACACTGTCCAAACACCACTGCACTGCCCTAAACCCTGAAACACCACCCCATGCACGACCCCCCACACTGCCCGAACACCATTGTACTGCCATAAACCCTGAAACACCAACCCCTGCACGACTCCCTACACTGCCTGAACACCACTGCACTGCCCTAAACTCTGAAACACCACCCCAGCACGTCCCCCTACACTGCCCGAACACCATTGCACTGCCATAAACCTTAAAACACCAGCCTCAGCACAACCCCCTTCACTGCCCGAACACCACTGCACTGCCCTAAACCTTGAAACACCAGCCCCAGCACGACCCCCTATACTGCCCGAACACCACTGCTCTGCCCTAAACCCTGAAACACCACCCTGAGCACGATCCCCTGCACAGCCCGAACACCACTGCACTGCCCCAAACCTTGAAACTCCACTCCCCTGCATGACCCCCTACACTGCCCGAACACCACTGCCCTAAACCCTGAAACACCACCCCCAGCACGACCCCATACTCTGCCTGAATACCACTGCACTGCCCTAAACCCTGAAACCCACCCCCTGCACAAACCCCTACACTGCCCAAACACCACTGCACTGCCCTATACCCTAAAACACCACCCCCAGCATGACCCCCTACACTGCCCGAACACCACTCCTCTGCACTATACCATGAAACACCACCCCGAGCACAACCCCCTACTCTGCCCGAACACCACTGCTCTGCCCTAAACCCTAAAACACTGCCCCCAGGACGTCCCTCTACACTGCCCGAACACCACTGCACTGCTCTAAACTCTGAAACACCAGCCCCCGCACGTCCCCCTACACTGCCTGAACACGACTGCACTGCCCTAAACCCTGAAACACCAGCCCCAGCATGACCCCCTACACTGCCTGAACACCACTGTACTGCCCTAAACCCTGAAACACCACCCCCAGCAAGACCCCCTATACTGCCCGGATACCACTGCCCTAAACCCTGAAACACCAGCCCCAGCACGACCCCCTACACTGCCCGACCACCACTGCACTGCCCTAAACCCTGAAACACCACCCCCAGCAAGGTACCCTACACTGCCTGAACATCACTGCACTGCCCTAAACCCTGAAACACCAGCCCCAGCACGACCCCCTACACTGTCTGAACATGCACTGTCCTAAACCCTGAAACACCAGCCCCAGCACGACCCCCTACACTCCCCGAACACCACTGCACTGCCCTAAACCCTGAAACACCAACCCCAGCACGACCCCCTACACTGCCCGAACACCACTGCCCTAAACCCTGAAACACCACCCCCAGCAAGACCACCAGCACTGCCTGAACACCACTGCACTGCCCTAAACCCTGAAACACAATCCCCGGCATGACCCCCTACATTATCCGAACACCACTGCACTGCCCTAAACCCTGAAACACCACCCCCTGCACATCCCCATACACTGCCCGAACACCACTGCTCTGCCCTAAACCCTGAAATACCACCCTGAGCATGACCCCCTATACTGCCCGAACACCACTGCACTGCCCTAAACCCTGAAACACCACCCATGCACGACTCCCCACACTGCCCGAACACCACTGTACTGCCCTAAACACTGAAACACCAACCCCTGCACGACTCCCTACACTGCCTGAACACCACTGCACTTCCCTATACTCTGAAACACCACCCCCAGCACGACCCCCTACACTGCCCGAACACCATTGCACTGCCCTAAACCCTAAAACACCAGCCTCAGCACGACCCCCTTCACTGCCCGAACACCACTGCACTGCCCTAAACCTTGAAACACCAGCCCCAGCACGACCCCCTATACTGCCCGAACACCACTGCTCTGCCCTAAACCCTGAAACACCACCCCCAGCACGTCCCCCTACACTGCCCGAACACCATTGCACTGCCCTAAACCCTAAAACACCAGCCTCAGCACAACCCCCTTCACTGCCCGAACACCACTGCACTGCCCTAAACCTTGAATTACCAGCCCCAGCACGACCCCCTATACTGCCCGAACACCACTGCTCTGCCCTAAACCCTGAAACACCACCCTGAGCACGACCCCCTGCACAGCCCGAACACCACTGCACTGCCCTAAACCTTGCAACACCACTCCCCTGCATGACCCACTACAGTGCCCGAACACCACTGCCCTAAACCCTGAAACACCACCCCCAGCACGACCCCCTACTCTGCCTGAATACCACTGCACTGCCCTAAACCCTGAAACCCACCCCCTGCACAAACCCCTACACTGCCCAAACACCACTGCACTGCCCTATACCCTAAAACACCACCCCGAGCACAACCCCCTACTCTGCCCGAACACCACTGCTCTGCCCTAAACCCTAAAACACTGCCCCCAGCACGTCCCTCTACACTGCCCAAACACCACTGCACTGCTCTAAACTCTGAAACACCAGCCCCCGCACGTCCCCCTACACTGCCTGAACACAACTGCACTGCCCTAAACCCTGAAACACCAGCCCCAGCACGACCCCCTACACTGCCCGAACACCACTGTACTGCCCTAAACCCTGAAACACCACCCCAGCAAGACCCCCTATACTGCCCGAATACCACTGCCCTAAATTCTGAAACACCAGCCCCAGCACTACCCCCTACACTGCCCGACAACCACTGCACTGCCCTAAACCCTGAAACACCACCCCCAGCATGGTCCCCTACACTGCCTGAACACCACTGCACTGTTCTAAACCCTGAAACACCAGCCCCAGCACGACCCCCTACACTGTCTGAACATGCACTGTCCTAAACCCTGAAACACCAGCCCCAGCACGACCCCCTACACTCCCCGAACACCACTGCACTGCCCTAAACCCTGAAACACCAACCCCAGCACAACCCCTACACTGCCTGAACACCACTGCACTTCCCTAAACTCTGAAACACCACCCCCTGCACGACCCCCTACACTGCCCGAACACCATTGCACTGCCCTAAACCCTAAAACACCAGCCTCAGCACGACCCCCTTCACTGCCGGAACACCACTGCACTGCCCTAAACCTTGAAACACCAGCCCCAGCACGACCCCCTATACTGCCCGAACACCACTGCTCTGCCCTAAACCCTGAAACACCACCCTGAGCACGACCCCCTACACTGCCCAAACACCACTGCACTGCCCTAAACCCTGAAACACCACTCCCCTGCATGACCCCCTACACTGCCCGAACACCACTGCCCTAAACCCTGAAACACCACCCCCAGCACGACCCCCTACTCTGCCTGAATACCACTGCACTGCCCTAAACCCTGAAACCCACCCCCTGCACAACCCCCTACACTACCCAAACACCACTGCACTGCCCTATACCCTAAAACACCACCCCCAGCACGACCCCCTACACTGCCCGAACACCACTACTCTGCCCAATACCATGAAACACCACCCTGAGCACAACCCCCTCTATGCCCGAACACCACTGCTCTGCCCTAAACCCTAAAACACCGCCCCAGCATGTCCCTCTACTCTGCCCGAACACCACTGCACTGCTCTAAACTCTGAAACACCAGCCCCCGCACGTCCCCCTACACTGCCTGAACAAGACTGCACTGCCCTAAACGCTGAAACTCCAGCCCCAGCACGACCCCCTACACTGCCCGAACACCACTGCACTGCCCTAAACCCTGAAACACCACCCCCTGCACATCCCCATACACTTCCTGAACACCACTGCTCTGCCCTAAACCCTAAAACACCAGCCCCAGCACGACCCCCCTACACTGCCCAAACACCACGACACTGTCCTAAACCCTAAAAAACCAGCCCCAGCGAGAACCCCTACACTGCATGTACACCACTGCTCTAAACCCTGAAACACCACCCCAGAACGACACCCTACACTGCCCGAACACCACTGCACTGCCTTATACCCTGAAACACCAGCCCCAGCACAACCCCCACACTGCTGAACACCACTGCACTGCCCTAAACCATGAATCATGACCCCCTACACTGCCTGAACACCACTGCACTGCCCTAAACTCTGAAAAACCACCCCCCTGCATGACCCCCTACACAGCCCGAACACCACTGCACTGTCCTAAACCCTGAAACACCACCCCCAGCACGACCCCCTACACTGCCCGAACACCAATGCACCACTGCCCTTAACCCTGAAACACTACCCCCTGCACGACCCCCTATGCCCCCGAACACCACTGCACTAAACCCTGAAATTCCACCCCCTGCAAGACCCCCTACACTGACCGAACAGCACTGCACTACCCCAAACCCTAAAACACCACCCTCAGCATGACCCCCTACACTGCCTGAACACCACTGTACTAAACCTTAAAACACCACCCCAGCACGACCCCCTATATTGCCCGAACACCACTGCACTGCCCTAAACCCTTGAAAACCACCCCCCTGCATGACCCCTTACACTGCCCGAATACCACTGTACTGCCCTAAACCCTGAAACACCACTCCCCTGCACGACCCCCTACACTGCCCAAACACCACTGCACTACCCTAAACCCTGAAACACGACCCCTACACTGCCCGAACACCACTGCACTAAACCCTGAAACACTACCCCCAGCATGGTCTCCTACACTTCCCGAACACCACTGCACTGCCCTAAACCCTGAAACAGCAACCCCAGCACGACTCCCTACACTGCCCGAACACCACTGCCCTAAACCCTGAAACACCGCCCCCAGCAAGACCCCCAGCACTGTCCGAACACCACTGCACTGCCCTAAACCCTGAAACACCATCCCCTGCATGACCCCCTACACTACCCGAACACAACTGCACTGCCCTAAACCCTGAAACACCACCCCTGCACATCCCCATACACTGACCGAACACCACTGCTCTGCCCTTAACCCTGAAACACCACCCTGAGCACGACCCCCTACACTGCCCGAAAACCACTGCACTGCCCTAAACCCTGAAAAACCACTCCCCTGCATGACCCCCTACACTGCCCGAACACCACTGTCCTAAACCCTGAAACATCACCCCCAGCACGACCCTCTACTCTGCCTGAACACCACTGAACTGCCCTAAACCCTGAAACCCACCCCCTGCACAACCCCCTACACTGCCCAAACACCACTGCACTGCCCTAAACCCTAAAACACCACCCCCAGCACGACCCCCTACACTGCCCGAACACTACTCCTCTGCCCTATTCCCTGAAACACCACAGCGAGCGCAATCCCCTACTCTGCCAGAACACCACTGCTCTGCCCTAAACCCTAAAACACCACCCCAGCACGTCCCTCTACACTGCCCGAACACGACTGCATTGCTCTAAACTCTGAAACACCAGCCCCCGCAAGTCCCCCTACACTGCCTGAACACCACTGCACTGCCCTAAACCCTGAAACACCAGCCCCAGCACGACCCCCTACACTGCCCGAACACCACTGTACTTCCCTAAACCCTGAAACACCACCCCCAGCAAGACCCCCTATACTGCCCGAATACCACTACCCTAAACCCTGAAACACCAGCCCCAGCACGACCCCCTACACTGCCCGAACACCACTGCACTGCCCTAAACCCTGAAACACCAGCCCCAGCACGACCCCCTACACTCCCCGAACACCACTGCACTGCACTAAACCCTGAAACACCAACCCCAGCACGACCCCCTACACTGCCCGAACACCACTGCACTGCCCTAAACCCTGAAACATCACTCCCCTGCATGACCCCCAACACTGCACGAACCCCAATGCCCTAAACCCTGAAACACCACCCCCAGCACGACCCCCTACTCTGCCTGAACACCACTGCACTGCCCTAAACCCTGAAACCCACCCCCTGCACAACCCCCTACACTGCCCAAACACCACTGCACTGCCCTAAACCCTAAAACACCACCCCCAGCACGACCCCCTACACTTCCCGAACACCACTCCTCTGCCCTATACCCTGAAACACCACAGCAAGCACAACCCCCTACTCTGCCAGAACAACACTGCTCTGCCCTAAACCCTAAAACACCACCCCAGCACGTCCCTCTGCACTGCCCGAACACCACTGCACTGCTCTAAACTCTGAAACACCAGCCCCCGCAAGTCCCCCTACACTGCCTGAACACCACTGCACTGCCCTAAACCCTGAAACACCAGCCCCAGCACGACCCCCTACATTGCCCGAACACCACTGGACTGCCCTAAACCTTGAAACACCACTACCAAGAAACTCCCTATACTGCCCGAATAACACTACCCTAAACCCTGAAACACCAGCCCCAGCACGACCCCCTAACCTGCCCGAACACCACTGCACTGCCCTAAACCCTGTAACACCACCCCCAGCATGGTCTCCTACACTGCCCAAACACCACTGCACTGCCCTAAACACTTAAACACCAGCCCCAGCACAACCCCCTACACTCTCCGAACACTACTGCGCTGCCCTAAACCCTGAAACACCAACCCCAGCACGACCCCCTACACTGCCCGAACACCACTGCCCTAAACCCTGAAACACCACCCCCAGCAATACCCCCAACAATACCCCCAGCACTGCCCGAACACCACTACACAGCCCTAAACCCTGAAACACCATCCCTTGCATGACCCCCTACACTACCAGAACATCACTGCACTGCCCTAAACCCTGAAACACCACCCCCTGCACATCCCCATACACTGCCTGAACACCACTGCTCTGCCCTAAACCCTAAAACACCAGCCCCAGCACAACCCCCCTACACTGCCCAAACACCACTACACTGTCCTAAACCCTGAAACACCAGCACCAGCACGACACCCTACACTGCCCAAACATCGCTGCATTGCCCTAAACCCCTAAAAAACAAGCCCCAGCACGACCCCTACACTGCCTGAACACCACTGCTCTAAACCCTGAAACACCACCCCCAGAACGACGCCCTACACTGCCCGAACACCACAGCACTGCTCTAAACCCTGAAACACCAGCCCCAGAACAAACCCATACACTGCCCGAACACCACTGCACTGCTCTATACCATGAAACACCAGCCCCAGCACGACCCCCACACTGCTGAACACCACTGCACTGCCCTAAACCCTGAAACAACACCCCCCCTGAATGACCCCCTACTCAGCCCGAACACCACTGCACTGCCCTAAACCCTAAAACAAAACCCCCAGCACGACCCCCTACACTGCCCGAACACCACTGCACTGCCCTAAACCCTTGAAAACCACCCTACTGCATGATCCCCTACACTGCCCGAATACCACTGTACTGCCCTAAACCCTGAAACACCACTCACCTGCACGACCCCTACACTGCCCGAACACCACTGCACTGCCCTAAACCCTGAAACACGACCCCCTACACTGCCCAAACACCACTGATCTGCCCTAAACCCTAAAACACCACCCCCGCATATACCCATACACTGCCCAAACACCACTGCACTTCCCTAAACCCCGAAACACCAGCCCTAGCATGACCCCTACACTGCCCAAAAACCACTGCACTGCCCTAAACCCTAAAACACCAGCCCCAGCACGACCCCCTACACTGTCCAAACACCACTGCACTGCCCTAAACCCTGAAACACCACCCCATGCACGACCCCCCACACTGCCCGAACACCACTGTACTGCCCTAAACCCTGAAACACCAACCCCTGCACGACTCCCTACACTGCCTGAACACCACTGCACTGCCCTAAACTCTGAAACACCACCCCCAGCACGTCCCCCTACACTGCCCGAACACCATTGCACTGCCCTACACCTTAAAACACCAGCCTCAGCACAACCCCCTTCACTGCCCGAACACTACTGCACTGCCCTAAACCTTGAAACACCCGCCCCAGCACGACCCCCTATACTGCCCGAACACCACTGCTCTGCCCTAAACCCTGAAACACAACCCTGAGCACGACCCCCTGCACAGCCCGAACACCACTGCACTGCGCTAAACCTTAAAACTCCACTCCCCTGCATGACCCCTACACTGCCCGAACACCACTGCCATAAACCCTGAAACACCACCCCCAGCACCACCCCCTACTCTGCCTGAATACCACAGCACTGCCCTAAACCCTGAAACCCACCCTCTGCACAAACCCCTACACTGCCCAAACACCACTGCACTGCCCTATACCCTAAAACACCACCCCCAGCATGACCCCCTACACTGCCCGAACACCACTCCTCTGCCCTATACCATGAAACACCACCCCGAGCACAACCCCCTACTCTGCCCAAACACCACTGCTCTGCCCTAAACCCTAAAACACTGCCCCCAGCATGTCCCTCTACACTGCCCGAACACCACTGCACTGCCCTAAACCCTGAAACACCAGCCCCAGCACGACCCCCTACACTGCCTGAACACCACTGTACTGCCCTAAACCCTGAAACACCACCCCCAGCAAGACCCCCTATACTGCCCGAATACCACTGCCCTAAACCCTGAAACACCAGCCCCAGCACAACCCCCTACACTGCCCGACCACCACTGCACTGCCCTAAACCCTGAAACACCAGCCCCAGCATGGTCCCCTACACTGCCTGAACATCACTGCGCTGCCCTAAACCCTGAAACACCAGCCCCAGCACGACCCCCTACACTGTCTGAACATGCACTGTCCTAAACCCTGAAACACCAGCCCCAGCACGACCCCCTACACTCCCCGAATACCACTGCACTGCCCTAAACCCTGAAACACCAACCCCAGCACGACCCCCTCCACTGCCCGAACACCACTGCCCTAAACCCTGAAACACCACCCCCAGCAAGACCACCAGCACTGCCTGAACACCACTGCACTGCCCTAAACCCTGAAACACAATCCCCGGCATGACCCCCTACATTATCCGTACACCACTGCACTGCCCTAAACCCTGAAACACCACCCCCTGCACATCCCCATACACTGCCCGAACACCACTGCTCTGCCCTAAACCCTGAAATACCACCCTGAGCACGACCCCCTATACTGCCCGAACACCACTGCACTGCCCTAAACCCTGAAACACCACCCATGCACGTCCCCCCACACTGCCCGAACACCACCGTACTGCCCTAAACACTGAAACACCAACCCCTGCACGACTCCCTACACTGCCTGAACACCACTGCACTTCCCTAAACTCTGAAACACCACCCCCAGCACGACCCCCTACACTGCCCGAACACCTTTGCACTGCCCTAAACCCTAAAACACCAGCCTCAGCACGACCCCCTTCACTGCCCGAACACCACTGCACTGCCCTAAACCTTGAAACACCAGCCCCAGCATGACCCCCTATACTGCCCGAACACCACTGCTCTGCCCTAAACCCGGAAACACCACCCCCAGCACGTCCCCCTACACTGCCCGAACACCATTGCACTGCCCTAAACCCTAAAACACCAGCCTCAGCACAACCCCCTTCACTGCCCGAACACCACTGCACTGCCCTAAACCTTGAAACACCAGCCCCAGCACGACCCCCTATACTGCCCGAACACCACTGCTCTGCCCTAAACCCTGAAACACCACCCTGAGCACGACCCCCTGCACAGCCCGAACACCACTGCACTGCCCTAAACCTTAAAACACCACTCCCCTGCATGACCCCCTACACTGCCCGAACACCACTGCCCTAATTCCTGAAACCCCCCAGCACGACCCCCTACTCTGCCTGAATACCACTGCACTGCCCTAAACCCTGAAACCCACCCCCTGCACAAACCTCTACACTGCCCAAACACCACTGCACTGCCCTATACCCTAAAACACCACCCCCAGCATGACCCCCTACACTGCCCGAACACCACTCCTCTGCCCTATACCATGAAACACCACCCCAAGCACAACCCCCTACTCTGCCCGAACACCACTGCTCTGCCCTAAACCCTAAAACACTGCCCCCAGCACGTCCCTCTACACTGCCCGAACACCACTGCACTGCTCTAAACTCTGAAACACCAGCCCCCGCACGTCCCCCTACACTGCCAGAACACGACTGCACTGCCCTAAACCCTGAAACACCAGCCCCAGCACGACCCCCTACACTGCCCGAACACCACTGTACTGCCCTAAACCCTGAAACACCACCCCCAGCAAGACCCCCTATACTGCCCGAATACCACTGCCATAAACCCTGAAACACCAGCCCCAGCACGACCCCCTACACTGCCCAACCACCACTGCACTGCCCTAAACCCTGAAACAACACCCCCAGCATGGTCCCCTACACTGCCTGAACACCACTGCACTGCCCTAAACCCTGAAACACCAGCCCCAGCACGACCCCTACACTGTCTGAACATGCACTGTCCTAAACCCTGAAACACCAGCCCCAGCACGACCCCCTACACTCCCCGAACACCACTGCACTGCCCTAAACTCTGAAACACCAACCCCAGCACGACCCCCTACACTGCCCGAACACCACTGCCCTAAACCCTGAAACACCACCCCCAGCAAGACCCCCAGCACTGCCTGAACACTACTGCACTGCCCTAAACCCTGAAACACCATCCCCTGCATGACCCCCTGCACTACCCGAACACCACTGCACTGCCCTAAACCTTGAAACACCACCCCCTGCACATCCCCATACACTGCCCGAACACCACTGCTCTGCCCTAAACCCTGAAATACCACCCTGAGCACGACCCCCTACACTGCCCGAAAACCACTGCACTGCCCTAAACCCTGAAAAACCACTCCCCTGCATGACCCCCTACACTGCCCGAACACCACTGTCCTAAACCCTGAAACACCACCCCCAGCACGACCCCCTACTCTGCCTGAACACCACTGAACTGCCCTAAACCCTGAAACCCACCCCCTGCACAACCCCCTACACTGCCCAAACACCACTGCACTGCCCTAAACCCTAAAACACCACCCCCAGCACGACCCCCTACACTGCCCGAACACCACTCCTCTGCCCTATTCCCTGAAACACCACAGCGAGCGCAACCCCCTACTCTGCCAGAACACCACTGCTCTGCCCTAAACCCTAAAACACCACCCCAGCACGTCCCTCCACACTGCCCGAACACCACTGCACTGCTCTAAACTCTGAAACACCAGCCCCCGCAGGTCCCCCTACACTGCCTGAACACCACTGCACTGCCCTAAACCCTGAAACACCAGCCCCAGCACGACCCCCTACACTGCCCGAACACCACTGTACTGCCCTAAACCCTGAAACACCACCCCCAGCAAGACCCCCTATACTGCCCGAATACCACTACCCTAAACCCTGAAACACCAGCCCCAGCACGACCCCCTACACTGCCCGAACACCACTGCACTGCCCTAAACCCTGAAACACCAGCCCCAGCATGACCCCCTACACTCCCCGAACACCACTGCACTGCCCTAAACCCTGAAACACCAACCCCAGCACGACCCCCTACACTGCCCGAACACCACTGCCCTAAAACCTGAAACACCACCCCCAGCAAGACCCCCAGCACTGCCTGAACACCACTACACTGCCCTAAACCCTGAAACACAATCCCCTGCATGACCCCCTACATAATCCGAACACCACTGCACTGCCCTAAACCCTCAAACACCACCCCCTTCACATCCCCATACACTTCCTAAACACCACTGCTCTGCCCTAAACCCTAAAACACCACCCCCAGCACGACCCCCAACACTGCCCGAACACCATTGCACTGCCCTAAACCCTAAAACACCAGCCTCAGCACGACCCCCTTCACTGCCCGAACACCACTGCCCTAAACCTTGAAACACCAGCCCCAGCACGACCCCCTATACTGCCCGAACACCACTGCTCTGCCCTAAACCCTGAAACACCACCCTGAGCACGACCCCCTACACTGCCCGAACACCACTGCACTGCCCTAAACCCTGAAACACCACTCCACTGCATGACCCCCTACACTGCCCGAACACCACTGCCCTAAACCCTGAAACACCACCCCCAGCACGACCCCCTACTCTGCCTGAATACCACTGCACTGCCCTAAACCCTGAAACCCACCCCCTGCACAAACCCCTACACTGCCCAAACACCACTGCACTGCCCTATACCCTAAAACACCACCCCCAGCATGACCCCCTACACTGCCCGAACACCACTCCTCTGCCCTATACCATGAAACACCACCCCAAGCACAACCCCCTACTCTGCCCGAACACCACTGCTCTGCCCTAAACCCTAAAACACTGCCCCCAGCACGTCCCTCTACACTGCCCGAACACCACTGCACTGCTCTAAACTCTGAAACACCAGCCCCCGCACGTCCCCCTACACTGCCAGAACACGACTGCACTGCCCTAAACCCTGAAACACCAGCCCCAGCACGACCCCCTACACTGCCCGAACACCACTGTACTGCCCTAAACCCTGAAACACCACCCCCAGCAAGACCCCCTATACTGCCCGAATACCACTGCCATAAACCCTGAAACACCAGCCCCAGCACGACCCTCTACACTGCCCGACCACCACTGCACTGCCCTAAACCCTGAAACACCACCCCCAGCATGGTCCCCTACACTGCCTGAACACCACTGCACTGCCCTAAACCCTGAAACACCAGCCCCAGCACAACCCCCTACACTGTCTGAACATGCACTGTCCTAAACCCTGAAACAACAGCCCCAGCACGACCCCCTATACTCCCCGAACACCACTGCACTGCCCTAAACTCTGAAACACCAACCCCAGCACGACCCCCTACACTGCCCGAACACCACTGCCCTAAACCCTGAAACACCACCCCCAGCAAGACCCCCAGCACTGCCTGAACACCACTGCACTGCCCTAAACCCTGAAACACCATCCCCTGCATGACCCCCTGCACTACCCGAACACCACTGCACTGCCCTAAACCCTGAAACACCACCCCCTGCACATCCCCATACACTGCCCGAACACCACTGCTCTGCCCTAAACCCTGAAATACCACCCTGAGCACGACCCCCTACACTGCCCGAAAACCACTGCACTGCCCTAAACCCTGAAAAACCACTCCCCTGCATGACCCCCTACACTGCCCGAACACTACTGTCCTAAACCCTGAAACACCACCCCCAGCACGACCCCCTACTCTGCCTGAACACCACTGAACTGCCCTAAATCCTGAAACCCACCCCCTGCACAACCCCCTACACTGCCCAAACACCACTGCACTGCCCTAGACCCTAAAACACCACCCCCAGCACGACCCCCTACACTGCCCGAACAGCACTCCTCTGCCCTATTCCCTGAAACACCACAGCGAGCGCAACCCCCTACTCTGCCAGAACACTACTGCTCTGCCCTAAACCCTAAAACACCACTCCAGCACGTCCCTCTACACTGCCCGAACACCACTGCACTGCTCTAAACTCTGAAACACCAGCCCCCGCAAGTCCCCCTACACTGCCTGAACACCACTGCACTGCCCTAAACCCTGAAACACCAGCCCCAGCACGACCCCCTACACTGCCCGAACACCACTGTACTGCCCTAAATCCTGAAACACCACCCCCAGCAAGACCCCCTATACTGCCCAAATACCACTACCCTAAACCCTGAAACACCAGCCCCAGCACGACCCCCTACACTGCCCGAACACCACTGCACTGCCCTAAACCCTGAAACACCAGCCCCAGCACGACACCCTACACTCCCGGAACACCACTGCACTGCCCTAAACCCTGAAACACCAACCCCAGCACGACCCCCTACACTGCCCGAACACCACTGCCCTAAAACCTGAAACACCACCCCCAGCAAGACCCCCAGCACTGCCTGAACACCACTGCACTGCCCTAAACCCTGAAACACATCCCCTGCATGACCCCCTACATTATCCGAACACCACTGCACTGCCCTAAACCCTAAAACACCACCCCCAGCACGACCCCCTACACTGCCCGAACACCATTGCACTGCCCTAAACCCTAAAACACCAGCCTCAGCACGACCCCCTTCACTGCCCGAACACCACTGCACTGCCCTAAACCTTGAAACACCAGCCCCAGCACGACCCCCTATACTGCCCGAACACCACTGCTCTGCCCTAAACCCTGAAACACCACCCTGAGCACGACCCCCTACACTGCCCGAACACCACTGCACTGCCCTAAACCCTGAAACACCACTCCACTGCATGGCCCCCTACACTGCCCGAACACCACTGCCCTAAACCCTGAAACACCACCCCCAGCACGACCCCCTACTCTGCCTGAATACAACTGCACTGCCCTAAACCCTGAAACCCACCCCCTGCACGACCCCCTACACTGCCTAAACACCACTGCACTGCCCTATACCCTAAAACACCACCCCCAGCACGACCCCCTACACTGCCCGAACACCACTCCTCTGCCCTATACCATGAAACACCACCCCGAGCACAACCCCCTCTCTGCCCGAACACCACTGCTCTGCCCTAAACCCTAAAACACCGCCACAGCACGTCCCTCTACTCTGCCCGAACACCACTGCACTGCTCTAAACTCTGAAACACCAGCCCCCGCAAGTCCCCCTACACTGCCTGAACATGACTGCACTGCCCTAAACCCTGAAACACCAGCCCCAGCACGACCCCCTACACTGCCCGAACACCACTGTACTGCCCTAAACCCTGAAACACCACCCCCAGCAAGACCCCCTATACTGCCCGAATACCACTGCCCTGAACCCTGAAACACCAGCCCCAGCATGACCCCCTCACTGCCCGACCACCACTGCACTCCCCTAAACCCTGAAACACCACCCCCAGCATGGTCCCCTACACTGCCTGAACACCACTGCACTGCCCTAAACCCTGAAACACCAGCCCCAGCATGACCCCTACACTGTCTGAACATACACTGTCCTAAACCCTAAAAAACCAGACCCAGCACGACCCCCTACACTCCACGAATACCACTGTACTGCCCTAAACCCTGAAACACCACTCCCCTGCACGACCCCCTACACTGCCCGAACACCACTGCACTACCCTAAACCCTGAAACACGACCCCCTACACTGCCCGAACACCACTGCACTAAACCCTGGAACACCACCCCCAGCTTGGTCTCCTACACTGCCCGAACACCACTGCACTGCCCTAAACCCTGAAACACCAGCCCCAGCACGACCCCCTACACTGCCTGAACATGCACTGTCCTACACCCTGAAACACCAGCCCCAGCACGACCCCCTACACTTCCCGAACACCACTGCACTGCCCTAAACCCTGAAACAGCAACCCCAGCACGACCCCCTACACTGCCCGAACACCACTGCCCTAAACCCTGAAACACCGCCCCCAGCAAGACCCCCATCACTGCCCGAACACCACTGCACTGCCCTAAACCCTGAAACAACACCCCCCTGAATGACCCCCTACTCAGCCCGAACACCACTGCACTGCCCTAAACCCTGAAACACCACCCCAAGCACGGCCCCCTACACTGCCCGAACACCCATGCACCACAGCCCTAAACCATGAATCACCACCCTCTGTACGACCCCCTACACCCCTGAACACCACTGCCATAAACCCTGAAATTCCACACCCTGCAAGACTCCCTACACAGCCCGAACACCACTGCACTACCCCAAACCCTAAAACACCACCCCCAGCACGACCCCCTACACTGCCCGAACATCACTGTACTAAACCCTAAAACAACACCCCCAGCACGACCCCCTACACTGCCCGAACACCACTGCACTGCCCTAAACCCTTGAAAACCACCCCACTGCATGATCCCCTACACTGCCCGAATACCACTGTACTACCCTAAACCCTGAAACACCACTCGTGCACGACCCCTACACTGCCCAAACACCACTGCACTGCTCTAAACGCTAAAATACCACCCCCGCATATACCCATACACTGCCCAAACACCACTGCACTTCCCTAAACCCCGAAACACCAGCCCTAGCATGACCCCTACACTGCCCAAAAACCACTGCACTGCCCTAAACCCTAAAACACCAGCCCCAGCACGACCCCCTACACTGTCCAAACACCACTGCACTGCCCTAAACCCTGAAACACCACCCCATGCACGACCCCCCACACTGCCCGAACACCATTGTACTGCCATAAACCCTGAAACACCAACCCCTGCACGACTCCCTACACTGCCTGAACACCACTGCACTGCCCTAAACTCTGAAACACCACCCCAGCACGTCCCCCTACACTGCCCGAACACCATTGCACTGCCATAAACCTTAAAACACCAGCCTCAGCACAACCCCCTTCACTGCCCGAACACCACTGCACTGCCCTAAACCTTGAAACACCAGCCCCAGCACGACCCCCTATACTGCCCGAACACCACTGCTCTGCCCTAAACCCTGAAACACCACCCTGAGCACGATCCCCTGCACAGCCCGAACACCACTGCACTGCCCCAAACCTTGAAACTCCACTCCCCTGCATGACCCCCTACACTGCCCGAACACCACTGCCCTAAACCCTGAAACACCACCCCCAGCACGACCCCCTACTCTGCCTGAATACCACTGCACTGCCCTAAACCCTGAAACCCACCCCCTGCACAAACCCCTACACTGCCCAAACACCACTGCACTGCCCTATACCCTAAAACACCACCCCCAGCATGACCCCCTACACTGCCCGAACACCACTCCTCTGCACTATACCATGAAACACCACCCGAGCACAACCCCCTACTCTGCCCGAACACCACTGCTCTGCCCTAAACCCTAAAACACTGCCCCCAGGACGTCCCTCTACACTGCCCGAACACCACTGCACTGCTCTAAACTCTGAAACACCAGCCCCCGCACGTCCCCCTACACTGCCTGAACACGACTGCACTGCCCTAAACCCTGAAACACCAGCCCCAGCATGACCCCCTACACTGCCTGAACACCACTGTACTGCCCTAAACCCTGAAACACCACCCCCAGCAAGACCCCCTATACTGCCCGGATACCACTGCCCTAAACCCTGAAACACCAGCCCCAGCACGACCCCCTACACTGCCCGACCACCACTGCACTGCCCTAAACCCTGAAACACCACCCCCAGCAAGGTACCCTACACTGCCTGAACATCACTGCACTGCCCTAAACCCTGAAACTCCAGCCCCAGCACGACCCCCTACACTGTCTGAACATGCACTGTCCTAAACCCTGAAACACCAGCCCCAGCACGACCCCCTACACTCCCCGAACACCACTGCACTGCCCTAAACCCTGAAACACCAACCCCAGCACGACCCCCTACACTGCCCGAACACCACTGCCCTAAACCCTGAAACACCACCCCCAGCAAGACCACCAGCACTGCCTGAACACCACTGCACTGCCCTAAACCCTGAAACACAATCCCCGGCATGACCCCCTACATTATCCGAACACCACTGCACTGCCCTAAACCCTAAAACACCACCCCCTGCACATCCCCATACACTGCCCGAACACCACTGCTCTGCCCTAAACCCTGAAATACCACCCTGAGCATGACCCCCTATACTGCCCGAACACCACTGCACTGCCCTAAACCCTGAAACACCACCCATGCACGACTCCCCACACTGCCCGAACACCACTGTACTGCCCTAAACACTGAAACACCAACCCCTGCACGACTCCCTACACTGCCTGAACACCACTGCACTTCCCTATACTCTGAAACACCACCCCCAGCACGACCCCCTACACTGCCCGAACACCATTGCACTGCCCTAAACCCTAAAACACCAGCCTCAGCATGACCCCCTTCACTGCCCGAACACCACTGCACTGCCCTAAACCTTGAAACACCAGCCCCAGCACGACCCCCTATACTGCCCGAACACCACTGCTCTGCCCTAAACCCTGAAACACCACCCCCAGCACGTCCCCCTACACTGCCCGAACACCATTGCACTGCCCTAAACCCTAAAACACCAGCCTCAGCACAACCCCCTTCACTGCCCGAACACCACTGCACTGCCCTAAACCTTGAATTACCAGCCCCAGCACGACCCCCTATACTGCCCGAACACCACTGCTCTGCCCTAAACCCTGAAACACCACCCTGAGCACGACCCCCTGCACAGCCCGAACACCACTGCACTGCCCTAAACCTTGCAACACCACTCCCCTGCATGACCCACTACAGTGCCCGAACACCACTGCCCTAAACCCTGAAACACCACCCCCAGCACGACCCCCTACTCTGCCTGAATACCACTGCACTGCCCTAAACCCTGAAACCCACCCCCTGCACAAACCCCTACACTGCCCAAACACCACTGCACTGCCCTATACCCTAAAACACCACCCCGAGCACAACCCCCTACTCTGCCCGAACACCACTGCTCTGCCCTATACCCTAAAACACTGCCCCCAGCACGTCCCTCTACACTGCCCAAACACCACTGCACTGCTCTAAACTCTGAAACACCAGCCCCCGCACGTCCCCCTACACTGCCTGAACACAACTGCACTGCCCTAAACCCTGAAACACCAGCCCCAGCACGACCCCCTACACTGCCCAAACACCACTGTACTGCCCTAAACCCTGAAACACCACCCCAGCAAGACCCCCTATACTGCCCGAATACCACTGCCCTAAATTCTGAAACACCAGCCCCAGCACTACCCCCTACACTGCCCGACAACCACTGCACTGCCCTAAACCCTGAAACACCACCCCCAGCATGGTCCCCTACACTGCCTGAACACCACTGCACTGTTCTAAACCCTGAAACACCAGCCCCAGCACGACCCCCTACACTGTCTGAACATGCACTGTCCTAAACCCTAAAACACCAGCCCCAGCACGACCCCCTACACTCCCCGAACACCACTGCACTGCCCTAAACCCTGAAACACCAACCCCAGCACAACCCCTACACTGCCCGAACACCACTGCCCTAAACCCTGAAACACCACCCCCAGCAAGACCCCCAGCACTGCCTGAACACCACTGCACTGCCCTAAACCCTGAAACACAATCCCCGGCATGACCCCCTACATTATCCGAACACCACTGCACTGCCCTAAACCCTGAAACACCACCCCCTGCACATCCCCATACACTGCCCGAACACCACTGCTCTGCCCTAAACCCTGAAATACCACCCTGAGCACGACCCCCTACACTGCCCGAACACCACTGCACTGCCCTAATCCCTGAAACACCACCCATGCTCGACCCCCCACACTGCCCGAACACCACTGTACTGCCCTAAACCCTGAAACACCAACCCCTGCACGACACCCTACACTGCCTGAACACCACTGCACTTCCCTAAACTCTGAAACACCACCCCCTGCACGACCCCCTACACTGCCCGAACACCATTGCACTGCCCTAAACCCTAAAACACCAGCCTCAGCACGACCCCCTTCACTGCCGGAACACCACTGCACTGCCCTAAACCTTGAAACACCAGCCCCAGCACGACCCCCTATACTGCCCGAACACCACTGCTCTGCCCTAAACCCTGAAACACCACTCCCCTGCATGACCCCCTACACTGCCCGAACACCACTGCCCTAAA
This sequence comes from Triturus cristatus, assembly GCF_964204655.1. Taxonomy (NCBI): domain Eukaryota; kingdom Metazoa; phylum Chordata; class Amphibia; order Caudata; family Salamandridae; genus Triturus; species Triturus cristatus. Next base: position 247,792,295 of record NC_140579.1, read on the forward strand.
CCCTGAAACACCACCCCCAGCACGACCCCCTACTCTGCCTGAATACCACTGCACTGCCCTAAACCCTGAAACCCACCCCCTGCACAACCCCCTACACTACCCAAACACCACTGCACTGCCCTATACCCTAAAACACCACCCCCAGCACGACCCCCTACACTGCCCGAACACCACTACTCTGCCCAATACCATGAAACACCACCCTGAGCACAACCCCCTCTATGCCCGAACACCACTGCTCTGCCCTAAACCCTAAAACACCGCCCCAGCACGTCCCTCTACTCTGCCCGAACACCACTGCACTGCTCTAAACTCTGAAACACCAGCCCCCGCACGTCCCCCTACACTGCCTGAACAAGACTGCACTGCCCTAAACGCTGAAACTCCAGCCCCAGCACGACCCCCTACACTGCCCGAACACCACTGCACTGCCCTAAACCCTGAAACACCACCCCCTGCACATCCCCATACACTTCCTGAACACCACTGCTCTGCCCTAAACCCTAAAACACCAGCCCCAGCACGACCCCCTACACTGCCCAAACACCACGACACTGTCCTAAACCCTAAAAAACCAGCCCCAGCGAGACCCCCTACACTGCATGTACACCACTGCTCTAAACCCTGAAACACCACCCCAGAACGACACCCTACACTGCCCGAACACCACTGCACTGCCTTATACCCTGAAACACCAGCCCCAGCACAACCCCCACACTGCTGAACACCACTGCACTGCCCTAAACCATGAATCATGACCCCTACACTGCCTGAACACCACTGCACTGCCCTAAACTCTGAAAAACCACCCCCCTGCATGACCCCCTACACTGCCCGAACACCACTGCACTGTCCTAAACCCTGAAACACCACCCCCAGCACGACCCCCTACACTGCCCGAACACCAATGCACCACTGCCCTTAACCCTGAAACACTACCCCCTGCACGACCCCCTACGCCCCCGAACACCACTGCACTAAACCCTGAAATTCCACCCCCTGCAAGACCCCCTACACTGACCGAACAGCACTGCACTACCCCAAACCCTAAAACACCACCCTCAGCATGACCCCCTACACTGCCTGAACACCACTGTACTAAACCTTAAAACACCACCCCAGCACGACCCCCTATATTGCCCGAACACCACTGCACTGCCCTAAACCCTTGAAAACCACCCCCCTGCATGACCCCTTACACTGCCCGAATACCACTGTACTGCCCTAAACCCTGAAACACCACTCCCCTGCACGACCCCCTACACTGCCCAAACACCACTGCACTACCCTAAACCCTGAAACACGACCCCTACACTGCCCGAACTCCACTGCACTAAACCCTGAAACACTACCCCCAGCATGGTCTCCTACACTTCCCGAACACCACTGCACTGCCCTAAACCCTGAAACAGCAACCCCAGCACGACTCCCTACACTGCCCGAACACCACTGCCCTAAACCCTGAAACACCGCCCCCAGCAAGACCCCCAGCACTGCCCGAACACCACTGCACTGCCCTAAACCCTGAAACACCATCCCCTTCATGACCCCCTACACTACCCGAACACAACTGCACTGCCCTAAACCCTGAAACACCACCCCTGCACATCCCCATACACTGACCGAACACCACTGCTCTGCCCTTAACCCTGAAACACCACCCTGAGCACGACCCCCTATACTGCCCGAAAACCACTGCACTGCCCTAAACCCTGAAAAACCACTCCCCTGCATGACCCCCTACACTGCCCGAACACCACTGTCCTAAACCCTGAAACATCACCCCCAGCACTACCCTCTACTCTGCCTGAACACCACTGAACTGCCCTAAACCCTGAAACCCACCCCCTGCACAACCCCCTACACTGCCCAAACACCACTGCACTGCCCTAAACCCTAAAACACCACCCCCAGCACGACCCCCTACACTGCCCGAACACTACTCCTCTGCCCTATTCCCTGAAACACCACAGCGAGCGCAATCCCCTACTCTGCCAGAACACCACTGCTCTGCCCTAAACCCTAAAACACCACCCCAGCACGTCCCTCTACACTGCCCGAACACGACTGCATTGCTCTAAACTCTGAAACACCAGCCCCCGCAAGTCCCCCTACACTGCCTGAACACCACTGCACTGCCCTAAACCCTGAAACACCAGCCCCAGCACGACCCCCTACACTGCCCGAACACCACTGTACTTCCCTAAACCCTGAAACACCACCCCCAGCAAGACCCCCTATACTGCCCGAATACCACTACCCTAAACCCTGAAACACCAGCCCCAGCACGACCCCCTACACTGCCCGAACACCACTGCACTGCCCTAAACCCTGAAACACCAGCCCCAGCACGACCCCCTACACTCCCCGAACACCACTGCACTGCACTAAACCCTGAAACACCAACCCCAGCACGACCCCCTACACTGCCCGAACACCACTGCCCTAAAACCTGAAACACCACCCCCAGCAAGACCCCCAGCACTGCCTGAACACCACTGCACTGCCCTAAACCCTGAAACACAATCCCCTGCATGACCCCCTACATTATCCGAACACCACTGCACTGCCCTAGACCCTCAAACACCACCCCCTGCACATCCCCATACACTTCCTAAACACCACTGCTCTGCCCTAAACCCTAAAAAACCACCCCCAGCACGACCCCCTACACTGCCCGAACACCATTGCACTGCCCTAAACCCTAAAACACCAGCCTCAGCACGACCCCCTTCACTGCCCGAACACCACTGCACTGCCCTAAACCTTGAAACACCAGCCCCAGCACGACCCCCTATACTGCCCGAACACCACTGCTCTGCCCTAAACCCTGAAACACCACCCTGAGCACGACCCCCTACACTGCCCGAACACCACTGCACTGCCCTAAACCTTGAAACACCAGCCCCAGCACGACCCCCTATACTGCCCGAACACCACTGCACTGCCCTAAACCCTGAAACACCACTCCCCTGCATGACCCCCTACACTGCCCGAACACCACTGCCCTAAACCCTGAAACACCACCCCCAGCACGACCCCCTACTCTGCCTGAATACCACTGCACTGCCCTAAACCCTGAAACCCACCCCCTGCACAACCCCCTACTCTGCCTAAACACCACTGCACTGCCCTATACCCTAAAACACCACCCCCAGCACGACCCCCTACACTGCCCGAACACCACTCCTCTGCCCTATACCATGAAACACCACCCCGAGCACAACCCCCTCTCTGCCCGAACACTACTGCTCTGCCCTAAACCATAAAACATCGCCCCAGCACATCCATCTACTCTGCCCGAACACCACTGCACTGCTCTAAACTCTGAAACACCAGCCCCCGCAAGTCCCCCAACACTGCCTGAACATGACTGCACTGCCCTAAACCCTGAAACACCAGCCCCAGCACGACCCCCTACACTGCCCGAACACCACTGTACTGCCCTAAACCCTGAAACACCACCCCCAGCAAGACCCCTTATACTGCCCGAATACCACTGCCCTGAACCCTGAAACACCAGCCCCAGCATGACCCCCTCACTGCCCGACCACCACTGCACTCCCCTAAACCCTGAAACACCACCCCCAGCATGGTCCCCTACACTGCCTGAACACCACTGCACTGCCCTAAACCCTGAAACACCAGCCCCAGCACGACCCCCTACACTTTCTGAACATACACTGTCCTAAACCCTGAAACACCAGCCCCAGCACGACCCCCCTACACTCCCCGAACACCACTGCACTGCCCTAAACCCTGAAACACAATCCCTGCATGACCCCCTACATTATCCGAACACCACTGCACTACCTTAAACCCTGAAACACCAACCCCTGCACATCCCCATACACTTCCTGAACACCACTGCTCTGCCCTAAACCCTAAAACACCAGCCCCAGCACGACCCCCTACACTGCCCAAACACCACTACACTGTCCTAAACCCTGAAACACCAGCACTAGCACGACCCCCTACACTGCTCGAACACCACTGCACTGCCCTAAACCCTAAAAAAACAGCCCCAGCGAGACCCCCTACACTGCCCGTACACCACTGCTCTAAACCCTGAAACACCACCCCAGAACAACGCCCTACACTGCCCGAACACCACTGCACTGCCCTATACCCTGAAACACTAGCCCCAGCACGACCCCCACACTGCTGAACACCACTGCACTGCCCTAAACCATGAAGCATGACCCCCTACACTGCCCAAACACCACTGCACTGCCCTAAACCCTGAAACACCACCCCCCTGCATGACCCCCTTACACTGCCCAAACACCACTGCACTACCCTAAACCCTGAAACACCACCCCCAGCACGACCCCCTACACTGCCTGAACACCAATGCACCACTGCCCTTAACCCTGAAACAATACCCCCTGCACGACCCCCTACACCCCCCGAACACCACTGCACTAAACCCTGAAATTCCACCGCATGCAAGACCCCCTACACTGCCCGAACAGCACTGCACTACCCCAAACCCTAAAACACCACCCCCAGCACGACCCCCTACACTGCCCGAACACCACTGTACTAAACCTTAAAACACCACCCCAGCACGACCCCCTACATTGCCGGAACACCACTGCACTGCCCTAAACCCTTGAAATCCACTCCCCTGCATGACCCCCTACACTGCCCGAATACCACTGTACTGCCCTAAACCCTGAAACACCACTCCCCTGCACAACCCCCTACACTGCCCGAACACCACTGCACTGCCCTAAACCCTGAAACACGACCCCCTACACTGCCCGAACACCACTGCACTGCCCTAAGCCCTAAAACACCCCCCCAGCATGACCCCCTACACTGCCAGAACACCACTGCACGGCCCTAAACCCTGAAACACCATCCCCCAGCACGACCCCCTACACTGCCCGAACACCACTGTACTGCCCTAAACCTTGAAACACCACCCCCATCAAGACCCCCTATACTGCCCGAATACCACTGCCCTAAACCCTGAAACACCAGCCCCAGCACGACCCCCTACACTGCCCGAACACCACTGCACTAAACCCTGAAACACCACCCCCAGCATGACCCCCAGCACTGCCCGAACACCACTGCACTGCCCTAAACCCTGAAACACCACCCCCTGCACATCCCCATACACTGCCAGAACACCACTGCTCTGCCCTAAACCCTGAAACACCACCCTGAGCACGACCCCCTACACTGCCTGAACACCACTGCACTGCCCTAAACCCTGAAACACCACTCCCCTGGATGACCCCCTACACTGCCCGAACACCACTGCCCTAAACCCTGAAACACCACCCCCAGCACGACCCCCTACTCTGCCTGAACACCACTGCACTGCCCTAAACCCTGAAACCCACCCCCCGCACGACTCCCTACACTGCCTGAGCACCACTGCACTGCCCTAAACTCTGAAACACCACCCCCAGCACGCCCCCTACACTGCCCGAACACCATTGCACTGCCCTAAACCCTAAAACACCAGCCTCAGCACGACCCCCTTCACTGCCCGAACACCACTGCACTGCCCTAAACCTTGAAACACCAGCCCCAGCACGACCCCCTATACTGCCCGAACACCACTACTCTGCCCTAAACCCTGAAACACCACCCTGAGCACGACCCCCTACACTGCCCGAACACCACTGCACTGCCCTAAAGCCTTGAAAACCACCCCCCTGCATGACCCCCTACACAGCCCGAATACCACTGTACTGCCCTAAACCCTGAAACACGACCCCCTACACTGCCCGAACACCACTGAACTGCCCTATACCCTGAAACCCACCCCCTGCACAACCCCCTACACTACCCAAACACCACTGCACTGCCCTAAACCCTAAAACACCACCCCCAGCACGACCCCCTACACCGCCCGAACACCACTCCTCTGCCCTATTCCCTGAAACACCACAGCGAGCGCAACCCCCTACTCTGCCAGAACACCACTGCTCTGCCCTAAACCCTAAAACACCACCCCAGCACGTCCCTCTACACTGCCCGAACACTACTGTACTGCCCTAAACCCTGAAACACCACCCCCAGCAAGACCCCCTATACTGCTCGAATACCACTACCCTAAACCCTGAAACACCAGCCCCAGCACGACCCCCTACACTGCCCGAACACCACTGCACTGCCCTAAACACTGAAACATCAACCCCAGCATGGTCCCCTACACTGCCCAAACACCACTGCACTGCCCTAAACCCTGAAACACCAGCCCCAGCACGACCCCCTACACTCCCCGAACACCACTGCACTGCCCTAAACCCTAAAACACCAACCCCAGCACGACCCCCTACACTGCCCGAACACCACTGCCCTAAAACCTGAAACACCACCCCCAGCAAGACCCCCAGCACTGCCTGAACACCACTGCACTGCCCTAAACCCTGAAACACAATCCCCTGCATGACCACCTACATTATCCGAACACCACTGCACTGCCCTAAACCCTCAAACACCACCCCCTGCACATCCCCATACACTTCCTAAACACCACTGCTCTGCCCAAAACCCTAAAACACCAGCCCCAGCACGACCCCCCTACACTGCCCAAACACCACTACACTGTCCTAAACCCTGAAACACCACCCCCCTGCATGACCCCCTACACTGCCCGAACACCACTGCACTGCCCTAAACCCTGAAACACCACCCCCAGCACGACCCCCTACACTGCCTGAACACCAATGCACCACTGCCCTAAACCCTGAAACACCACCCCCTGCACGGCCCCCTACACCCCCGAACACCACTGCACTAAACCCTGAAATTCCACCCCCTGCAAGACCCCCTACACTGCCCGAACACCACTGCACTACCCCAAACCCTAAAACACCACCCCAGCACGACCCCCTACACTGCCCGAACAACACTGTACTAAACCCTAAAACACCACCCAAACACGACCCCCTACACTGCCCGAACACCACTGCACTGCCCTAAATCCTTGAAAACCACCCCCCTGCATGACCCCCTACACTGCCTGAATACCACTGTACTGCCCTAAACCCTGAAACACCACTCCCACGCACGACCCCTACACTGCCCGAACACCACTGCGCGGCCCTAAACCCTGAAACACCACCCCACAGCACGACCCCCTACACTGCCCGAACACCACTGTACTGCCCTAAACCCTGAAACACCACCCCCAGCAAGACCCCCTCTACTGCCCGAATACCACTGCCCTAAACCCTGGAACACCAGCCCCAGCACGACCCCCTACACTGCCCGAACACCACTGCACTGCCCTAAACCCTGAAACACCACACCCAGCATGGTCTCCTACACTGCCCGAGCACCACTGCACTGCCCTAAACCCTGAAACACCAGCCCCAGCACGACCCCCTACACTGCCTGAACATGCACTGTCCTACACCCTGAAACACCAGCCCCAGCACAACCCCCTACACTCCCCGAACACCACTGCACTGCCCTAAACCCTGAAACACCAACCCCAGCACGACCCCCTACACTGCCCGAACACCACTGCCCTAAACCCTGAAACTCCGCCCCCAGCAAGACCCCCAGCACTGCCCAAACACCACTGCACTGCCCTAACACCTGAAACACCATCCCCTGCATGACCCCCTACACTACCCGAACACCACAGCACTGCCCAAAACACTGAAACACCACCCCCTGCACATCCCCATACACTGCCCGAACACCACTGCTCTGCCCTAAACCCTGAAACACCACCCTGAGCACGATACCCTACACTGCCTGAACACCACTGCACTGCCCTAAACCCTGAAACACCACTCCCCTGGATGATCCCCTACACTGCCCGAACACCACTGCCCTAAACCCTGAAACACCACCCCCAGCACGACCCCCTACTCTGCCCGAACACCAGTGCTCTGCCCTAAACACTGAAACACCACCCTGACCACGACCCCCTACACTCCCCGAACACCACTGCACTGCCCTAAACCCTGAAACACCACTCCCCTGCATGACCCCCTACACTGCCCGAACACCACTGCCCTAAACCCTGAAACACCACCCCCAGCACGACCCCCTACTCTGCCTGAATACCACTGCACTGCCCTAAACCCTGAAACCCACCCCCTGCACAACCCCCTACACTGCCTAAACACCACTGCACTGCCCTATACCCTAAAACACCACCCCCAGCACGACCCCCTACACTGCCCGAACACCACTCCTCTGCCCTATACCATGAAACACCACATCGAGCACAACCCCCTCTCTGCCCGAACACCACTGCTCTGCCCTAAACCCTAAAACACCGCCCCAGCACGTCCCTCTACTCTGCCCGAACACCACTGCACTGCTCTAAACTCTGAAACACCACCCCCGCATGTCCCCCTACACTGCCTGAACATGACTGCACTGCCCTAAACCCTGAAACACCAGCCCCAGCACAACCCCCTACACTGCCCGAACACCACTGTACTGCCCTAAACCCTGAAACACCACCCCCAGCAAGACCCCCTATACTGCCCGAATACCACTGCCCTGAACCCTGAAACACCAGCCCCAGCATGACCCCCTCACTGCCCGACCACCACTGCACTCCCCTAAACCCTGAAACACCACCCCCAGCATGGTCCAATACACTGCCTGAACACCACTGCACTGCCCTAAACCCTGAAACACCAGCCCCAGCACGACCCCCTACACTGTCTGAACATACACTGTCCTAAACACTGAAACACCAGCCCTAGCACGACCCCCCTACACTCCCCGAACACCACTGCACTGCCCTAAACCCTGAAACACAATCCCTGCATGACCCCCTACATTATCCGAACACCACTGCACTACCTTAAACCCTGAAACACCAACCCCTGCACATCCCCATACACTTCCCGAACACCACTGCTCTGCCCTAAACCCTAAAACACCAGCCCCAGCACGACCCCCCTACACTGCCCAAACACCACTACACTGTCCTAAACCCTGAAACACCAGCACTAGCACGACCCCCTACACTGCTCGAACACCACTGCACTGCCCTAAACCCTAAAAAAACAGCCCCAGCGAGACCCCCTACACTGCCCGTACACCACTGCTCTAAACCCTGAAACACCACCCCAGAACAACGCCCTACACTGCCCGAACACCACTGCACTGCCCTATACCCTGAAACACTAGCCCCAGCATGACCCCCACACTGCTGAACACCACTGCACTGCCCTAAACCATGAAGCATGACCCCCTACACTGCCCGAACACCACTGCACTGCCCTAAACCCTGAAACACCACCCCCCTGCATGACCCCCCTACACTGCCCAAACTCCACTGCACTACCCTAAACCCTGAAACACCACCCCCAGCACGACCCCCTACACTGCCTGAACACCAATGCACCACTGCCCTTAAACCTGAAACACTACCCCCTGCACGACCCCCTACACCCCCCGAACACCACTGCACTAAACCCTGAAATTCCACCGCATGCAAGACCCCCTACACTGCCCGAACAGCACTGCACTACCCCAAACCCTAAAACACCACCCCCAGCACGACCCCCTACACTGCCCGAACACCACTGTACTCAACCTTAAAACACCACCCCAGCACGACCCCCTACATTGCCGGAACACCACTGCACTGCCCTAAACCCTTGAAATCCACTCCCCTGCATGACCCCCTACACTGCCCGAATACCACTGTACTGCCCTAAACCCTGAAACACCACTCCGCTGCACAACCCCCTACACTGCCCGAACACCACTGCACTCCCCTAAACCCTATAACACGACCCCCTACACTGCCCGAACACCACTGCACTGCCCTAAGCCCTAAAACACCCCCCCCCCAGCATGACCTCCTACACTGCCCGAACACCACTGCACGGCCCTAAACCCTGAAACACCATCCCCCAGCACGACCCCCTACACTGCCCGAACACCACTGTACTGCCCTAAACCTTGAAACACTACCCCCATCAAGACCCCCTATACTGCCAGAATACCACTGCCCTAAACCCTGAAACACCAGCCCCAGCATGACCCCCTACACTGCCCGAACACCACTGCACTAAACCCTGAAACACCACCCCCAGAATGGTCTCCTACACTGCCCGAACACCACTGCACTGCCCTAAACCCTGAAACACCAGCCCCAGCACGACCCCCTACACTGCCTGAACATGCACTGTCCTACACCCTGAAACACCAGCCCCAGCACGGCCCCCTACACTCCCCGAACACCACTGCACTGCCCTAAACCCTGAAACACCAACCCCAGCACGACCCCCTACACTGCCCGAACACCACTGCACTAAACCCTGAAACACCACCCCCAGCATGACCCCCAGCACTGCCCGAACTCCACTGCACTGCCCTAAACCCTGAAACACCACCCCCTGCACATCCCCATACACTGCCCGAACACCACTGCTCTGCCCTAAACCCTGAAACACCACCCTGAGCACGACCCCCTACACTGCCTGAACACCACTGCACTGCCCTAAACCCTGAAACACCACTCCCCTGGATGACCCCCTACACTGCCCGAACACCACTGCCCTAAACCCTGAAACACCACCCCCAGCACGACCCCCTACTCTGCCTGAACACCACTGCACTGCCCTAAACCCTGAAACCCACCCCCCTGCACGACTCCCTACACTGCCTGAACACCACTGCACTGCCCTAAACTCTGAAACACCACCCCCAGCACGACCCCCTACACTGCCCGAACACCATTGCACTGCCCTAAACCCTAAAACACCAGCCTCAGCACGACCCCCTTCACTGCCCGAACACCACTGCATTGCCCTAAACCTTGAAACACCAGCCCCAGCACGACCCCCTATACTGCCCGAACACCACTGCTCTGCCCTAAACCCTGAAACACCACCATGAGCACGACCCCCTACACTGCCCGAACACCACTGCCCTAAACCCTTGAAAACCACCCCCCTGCATGACCCCCTACACTGCCCGAATACCACTGTACTGCCCTAAACCCTGAAACACAACTCCCCTGCACAACCCCCTACACTGCCCGAACACCACTGCACTGCCCTAAACCCTGAAACACGACCCCCTACACTGCCCGAACACCACTGCTCTGTCCTAAACCCTAAAACACCACCCACACATCCCCATACACTGCCCAAACACCACTGCTCTGCCCTAAACCCTAAAACACCAGCCCCAGCACGACCCCCTACACTGCCCGAACACCACTGCACTGCCCTAAGCCCTAAAACACCCCCCCCAGCACGACCCCCTACACTGCCCGAACACCACTGCACGGCCCTAAACCCTGAAACACCACCCCCCAGCACGACCCCCTACACTGCCCGAACACCACTGTACTGCCCAAAACCCTGAAACACCACCCCCATCAAGACCCCCTATACTGCCCGAATACCACTGCCTTAAACCCTGAAACACCAGCCCCAGCACGACCCCCTACACTGCCCGAACACCACTGCACTAAACCCTGAAACACCACCCCCAGCATGGTCTCCTACACTGCCCGAACACCACTGCACTGCCGTAAACCCTGAAACACCAGCCCCAGCACGCCCCCCTACACTGCCTGAACATGCACTGTCCTACACCCTGAAACACCAGCCCCAGCACAGCCCCCTACACTCCCCGAACACCACTGCACTGCCCTAAACCCTGAAACACCAACCCCAGCACGACCCCCTACACTGCCCGAACACCACTGCCCTAAACCCTGAAACACCACCACCAGCAAGACCCCCAGCACTGCCCGAACACCACTGAACTGCCCTAAACCTTGAAACCCACCCCCTGCACAATCCCCTACACTGCCCAAACACCACTGCACTGCCCTAAACCCTAAAACACCACCCCCAGCACGACCCCCTCCACTGCCCGAACACCACTCCTCTTTCCTATACCCTGAAACACCGCAGCGAGCACAACCCCCTACTCTGCCCGAACACCACTGCTCTGCCCTAAACCCTAAAACACCACCCCAGCACGTCTCTCTACACTGCCCGAACACCACTGCACTGCTCTAAACTCTGAAACACCAGCCCCCGCAAGTCCCCCTACACTGCCTGAACACCACTGCACTGCCCTAAACCCTGAAACACCAGCCCCAGCACGACCCCCTACACTGCCCGAACACCACTGTACTGCCCTAAACCCTGAAACACCACCCCAGCAAGACCCCCTATACTGCCCGAATACCACTACCCTAAACCCTGAAACACCAGCCCCAGCACGACCCCCTACACTGCCCGAACACCACTGCACTGCCCTAAATCCTGAAACACCACCCCCAGCAATGTCTCCTACACTGCCCGAACACCACTGCACTGCCCTAAACCCTGAAACACCACCCATGCACATCCCCATACACTGACCGAACACCACTGCTCTGCCCTAAACCCTGAAACACCACCCTGAGCACGACCCCCTACACTGCCCGAACACCACTGCACTGCCCTAAACCCTGAAACACCACTCCCCTGCATGAGCCCCTACACTGCCCGAACACCACTGCCCTAAACCCTGAAACACCACCCCCAGCACGACCCCCTACTCTGCCTGAACACCACTGCACTGTCCTAAACCTTGAAACCCACCCCCTACAAAATCCCCTACACTGCCCAAACACCACTGCACTGCCCTAAACCCTAAAACACCACCCCCAGCACGACCCCCTCCACTGCCCGAACACCACTCCTCTTTCCTATACCCTGAAACACCACAGCGAGCACAACCCCCTACTCTACCCGAACACCACTGCTCTGCCCTAAACCCTAAAACACCACCCCAGCACGTCTCTCTACACTGCCCGAACACCACTGCACTGCTCTAAACTCTGAAACACCAGCCCCCGCAAGTCCCCCTACACTGCCTGAACACCACTACACTGCCCTAAACCCTGAAACACCAGCAACAGCACAACCCCCTACACTGCCCGAACACCACTGTACTGCCCTAAACCCTGAAACACCACCCCCAGCAAGACCCCCTATACTGCCCGAATACCACTACCCTAAACCCTGAAACACCAGCCCCAGCACGACCCCCTACACTGCCCGAACACCACTGCACTGCCCTAAATCCTGAAACACCACCCCCAGCAATGTCTCCTACACTGCCCGAACACCACTGCACTGCCCTAAACACTGAAACACCAGCCCCAGCACGACCCCCTACACTGCCTGAACATGCACTGTCCTAAACCCTGAAACACCAGCCCCAGCACGACCCCCTACACTCCCCGAACACTACTGCACTGCCCTAAACCCAGAAACACCAACCCCAGCACGACCCCCTACACTGCCCGAACACCACTGCCCTAAACCCTGAAACACCACCCCCAGCAATACCCCCAGCAATACACCCAGCACTGCCCGAACACCACCGCACTGCCCTAAACCCTGAAACACCATCCCCTGCATGACCCCCTACACTACCAGAACATCACTGCACTGCCCTAAACCCTGAAACACCACCCCCAGCACGACCCCCACACTGCCCGAACACCATTGCACTGCCCTAAACCCTAAAACACCAGCCTCAGCACGACCCCCTTCACTGCCCGAACACCACTGCACTGCCCTAAACCTTGAAACACCAGCCCAGGCACGACCCCCTACACTGCCCGAACACCACTGCACTGCCCTAAACCCTGAAACACCACTCCCCTGCATGACCCCCTACAGTGCCCGAACACCACTGCCCTAAACCCTGAAACACCACCCCAGCACGACCCCCTACTCTGCCTGAACACCACTGCACTGTCCTAAACCTTGAAACCCACCCCCTGCACAATCCCCTACACTGCCCAAACACCACTGCACTGCCCTAAACCCTAAAACACCACCCCCAGCACGACCCCCTCCACTGCCCGAACACCACTCCTCTTTCCTATACCCTGAAACACCACAGCGAGCACAACCCCCTACTCTACCCGAACACCACTGCTCTGCCCTAAACCCTAAAACACCACCCCAGCACGTCTCTCTCCACTGCCCGAACACCACTGCACTGCTCTAAACTCTGAAACACCAGCCCCCGCAAGTCCCCCTACACTGCCTGAACACCACTGCACTGCCCTAAACCCTGAAACACCAGCCCCAGCACGACCCCCTACACTGCCCGAACACCACTGTACTGCCCTAAACCCTGAAACACCACCCCCAGCAAGACCCCCTATACTGCCCGAATACCACTACCCTAAACCCTGAAACACCAGCCCCAGCACGACCCCCTACACTGCCCGAACACCACTGCACTGCCCTAAATCCTGAAACACCACCCCCAGCAATGTCTCCTACACTGCCCGAACACCACTGCACTGCCCTAAACACTGAAACACCAGCCCCAGCACGACCCCCTACACTGCCTGAACATGCACTGTCCTAAACCCTGAAACACCAGCCCCAGCATGACCCCCTACACTCCCCGAACACTACTGCACTGCCCTAAACCCCAAAACACCAACCCCAGCACGACCCCCTACACTGCCCGAACACCACTGCCCTAAACCCTGAAACACCACCCCCAGCAATACCCCCAGCAATACCCCCAGCACTGCCCGAACACCACCGCACGCCCTAAACCCTGAAACACCATCCCCTGCATGACCCCCTACACTACCAGAACATCACTGCACTGCCCTAAACCCTGAAACACCACCCCCAGCACGACCCCCACACTGCCCGAACACCATTGCACTGCCCTAAACCCTAAAACACCAGCCTCAGCACGACCCCCTTCACTGCCCGAACACCACTGCACTGCCCTAAACCTTGAAACACCAGCCCAGGCACGACCCCCACACTGCCCGAACACCACTGCACTGCCCTAAACCCTGAAACACCACTCCCCTGCATGACCCCCTACAGTGCCCGAACACCACTGCCCTAAACCCTGAAACACCACCCCAGCACGACCCCCTACTCTGCTTGAATACCACTGCACTGCCCTAAACCCTGAAACCCACCCCCTACACAACCCCCTACACTGCCCAAACACCACTGCACTGCCCTAAACCCTAAAACACCACCCCCAGCACGACCCCCTATACTGCCCGAACACCACTCCTCTGCCCTATACCCTGAAACACCACCCGAGCACAACCCCCTACTCTGCCTGAACACCACTGCTCTGCCCTAAACCCTAAACCACCACCCCCAGCATGTCCCTCTACACTGCCCGAACACCACTGCACTGCCGTAAACCCTGAAACACCAGCCCCAGCACAACCCCCTACACTGCCCGAACACCACTATACTGCCCTAAACCCTGAAACACCACTCCCAGCAAGACCCCCTATACTGCCCGAATACCACTGCCCTAAACCCTGAAACACCAGCCCCAGTACGACCCCCTATACTGCCTGACCACCACTGCACTGCCCTAAACCCTGAAACATCACCCCCAGCATGGTCCCCTACACTGCCCGAACACCACTGCACTGCCCTAAACCCTGAAACACCAGCCCCAGCACGACCCACTACACTGTCTGAACATGCACTGTCCTAAACCCTGAAACACCAGCCCCAGCACGACCCCCTACATTCCCCGAACACCACTGCACTGCCCTAAACCCTGAAACACGACCCCCTACACTGCCCGAACACCACTGCTCTGTCCTAAACCCTAAAACACCACCGCACATCCTCATACACTGCCCGAACACCACTGCTCTGCCCTAAACCCTAAAACACCAGCCCCAGCACGACCCCCTACACTGCCCGAACACCACTGCACTGCCCTAAGCCCTAAAACACCCCCCCAGCACGACCCCCTACACTGCCCGAACACCACTGCACGGCCCTAAACCCTGAAACACCATCACCCAGCACGACCCCCTACACTGCCCGAACACCACTGCACTGCCCTAAACCCTGAAACACCACCCCCATCAAGACCCCCTATACTGCCCGAATACCACTGCCCTAAACCCTGAAACACCAGCCCCAGCACGACCCCCTACACTGCCCGAACACCACTGCACTAAACCCTGAAACACCACCCCCAGAATGGTCTCCTACACTGCCCGAACACCACTGCACTGCCCTAAACCCTGAAACACCAGCCCCAGCACGACCCCCTACACTGCCTGAACATGCACTGTCCTACACCCTGAAACACCAGCCCCAGCACGGCCCCCTACACTCCCCAAACACCACTGCACTGCCCTAAACCCTGAAACACCAACCCCAGCACGACCCCCTACACTGCCCAAACACCACTGCCCTAAACCCTGAAACACCACCCCCAGCATGACCCCCAGCACTGCCCGAACACCACTGCACTGCCCTAAACCCTGAAACACCAGCCCCAGCACGACCCACTACACTGTCTGAACATGCACTGTCCTAAACCCTGAAACACCAGCCCCAGCACGACCCCCTACATTCCCCGAACACCACTGCACTGCCCTAAACCCTGAAACACGACCCCCTACACTGCCCGAACACCACTGCTCTGTCCTAAACCCTAAAACACCACCGCACATCCTCATACACTGCCCGAACACCACTGCTCTGCCCTAAACCCTAAAACACCAGCCCCAGCACGACCCCCTACACTGCCCGAACACCACTGCACTGCCCTAAGCCCTAAAACACCCCCCCAGCACGACCCCCTACACTGCCCGAACACCACTGCACGGCCCTAAACCCTGAAACACCATCACCCAGCACGACCCCCTACACTGCCCGAACACCACTGCACTGCCCTAAACCCTGAAACACCACCCCCATCAAGACCCCCTATACTGCCCGAATACCACTGCCCTAAACCCTGAAACACCAGCCCCAGCACGACCCCCTACACTGCCCGAACACCACTGCACTAAACCCTGAAACACCACCCCCAGAATGGTCTCCTACACTGCCCGAACACCACTGCACTGCCCTAAACCCTGAAACACCAGCCCCAGCACGACCCCCTACACTGCCTGAACATGCACTGTCCTACACCCTGAAACACCAGCCCCAGCACGGCCCCCTACACTCCCCAAACACCACTGCACTGCCCTAAACCCTGAAACACCAACCCCAGCACGACCCCCTACACTGCCCGAACACCACTGCCCTAAACCCTGAAACACCACCCCCAGCACGACCCCCTACTCTGCCTGAACACCATTGCACTGCCCTAAACCCTGAAACCCACCCCCCTGCTCGACTCCCTACACTGCCTGAACACCACTGCACTGCCCTAAACTCTGAAACACCACCCCCAGCACGACCCCCTACACTGCCCGAACACCATTGCACTGCCCTAAACCCTAAAACACCAGCCTCAGCACGACCCCCTTCACTGCCCGAACACCACTGCACTGCCCTAAACCTTGAAACACCAGCCCCAGCACGACCCCCTATACTGCCCGAACACCACTGCTCTGCCCTAAACCCTGAAACACCACCCTGAGCACGACCCCCTACACTGCCCGAACACCACTGCACTGCCCTAAACCCTTGAAAACCACCCCCCTGCATGACCCCCTACACTGCCCGAATACCACTGTACTGCCCTAAACACTGAAACACAACTCCCCTGCACAACCCCCTACACTGCCCGAACACCACTGCACTGCCCTAAACCCTGAAACACGACCCCCTACACTGCCCGAACACCACTGCTCTGTCCTAAACCCTAAAACACCACCCGCACATCCCCATACACTGCCCGAACACCACTGCTCTGCCCTAAACCCTAAAACACCATCCCCAGCATGACCCCCTACACTGCCCGAACACCACTGCACTGCCCTAAGCCCTAAGCCCTAAAACACCCCCCCAGCACGACCCCCTACACTGCCCGAACACCACTGCACGGCCCTAAACCCTGAAACACCACCCCCCAGCAGGACCCCCTAGAATGCTCGAACACCACTGTACTGCCCAAAACCCTGAAACACCACCCCCATCAAGACCCCCTATACTGCCCGAATACCACTGCCCTAAACCCTGAAACACCAGCCCCAGCACGACCCCCTACACTGCCCGAACACCACTGCACTAAACCCTGAAACACCACCCCCAGCATGGTCTCCTACACTGCCCGAACACCACTGCACTGCCGTAAACCCTGAAACACCAGCCCCAGCACGACCCCCTACACTGCCTGAACATGCACTGTCCTACACCCTGAAACACCAGCCCCAGCACGGCCCCCTACACTCCCCGAACACCACTGCACTGCCCTAAACCCTGAAACACCAACCCCAGCACGACCCCCTACACTGCCCGAACACCACTGCCCTAAACCCTGAAACACCACCCCCAGCAAGACCCCCAGCACTGCCCGAAAAATACTGAACTGCCCTAAACCCTGAAACACCATCCCCTGCATGACCCCCTACACTACCCGAACACCACTGCGCTGCCCTAAACCCTGAAACACCACCCCTGCACATCCCCATACACTGACCGAACACCACTGCTCTGCCCTAAACCCTGAAACACCACCCTGAGCACGACCCCCTACACTGCCTGAACACCACTGCACTGCCCTAAACCCTGAAACACCACTCCCCTGCATGAGCCCCTACACTGCCCGAACACCACTGCCCTAAACCCTGAAAC